>NC_053167.1:79354863-79723613 GCF_016835505.1 Polypterus senegalus
CTGCCATTCTGTTTAGGGCAGTTTTCTGTCTTTGAACTTTTGAGATATACGGCACTCTGGTTTCCTCAGAATATATTCAGCAAAAGTGAACTAATAAGGGTGATGGGTAGATCATGGAATCAAAAGTAGTCTTTAGTTTTTGCAGTTTCTGGAATGTGAACTCAGTCATGAAATCAATATTTTAATTCTCCAGATAACTGACCTAAAGAAAATTCACAGTAATGATTCATATTCAAAAACACCTCACATCATTTAAATTAGTATGATTTGTTTCAATAATTTCTATTATTAGCTCATTGTATGATGAAAATACTTTTTTAGGTATGGTTTCAGAATCGGAGAGCCAAGTTCCGAAGGAATGAGAGAGCCATGCTTGCCAGCAAAAATGCTTCCTTGCTCAAGTCCTACTCAGGGGACGTGACTGCTGTAGAACAGCCAATTGTACCTCGTCCTGCTCCACGGCCTAACGACTATCTCTCCTGGGGCACTGCTACACCCTACAGGTGAATCACAACCCGAGTGTTTATCTTTACATTAGTGTCTACATATTCTTGGTGTCCATTTTTTCTTTCTCTTCTTGTGACATCTGTCATGGATCACTTTCCTTTTTCTTTTGTGGGATCTAATTTTTTTTGTCTATTTTAAGGTTCTTCTTTTGTTTCTTTCCATTTTTACAAATCAATGCATGTCTACTGAAGGAGGTGTGAAAGTAAGAAAAATGAGCTTTGTTTAGCAGAAAGTATGAAAGTTTGAAGTAATCAAGAGGCTGAACTTAGACACCACTGGATTCCATTCTTTTAACGTAACCCGTTCAGATTTTGTCAAATGAAGATGTGCACATCATGACTATAACTGAAAAAACCCAGTTCAGGGTCTGGATGGATGGAAGGATGGAGTGATATTCTTAAGAGGGAAAGAATAATTAATCACACATATGAGACTAAACTGTTTGTGCTAAATGGAAATCCTGGGGAGAAATGCATCAGTAGTAATAGTAGTAATTGTATTGTCACATATACAGGGTGGTCCAGATCTAATTATGCAATTTTCATTACGCTATAACTTGTTAAGTTTATTACATAGAAAATCACCCGAAAAATCCCAGACCATCGAGAAGTGTACGAGCTGACGACATGAATAATTGTCTTCGGGCGGAACTGGAATCGTCCCCACATAAATCAAAGTCGTCCAGATGATCTAGATCTGCATAATTAGATCTGGATCACCCTGTACAGAGTACAATAAAATTTTTATTTGCATGTTCAACCAACTTGCAACATGTTGTCACTTTGTTGGTCCATGGGAAACCTTTAAATATTATATCTAAACTATGCTTCCAAGAAAGTATGCCTAATGCACTTATATGGAAAATAACAAATATTGAATACATTAATATAGCTCTGCAATGTGAATGACACTATTGAAAATAATTTTTAACACATGTTAATATTTATAACACTGTGTTATCTTTCAAACATCCCACATTTCTCTGTTTCTTGCAAATGGTAATACAGAGACATTGAATTTGATGGTAAATAAAGAATTATGTTCCAAAATTCATTAATTTCTTAGATTGTGCAAAATATGAATGGAAGTGCTTTTGAAGATAAATCTTTTTTTCCATTTTTACCTGAAGAATAGTATTATTTTGTAAGTTTTGTAATTGTTCTCTTTAATTCACGATTTGAATCGAGGGCATGTTACCTTTGTAATCAAATGTAAAGATACACGTAATTGCCTACTGTTTCGCAAAAATCCAGCACATTTAAGTGTAGTGAAAATGTTTAAGATACCAAGAAAATATACATACTTAAATTTGTATAATAGCATGTATTTAGTAATTTTTCATATCAATTAATCTAAAGTAGAAACAAAAAATGAGTAAAGGTTATTAAAATAAAAGGAATGTTGGACACACCAAGTTTCAGTCTTATATCTACTTGTACAATCAAGCCAGTTTTTTCTTTCTAGATGCACACCACTGCAGTTCTTTACTGACTCTATTATAATCCATATTCATTTTAAAATTTGTACTTAATTTAATACAGGAATATAAACTTGAGTTAAGTCTTTTCAGTGATTAGAGTAGAATAAGCACAAGAAATCTTAACAGTTGCAGAGAAAAAAGTATTATAAACATTTATCTTGAACCATTTGATTTCCAGAGGGAAGTTTTGCAAATTACTTTTAAATGACGATAATGGAACTGGAGACAAATTTGTCTGACAAGATGATCGTGTATTAAATCCTGCAGCCAAAACAAATGTCAAAGAAGTTGCAGATTGAAAACATTACTGAAAATGCGGTGCTTACTGCAATATATATTGCATATTACATAAACAGCTTACTATTGTTTTAGTTTGATGTTAAGAAATGATATGATAACCCATGGAATAATACAGGCAAATATTACTTATGCTGGTAAAAATATTCTTTCAGTTAGGTGTAGCACTGAAGGTGGTACTGTGGTTAGCATAGCTGCCACATGGTTATGGAAATGCGTACTTAGCTTTCTTCAGACATTTTAAACACTTCACACATCTAGGATTGTCTCTTACAAGATAAGCTCCAGCCCTCTGTGACTTAGATTAAATGAATTTGAGATCACTATCTTAAAATACTGTATCTATATGGGGATACTTTTGAGGTGCTATGCTTTGTCGACCATTCAGATCTGCTAATGAACAGCATCTTGTGATGCCACCTCTGCATGGCATCAGATCTCAATCCAGACTGTTTTCATTTGTAGCTCCTAGCTGGTGGGATGCACTACCCACCTCCATTCAAAGTTCTGACTTTTCAATGTGTTTAAGAAATGTTTCATAACTCTCTTGTTTGGTGAATTTCTGTCTAAGTGATACTAGGTTTTTGTAACCTAGGAATTGTAGCCAGCTTGTTTTTGTCCTCAGCTCTTCACTTGTGATGATCAATTGTGTTACCTTGTCCTGTAACTCCAAACAGTCCCCCAGTTTAATGTTTACTTCATTTTACTGATCTTGTATGTAAGCTGCTTTGGAAAATGTACATTTTCTCCTATTTCTGTTAGCTGTGCTTGCTAGTACACATACTTTTCCTGTAGTCCTGAACACTGAATAACAGTGGTTTAATAATAATAATAATTCTTTACATTTATATAATGCTTTTCTCACTACTCAAAGTGCTTTTCATAGTGATTCAGGAACCAATTCAACCACCACTAATGTGTAGCATCCACCTGGATGATGCGACAACAGTCATTTTTGCACCAGTATGCTCAACACACATTAGCTATTAGGTTGTGAAGGCCTGAGAGTGAGACAGTTAGAAAAAGGGGATTATTATTAGGGGGGAGGAGGGTTGACAAAGCCATGGAGGGCAATTTAGTCTGGATATTGGGGTTCACCCTGATCTTTTATGACCACACAGAGTCAGGACCTCGGTTTTATGTCTCAACACTATTTTTACAGCACAATGTCCCCATCACTGCACTGTGACATTGGGATCAATACACAAACCACAGGGCAAGCAATACTTGATGACCTCACCAACACCTCTTTCAGTAGCAACCCAAGTTTTTCCTAGATGGTTTCCCAGTAAAGTGCTGACCAGGCCCGAACATGCTTAGCTTCAGGTGGATGATCTGTTTTGAAATGTATAGGAAATATATATATATATTTTTTTTTCATTAACTATTCATTTATATCTTGTCTGCATCACCCATTTCACTTTCACATAGTTAAAACAATTAAAATATTTTGCTGAAAAAATATAAAATGAAATCTTAATTATTAAATAATGGATCTTGTCTCATGCTCCTTGTAGTGCATGACAGTCAGTTATAGTCACACACACACAAATTCCAGTAGAAATAATTACATTGAAACAATGAACAAAATAACACTCCAATTCAGAAAAAAAGACTGAGTGGAAAAAGCTTGTTTTTTAACTTGTATTTTATTAATGTAAAAGAGGCTGAAACACAAGACAAAAGTATCTTAAGAACACTTGTCACAACAGAAGACAAGATGCAAAGGAAGACAAAATCTCATTGTACAAGTGAATGGTGGCATAAGGAAACAATTACAGGTTCACAATTTATTTATTTCAAATTGGCATCTGAGTCCAGAAGGAGTACCAGTGATTCTTTTGCAAAAAAAATTCTGACTTTAAAATGCAAAGACGTTTTGATTTCATTCACGGTAATTTTAGTTAACTTCAAACAGTGTAAATGTCAAGTGCGGAAATAATCGTAGTCCTAAATGTTCCCATTTGGCAAATGTTATTTTCCATGCTTCGATCAATCAGACAATCAGTTGGCCATTTCAAACAAAACTGCAGCAATTTTACTCTTGGTGTTTATTTAAGATGTGCTTTCGTTGTCATTTGTGGATTTTAAAGAAGAAGCAATAAAAAGCAAAAGGCTTGTTTGTGGCACATAATCTCTTATTTATGATTTTAATCAATAGGCAAAATCTGAGTTTGATAACTGGTTGCCTCTTTTGTAAAAAAAAAAAAAAAAGAAAAGTAAAAGAAAAAAATGCACCTTTTTAGGAAAAAGTATGGTGGCACTGTTGCTGTCAGAACTGTGACCTGTGTGTTTCACTGACGTTTGTGTCAAGTCTAGTCCAAGCACTTCTTGTTTCTCCTCATGTCGGCATGGGTTTTGTTTGGGTACTTTGGCTTCTTTCAACGTCCCAAAGACATACAGATTTCTAAACTGGCCCTAAATAAGTGTATGTGCCCAGCTAGTACTGCTTTAGAGACGGTTGCTACCTTTAGACTGATGCTGCCAGAATATAAAAAGTAAAAGCTTTAAAAGATTGGATTAACAAGAATACACCCACAGCTATTGTTAGTACTAACTCTATGCTCCTGCCACGGCAGTCTAATCATTTTGTTCCAATAGGCACTGCCTAAAATAATGAAATTAAATGTGTAACATTTTTAAAATTGTTGCCCACATTTTAACTGATGAACAGAAAACAGAAAAGCTGTGTTTAGTCTGCTTAATAAAACTGAACTCTTAAAAGTGTTCTGTATTGATTCTAGCATAGTGAATCTGCTACTGGTAGTTCTTTGTTACATTATTATTAAATGACGAAAGCAAGTATTTCCACATTACATCAAACAAAATATTTCTATTTAAATTAATTCTCATGTGAAGCAGACCCTGCACTACTGATATTTTTTCTGAAGTAATTCTGAAATCCAATCCAGACCTGGTAATTTTGTTATGAATTACTTTTTTGTTTTTTTTTGTAAGGGTAGCTCGCCACTTTGTCCTAACATTATAATCTGGCATTTTTTTGCATAATATAATATAGGCCTGAGCAAACACAATTAAAAATAGATATACATGTTTTTTTGTGTGGCAGAGTTAGACTTGACCACATGGCACATTGTATCTGCTTTCTCAAAAAATCCTAAACATCTACTAGGCCTTATTTTTGGATGGATATTTAAATTGATAAATTATCATACAATGAAGGCAAAACTGAGATCTTATGCAGTAGGGATTAGCAGAGGTAATTCATTTTTTTTTTAAATTATTTTATTGATTTTATTTGAAGAATAAAACACTGCATACAATCAAGTCAAACTTAACAAGCAGAAGTAATTCCCTATTTGGCATTTGTGAAATGTACAAATATCCATCTTCCATGGTGAAGATTCAAGTTTTGATTGCTGACACCAATATAATTCATTTGCTTTCCAGCATGTATATCTGTGTTAGAATGACATCTATTTGATTTTCAATATTTTCTAAAATTAATATAATCATGTTCAAGAATTTTAAAATAATCCTATATGTTTTATTCTTTTCAGTACCATGGCTACCTACTCTCCCACATGTGCAAACACCAATTCCGCCCAGGGAATGAACATGGCCAATAGCATTGCCAACCTACGCCTTAAAGCAAAGGAGTACAATTTAAATCAGGTACCAACTGTCAACTGATGGTAACAGTGACTGGGCACCAAGGAATTATCATTGTACCTGCTGTTATCCGTTAGCCGAAAGGCTAAGAACACTGACACAAGTTTACAAGTATTGCGCTTGGCAGACACAATCCAGTCGCTGGGATGTGTACAGAACCTATAATGAATTTGTATCGTTGATGGATGTAACGAAGGTGCAAAATCCAACCTGATGGGGGGGGAGAAAGACTGAATGAATCTTGTCTCTTTAAGAGTGTGGCTTGGTGGCCAGTTGACTTGAAGCTTTGATTGCAGAAATGTGACATTTCTATGGATGCTGTAAATTCAATGAATGTGGAACAGTCTTTCCAAAAATTCACCAAGAAGGATGCACAATAAAATAATTCTAGTGACCTTCAGAGAGGTAATGTGGATGGAGCACATGCCATTAAAAAAAAAAAAAGAAAGAACTCGTAAAATATTGTGAACAGATGTTCTTCATTTCAAGCCCATGAGATTTTTAAAAAGTATTCAGTAGGTTACAAAAAGACCTAATCTTCAGTCATCATTCAAAAGGCAAGATTTTGGATAAAAAATATATATATAAGACAATCAGTAGAGGGTGCTCCTCTTACCTGGATATAGGAATTTTACTTTAACCTGTTTTAAGTCTTAAAAAATATTTTTGTCTTATACCACTGCCATACAAGTGTCAAAAATGCATTTTCTTATATAATGTACATTATCGATGCAAGCCTGTAATTGTTTTGAACAGCAAAACCATACATCTGGACGTGAGACCTCTTGTTTCATTTTTGTATAATGTCTATATCTGTAACTACGTTACTGAAAGTTTAGAAGCTGATTTTTAACATAATAAAATATGCAGAACAAAGAAGCTGTTGAAAATTGTGTTAAACCGTCTGGCATGGGATGCGTTTCAAACTCATAGGTAGCAGTGAAGACAGATCAGCCGGTGCACTGCAGGGAACTGAAATAGCTCAATGTTGTTTATTCTTGCTTTATGGTAGTGTTTTCTTTCTTATTAATTTAAAAGAAAGGACTAATATTTATTATTGTAGCAAGGACCAGAATTAGCGAAAAACAGAACAAAAATGTGCATTGTGGTAAACAATGAAAAAAAAGTATTGAAAAAGAGAAATTCGTTTGGTAAAAAATATGAAATTGAGCCATAAATGTGTCTTAGCTATCTTATGATTGTAAATATATATAAATTACAGCAAACTTTGAAGCAATTATTTGTCAGCTAAATAGAGGCCAAAATATGCTCCTTCTAAGAATGGTGAAATAGTGTCCACCGTCTTATCAAAGTTTGATTTTACTGCGAAAGTAGAATAATGTATGTTAACACACAATTGTGATTCCTAAAATATGAGTATGCCACACAAGTCAATAATTCATCATTTGAACATGATTCTTAGAAAGGGGAAATTATGACACCACTAGAGGGCATTAATGGTACTATCTGCATCAGCCTCCATGTCTGAAAGTTCAGGTTACCAGAGGGAGAAACCAAACTAAATAATTATTTTTCTCTTTCAAAAATGCTTACAAGACATATTGTTTTTAAAAATAAAACCTTCATCATTTTATCCCAGATCCGCTCTTTCCATAATGTCCTCTGAATATCATTTCACACTGAAAAGCAAATAAACCCAAAACTGATATGTACACATCTCACAGTTTCAAAGTTGGATGTGGTAATATTCCAGGTTTCTCTTCCCTTACAATTCTGCTTTTAACGTGGTTTCTCTTCATAGGTTTATTTATTTTAAAAACAGATTTTTTTATGAAGCAGGAAATCCCGATTTCTTTTAAGTGGGCCCTGTGGCCTCATCTGGTTTGCTCCCGTTGTAATGTTGTTTCTACCAAATCTTCATCTAATTTTTGCTGCCTATATGCAAAACATAAAAAAAAGCAATACATTTGGCCACTCTTACAGTGTTATGCTTCACAGAAGCTACATACAGTACTTGCATTAGAATTATGTTATCAATTTCTCAGTCTGACACATTGTTCTAACACCTGGCTAGACATTTCTACAGTCAAGTAGCAGATAAATTTGACATTTTCAATGTACAGTTAAGAATTTGCTCCTTAAATTGGAGTAAAAATGAGACTTTTTGTTTGGGTTCAGTTTGAGTCTTGGGTACACTTAATTCAATGTCTGAATTTATTTAGATGAGCATTCCTTGAAGTGCCCAACATTGCCTAGGTATAAATAAATGGGGGGAAAGCTGACTTTTGAAAACACAGTCCATAATAAGACAAAAAGATGTATTCTCAGACAAAACTTGTCATCCTACAATGCAATGAAAATGCGATCCAAACTAGCTGAGAAGAAAGTGCTGAGATGTATGCAGATGACAGTTTCTGCCCATCAGCTGCAGTGCATGCCTGCTACCTCATGGGAACTGTAGTCCCCACATCGGTATTGGTATTTGGAAGGCCCTGCTCACATTACAACCCCTCTCCTTGATATGCCATATAGCCTTTATTTTAAGTTAGACCAACAGCAAAGTACATGCAAAATTTTGTGAAAACCATTTCAGCATGATTGACAAACAAAAAGATATCCAAACAGCTTACAAGTTTATTTCTGTAGATTGCCAAGCCTGTACTATTCAGGGATGGTTCCCACCTTGTGTATGGATAATCATTGGCTTTCCTTGACCCTGCTCTGGATAAAAATGGTATAAAACAGACTCCAAAGGATTTATTTAGAATGCATTATTAGAAGAAGCTAGACCATTTGTAATATAAAGTAACATTTTCTGGCTGCAACAAGTAAAAGACTATAAAACATTACTGTACAGAGCAAAATGGCTTGAGAAAATGGCAATTACAATTTAAAATTTGACTCTTTATTGTGGAATATTTTATGTTTTATTCATAATCATTTTTGTTTCTAATAGATGTATTTAATATATTAATACTGTTTGTGAAGGACTGCTGTCCTGTCCGTGGTTTGTTTCAGGGTGACAAATTAAAAAAGAATGGGTGGGTAAATTGCTATTATTATTATTATTATTATTATTATTATTATTATTATTACTAGGGGGCTCTGCCCCCTGCTCGCTTCGCTCACCAACCCCTGGTGCTACACACTAGCCACTCCGCATCTCTGCCGCTCGAATATACATATATACATTCGAAGTGAATGTACAATTTAAACAGACTGTTATTTTTATGGAAATTGTAACATTTGCATAATAGAACTAACTATTTTACATTACAGCAAGTAATCAACCATAGTAAAAAATAGTAAATCGTAATAAACTGAAAGAAAATTATGTTTCCTGTTGCGTTAGAGGTATTCGTTGTGTAATACGTTCTCGTTCTGTTTGGCCTTGAAATTAACAATTAAATACTTTTTAAACTTACACTTTTACTGTAAAACTTCAGTAAAAACAATATTTGGAATTACCTTTTCATCAATATTGCTTTGAATTTTAATTCTGTATTTGGAGTTACGTTGTGACAATGCAACGTATAAATGCCGTGAGTGAATATCGTTTCTTACTCTATAATAAATAAACCGACTTTTTGGAATATTTGTCCCTGTGATTTGTTAATTGTCATAGCAACAACTATACTAACAGGAAACTGTAAACATTTTAATATGACTGGTATAGCAAGATCTCCTTTGGTGTCTAATGTCTTCCACAGAATTTTACATGTCAGAACTGTTCGACCAATTTTGAATACAACTAATCTTAGTCCTATTGTATAGCCCATCACTCATACATGAATTACGCAATAACATTACGATACATCCTTCTTTCAACAGTAATTCGGCTGGTGGAAGACTGGACGGTGTTAATGGTTGTAGATATTCTACGGGATATTGTAAGTTGATATTTTCATCTTCTGCACAGTCACCACCAACTGTTTCAGCATAGTCTATTGATACGCATTTAACCAATTTGCAGTGTAACCGATCAACAGTTTACGCGTAAATTCATTTGACTTCATCATTTGTCGGTGCTAGGATTGCCTGTGTACTAATTTCTTTGGTTGAATAACAGGATGAAATTCTTCATTAAAATTTGGACATAGTAAGGCTTCTTTTATTGGGAACTTAAAGTGAGGAAAACAAAAAAATCTATCAGAGCTGAGAGCGCAGGAACTGTGTCTGACAAAAGGACACACACGAATGAGAAGTGAGTGGACCGTAGGCGTGGGCCATTAACCGTAAATGGTTGAGAGGAGGACGGGACTTGATAAAATCTGTTGGCAATAGTCTTGTCTTGCAGGACTTGAAAAAATCTCTTGGAAATAGTCTTGTCTCGTCTCAAGATTTTCTTTTACTATAGAGAAATTATTATTATTATACTGTGCTAAGAAGTTATTACACAGTTGAAAATAGAGCAATCCGTTTGTCCAAGCTTTTTCAAATCCAGGTCATAAATCTATCTGGGCAGAATTGGGTGCACGGTCAGAACCAACGCTGGAAAGGGCATGCAGTCCAGTGCATCATACATACATGCAGACTCACTCATTTGAGTTCATTTAGTGTTTACAGTTAGCATAGCCACAATTTTTATGTGCAAACCCCATGTAAAACACAAAGAGAATGAGCAAACTTCACCCGGACAGTGACTCTGGTGGGATTCATCCCCAGGATTCTAGAGTGGTAAGGTTGAAGTGCTAACCATAAACTTTCAAACTGCTAATTTCACATAAAACAAAGTGTTTTAGAGTCTAGTGGTGGAAACAGACTTTAGCAGACTTCAAAGGTAAACTTAAGTAAACGTACAGGATGATACATTGAGCTTTCATGCTGGTGTGGAGTGGCTGTGTACTGTCAGTAACAGCCTTCAGAAAACTTACACACTCGCTCAGAAAAAAAAAATAATCTTAAAGTCCAAGACAAGGCCTTGAATATCTGCAGAGGTCATCCTTAGCTGTCCAGCTGAATGCTTTCATGTCAGCTGTTTCTCTCAACAGGAGATATCCATCCTACCCCTCCTCCCTCATGTCTATCCATCATCTAGATAAAACTCTCTTGACTTTTTATAGTGATTTGCTTTGTTGGATTGTGGGATGGCTACCTTTACTTAAAAGTCTCTTTATTTCTGTTTTGTAACTTGTCTCTAAAAAAATTGTTGTGCCACACAAGAAAGGAGCTCCACCACTTACATCTACACTATATTTTTCAACTTTTATCTTTGTGTGGTGCAGCTTTCTAGGCTGGAGTCCTATACCTGATTGCTGTAGTTGTGGTGTTTGCATGCTTCTTTGTGTCTGTGTGGGGTTTCCACTTGGTATTGCAGTTTTGTCCACACATTTTAAAGACATTTTAACTGGTGTTTTAAAGTTGGCCCTGTGTGACCGATGGACTGAAATCCATCCACTGTCCATTTCTGCTTTGTGATCAATGCTGTCTTAGTCTTAGGCCCTGCCCCAAGTCTCCCCCCACCCGACTCCCCCACTGTGACTCTCAATTGGATCAAGCAGATTGTTTACATTTACTTTTATCTTTGAACCCTTTGCATTGTTAACTTTGATAGATAAGCATGACATATGCTTCATGGGTAGTGTCTTTTTGATGCCTATAATTGTTTCTTTTCTTAGCATGCCATGTTTTCTCATGCAGTTTTATGCCTTTATGAAATACTCATGAATACCTTCAAAGTGTGGCATAAAGGCATTCTGTCCTTTTGTGTTGATAACACACTGATTGATCTAGTGTTATTTTGAGACTTTTTAACTAATGCCATGTTAAAGTCAGAATCACAGAACATGTGTTAAAAGTTACAAATTCAGATTGCAAGTCTAAAACTACTGAAAAAATATTGTAAACTAGAAATGTGTTTTTCCAAGTTAGAGTCAAAGTGAATAGTCTCTGAATACATTCATGCTTATCATATTTGATATGATTATCTTAAAAACACATTTTTCCTAGTAAATTGTTAAGTATGTTATATTAATAACTTAAAGATACAACATTTGCAGTTGGTAAAAGGGAAGTGACTATTTTGTGAAGTCATTATAATGTTTGATTATGAAAATAGCTGGTGAGCCTTGTTTCTTCTTATCACAGAAATATCTATAGCTGCCCAAAACAGCAGAAATTCAATGACATCTTGTTGTCCAATCTGACATAATATCTTTACCAATCCCTGAGTAGGAAGTTAAGTTGCCAACACAGTGCATTGAGACATAAACATGTACTGCAGCTTTGACAATTATTCCAAGAAAACACAATGCAAACTATTCATGCTTAAAGTAAATATAGTAAACAGTCTTTATACATCAATCAATAAATCAAAGCTTATTTCATGTAACAGTATATTCAAGCCATCATAAAAGATTACTACTTTATAATTACAATTTAAAAGTCTGATGGTGCACAAGTGGTTGCAAATAAAATGGATTTCCTGTATTTCACAGCGGTGCAATGGAAATGCATGACTACAGAAGATATAAAAACACCAAATTCTAAACAGAAGAGAACTTTAAAGACATAAAGTGACAGACATTTTAGAATTTCTACTTGCCTGCTGTTTTCTGAACAGAATGCAACAGTAAAAATAAAGTTTGCTGCTAGCTTCAGTGATACTGCATATGGTCTAGCACTGTAAATCTAAGTGCTCTGTAGACTGGTTATCAAAAGCAAAAACTAGTAAAGTTTTAATAGCCGCCACTTGCAAAAATGCAAGGTATATGTTATAGGAACAAGCAATTTTATACCACAGTGATAACCTGCCCTGCTTCGGGTTCTATTTCCAAAAATCATTGCATGGTCATGTGCACAAATTATTCATAATGGTCTGAATCTGTGTATTATATTGTTGAGATACTCAGAGGGAAATGTTTAGGATCAACTCTGGGAGGGACACAAGTCTTCCAAAGAGAACACTAGTGAACATTATCAGGTATATTTACAACATTGTGACATGAAAATCTTTGGAATATGTGTGGAACATACATGTGGGCAAGGGAGAATATCCCAGTGTCCAGCCAGTTACCAAAGTGAGGTCCCTGGCAGATCTAACCTCTGCATAATTGGCCCATTATCATTTATGAGAAATTCAAATGAAAAAGTATTGAATTTAATAATAACCCTCAAGCTTGGGATCAGGGATACATTAGTTGAGACACGAGTATTGAACAATTCAAACACAGATGCAAAGACATTGAAATAAAAAAAACAAAACAGGTATAAAAAGCAGAATAGAAAGCATTGAAAAACAGAATTCCTTTGAGCAACAAACTGGCAGCATAGATAAACACTTCAGAATTGACCCCAAAAGGCCATATACATTGACCTCCAGATGTGTTTGTTGGAATGCTTCCTATTTGCAGTGCAGAAGACGGCAGTAAAAAGCAGATCAGATGGCAAATTCATCAGTCAGCTCAGTAATTGCATTATGTAAACTCAAGTTTGACTTAGAGCCGCCATGAATCTTTGTTTCTTCATCTTATTCTCCCCAGGGGAATCTCCTGTTAAGTCTAGCATTAAAAGAATGAAATGATGAAGCTCCTGATGGCTGTGTAATGTTGTTCTTCTACTTTTTTTTAAACTTCTTCCAGGCTCTAATGATTCTTGCTGGGTCACTGGGATCTTAATTCCCGCTAATATACTATTTTACACTTTTCCCTAGTGAAACGTCAAAATCTTATTTACGTGCTTATTCTTTAATCAGGGCTACTAAAATTAAAAAAAAAAAACAATTGTTTAGAATTCACAAGATGTCTCTAAAAGTCTCATGTATTTTTTACAGGAGTTTAAAATAGAATGTTATTGAATTTAGAAAAAGCTAAAAGTGAATACATCGTTTCAGCTCTTGCTTAAAGAAAAATAAGTGTTGTTTTATAGCTGAAGCATTTCATAAAAAACATTTTTTATTTGCTAATGTTAAACTGTTTCTACAGCTATATTCCTCTGGGGTAAGTTTGAAGAATGAAGTGAGTCAAACATGTTATTACATCACATTTTTTGTATAAGGAAATAATAACTTAAACTTGTGAGTCCCATTAACAGCTTACATATGATTTGAAACTGGCAAACCAGTGTTAGTTTTTTTTTTTCTTTTCTTTTTCCCCTGATGTTAGTCAAGTGTAATTGGTGAAGAAATCTAACCTTAATGAGTTAATAAGTTAAAATGTCAAGCCAGGTTTAAAAATAAAAGCATTATGCAGAAGTGTGGTTCCGTTCTTCATATTTCAGGCTTGCTTACAATGCTTTCTTTTCTTTTTGTTTTATAAAATAGGGCAGTTCCTTAAGATATTTGACAGCAGGATTTCTTTGCTCAAAGTTATGTTAAACTGATACTTTTTCAATTCTTGCTACAATGTCTTTAGAGTTTCCTCCTACATAACACTGTAGATTGTGCAGCACTTCATGGGTGACACTCATTCGGTAAGAAGAACATGGTAGCCAATTGCCACAATAGATATGGGGATGGCACGCAATTATTAACACTTTTCTTAATTGTTAAATTAAAATGAGCAGAAACACACTGACATACAAGTCACCAACTCAGGTTCTTGAGGGCTGATGCTTATCAAGCACAACGTATAAAACTTCGCTGGAAAGAGTTCCAGTCCATCACAGGGTACACATGCACTCATATACATGGGGAAATTAAATATCAAAAATCAAATTGTATTTTGAATGAACGTGGGAGTGACCATAGAAAAAACAAATAAGACTGATTATATAGCGAGTACAGTGAATATACCATGTACTGTATGGTTTTCCCAATTAACTTTTAAATATGCGCTAGCTATGTTACCTGGGAATAAAATCAATATAAAAACATTTGATTTCAGATATCTCTTGCCTTACGTGTGCCAGCAGAGTTCCTCCTATACCATTCCTTGGTAATCTCTTGTGTTTAAACCTCTCTTGCCCAGTGCTTCCTGTCTTGATCATGTTTCCATACTGCCTATCAGACTCCTCACTCGCCTTCGATATGCTTTTTGACTGCCACCAATACCTACATCATTTGTTTTCTTGGGAATACTTCCCTTCTTTGAAGGTGACTCACAGTGTTCCCCCTACATCTTTCCTTGGTATGTGTATGTCGAGCTTTCTTGCCCAGCACTTCCTGTCTCGATTGCATATGACTGAGCAACCAAAACGAAACCGACAAATCAGTGCAAAGCCAACTAGACCAATCAGATTGCTTGTAGGGACTGGGCACACACTCACACTCACACTGTAGAGTTTTAATATATAGCACTCTAAATAGGCTAATTGAGAAATCCATCTCATAGTCTAAGTGTTTTGCAATAGGCAAAAGTAACTAGAGTAATTGCAATGAGTCAGAGTTTCCTTTTGACCGTTTGACTACAGTATAAATGTATGTGATCTACACATGTTTTGTTTCCAACTTGCGCTTAATACTGAGTGAGGCTCATCAATAAACTTATTGTCATTATCTATTAATAGAACATAAATTGCTTTGTGACAAGACAGGTTATGAAAGGTTATCCTTCTATATAGAAGCGGTCGGGATTGTCCTTCCGTCCCGTGAGTGCTACGCAGGCGCGGAGTTTCACACGCCCCGTCCATTTTGCAATGCACGATGGGATTTGTAGTTTCGTTTTTCCAGGTAAAAGATGATTGTCTACTCCAGACTGTGCGATATCTTCTTCTTCTTCTTTCTTACTATATAAAAGCGGTCGGGATTGTCCTTCCGTCCCCTGAGTGGAAAGCGTAGTGGTATTCCGCTTATCACAGACTTACTACTTGCAGCTTGCGGTACAAAGCGACATGATGTGAGCAGAGTTCTGGTGCTCCCATCGTTCCCTTGCTTTTGTGCACAATGCACTGGAAAAATAGGCAAAATTATGTCTCTAGAAATAATTAATGTTGATGGAGTACAAATGCCTCACTGCGTAGTAAATATCAGGGGGGTTCAAAAGGGCGACCTCAATATAGAAAAAAAGTTTAAATTTCATCACAAAAATAACAGAAACTTCAGTATTAAAGTAATACCGCTCAAATGCAATATAACCAAATGAATGAGTTTGTATAAAATATCAAATTGATCTACATATTGAATTGCCTTAAGAAGTGGTCAACTTAAAAGTTGGTCGCCTTAAAAGTATTTAGGATAAATTTTGATGGATGAAAGCACCAGAAATCCTTGTGGAATGTATGTTTTTCACCATATTAGTAAAATAGCATATTTTTGCCAACAAATGTCTCACAGCATTATTATGTAACTAAGTCTGCTAATGATGGATGTTGGCTATATTTTTTTACAAATTGTTTAGTGAATATGCATCAATAAGAACGGCACTACCATACATCTAAAACAGGCATTTCTTCTGATTTTCTGAATTGTGAGAACACATTAAATAAATAGCTGCCAAAAATGACACCAAGTTGGAAAATTGTGTTTTTATCATGGAACCAATTTAGTTCAACACGCCACGCCAGGCGGTTTTTCCTCGAAACACTAACACGTCCGTAAATAGCTTCAGTGAGTTGTGTGAGTTATGCTGTGCTTCAATTCCAAGCCATATTTAGTTAAGAAGCAAACTGTAACAATCGTTGACAATTATAAGCTAATATTAAAAAGAGTAAAATTAGTGGGTGCAAAATTACTTTACAAATATGTATGCTTGTAAGATATTGGAGATCACAGGAGGGGCAAGCAAATTCTTTATTGTCTTTGAAAATGCAAAGATCTGGTTAGCTTAAGGCCTCTGAAGTCTGATTTTAAAAAATACATTGTCATTTGGAATGCTTAAAATGTCTGCTGATACAAGCTCTGAAATGAGCCTCAATCAGCGCTGACAGCATTCATCTGAACAGCCAACTGCTTGCACTGCTGGATAATACACAAGAAGTCTACCTCTTTAACATTGCATCTGGAAGCAATTAACTGCAAGACAGTTATAGACTGAGTGCTTCTATATGCCAGAGGCCTCAGTAGCTGATAGTTATGACTTTGATAAATCCACTTAGGGTCACAATGTCTTAAAATGGCTCCTTTATTCCCTTTTAAATATCTTTCTTGAAACAAGAGGGCAACTATTTGATGCAAGCGAATCATATCAGTGGTACGATATATCTAAATCATTAATGGCTTTAGTACTGTTCCTTGTCATTAGTGTGGAACATCCAAACTTGGCCAGAACAGGGAGCAGCATTATCAGAGGAGTCCGTACTTAAATTATTTGTGTTGCCATAAACTGTATCAATGTGGTTCTAATAAAATGTAGAAAATGATAGGCTCATAAACATGGATTCTATAAGCCTCATTTTAAAGTATTAGTCTGTAGTGTATGATGCTGTAATAAGTAAAATGATCCTGGAGTCATAAGGAGAACTTATGACACTGAAGGATCCCAAGATGCCATATACAAGTGAAGTGGCCATCCTATAATGAAAGTTTGTAGCTCTGAAGTGGACTGTTTATGAAAAAATTGGAGAAAGGGAAAGTTTGGTCGTTTTAACATTAGGACAGTTTATAACACCTAAGAGGAACAACGCATGCATCTACCAAAGTCAATTGTTGAAACACTGCGGAAAAGTTGTTTTTTTTTTGTATTTTTGTTTTTTTTGCCCCACCTACAGGAATGCTGAGGCCATTCTTCTTATTGTAACTGCAGGCACCGATTTTATATTCCCATAGATGGTACACAGCTAGCGTTAGCATTTCTGAAGTGTTTTCAGTGTATATTACTTTATGATTGTTTAAGCTGAGCATTAAATTCACTTTGTTTTTCTGGGAAGAAAAAGCTTGGTAAGAAACACAAAGTCACATATATTGCCCTATGAAAATACTGTAAAATTCTCAGGCTCACTATAGGCCATGGTGTTCAGTTCCTTCCAGGATGGTGCTTTAAAATTCATATTTGCTACCGGTATATCTTTATATATAAAAAAAATACAACGTCTCTCTGTCTGTGTGTCTGTTTTTCATGAGAGAACTACTTAACGGATTTAGATCTGATTTTTTTCGCACAGCAATCATAGTTCATTTGCAGGATATATTTGTGCTAATCCAAGACAGAGGCTGCAGACCAAGGGGAGAGGGAGGCGTGATGTCAAGAGTGGAAGGCTGGGCAGGGCCCTCCTCACTGTCCTGTTTCACTACTACGCGGGCGAGGCCGCGGGGGACGGCTAGTTCAAAATAGATATGAAAAGTGTTCTCTTAATTAGAAAATTAGAAATAGAAAATTACTCATGTTATTTTTAATTATTTACTACAATTTTGTTACTCATTTTTGTTTACAGGTTCTCCCATTTTGTGCCTTTTCTAAATCTTTTGCTATTGGTAATGGCTCCTGTTGCCATGTTGTGTCTTCCAGAATTAGCATTGAGTAATTTCATTAAGTATTTAACAGATTACATACTATTATTAACTTGTTCAAGATTGTGGATAAATTAAAAATGAATTTTACTTTGCTAGATAGTATTATTTTGTTGTTTGTTTAAAAGTCATTTTCACCAGTAGGGCGATTTTGATAATAATTTTTGATTATTGTTATGGGTTTTGCTGATTTGGCTGGTTTTCTTTTTTAATTTGGACCTAAGCCCATTTCTTATTGCATTTTCTCTCATCTCTCCATCCATTTCCTTTCAAATCATGTTGACACTTAATATTGGCTGACACCCTACTAACATAAGGATTTATTTCAAATGGAATCATCTAAAGTGATGCTCAAATGGGTGTTGTGCACCATAATCAGATATTTGCTGCCTTACTATGGATGCTGCTGAGATGCCTGAAATCAGTTTTTGTATTTAAAGCAGATTTAAGTTAAAGTCAGCAGGTTTCTCCTATTAGGTGTAGTAGTATAGAATTTTCTGACTGTAGTGATCTCACCTTCAATGTTAGTGACATATAAAGTGGTTACATTGAAATATATTTCAGAATTGAACAGACATACGTAATATGTTGCAAGACACAGAAAATCATAGTTTTATCATTAGATAATTTAAGAATCATGATAATATATGGGTGGCACTGTGGTGCAGTGGTAGCGCTGCTGCCTCGCAGTTAGGAGACCTCCAGGCTCCCGTTTCCTCCAACAACAACAACAACATCCTCCCAGTAGCTCAAAGTGCTTTAGTTGCATGAATTCTGGCCCGAAAAACAAAAACTCCAGTCTGTATGGGTTTCCTCCAGGCCTCTTTGGATTTAGGGTTCTCGGAAGGGCTTGATGATGATGATGGTCACGTTTCCTCCAAAGCAGTCCAAAGACATGCAGGTTAGGTGGATTGGTGATTCTAAATTGGCCCTAGTGTGTGCTTGGTGTGTGGGTGTGTTTGTGGTGGGTTGGCACCCTGCCCAGGATTGGTTCCTGCCTTGTGCCCTGTGTTGGCTGGGTTGGGCTCCAGCAGACCCCCGTGACCTGTGTTCGGATTCAGCGGGTTGGAAAATGGATGGATGGATGATAATATATTTTCATGGTTGCTGTGCCTGAAATAAACCTTGTAAATTGAGGGTCCACTTTTTTCGCATAAATTATTTATTGAGTGAAAACTTCATATATTACATGATATACTTTTTAAAATGAAAAAAACTAATAATATAATAAATGTTGACATGTTGCACAGAAGTCATGAACTACCAAGCATACACTCTCCCAAGATGCTCTTTCACTATTTTCAAGACTAATATTTAAAAACACCTCTTAATCCCAACTACCATGGGCATCAAAAAGAAAAGGTCCAGGAAGATATGCAGTGATATAGTAAACATGTACGTAAAATTATATAAACAGTAAATAACACATTTACAAGATTTTAGTTTGGTTTTAGGTAACAAAAAATGAGAATTCCGGACTTAAAGTACACAATATTAAAACTTTACAAGTCAACATAGTCTCTAGTAAGTGTTGTAATGGCTTACGTGTTGAAAAGTAAAACTTCCTGTGTAGGGTAGAGCACAAGGCCAATCCTGGCCTTCCTTTTTGTCATTTAGACACAGAAAAGACACACAGGTAGGATGGACTGTGAACCTGTTGTCCAAAGAACACATATAGCAGTAGAAGATTGTTTCTTGGAACATCTGTATGAAGTGGTGAACTGAGAAATTAATGACAACTGGATTTGCTGTTAGATAGTCGTATTTGGTGGCCACCGTTTGTGCAACATTTGGAGCAGGGGTCCTCAATCACAGTCCTGGAGGGCTGCAGGTTTTTCTTCTAACCCAGTTGCTTAATCAGAAAGCAATTCTTGCCAATAATTGAATTTCATGGCTTGTTAGTGCTTTAACTCTGCTATGTCAGGTAATTCTCATATCCTAGTTTTTCTTCCCCTTTCTAAGGATATCATCCAAATGATTTGAAGGCTAAAATGTAATTCTCAGTTCTTCACTTTTTTCTCTGCACTTTCCTTCCAAGTATTTAATTAAACCCAATAGTGCATGATAAATACACACTGGTTTAAATGGTAACAAGTTAAATGGAGAAATGCTGGTCTCTTTTGTTATTTGCATGTCATTGCTAATTATGAGCAATTAAAAACCAAGAATACAGCTGTTTAAGACTAAAATAAGCGATAAGGGTTCAAAATCTTAATGAGCGAGACAAATAAAGTGAAGCAGAAGTGTTACTTGAGCAATAAGTGCTTCTTATTAAACAACTGGGTTGAAGTAAAAATCTGCAGCGACTGTGGCCCTCTAAGACTGTGATTGAGGACCCCTGATTTGAAGTAATACCAGAAGTACAAAGTGAAGGATACCTTATGCTGGTAAAAAACAAAAGTTTAAAAATATTTTTAAAATGTATATTATGCATGAATAAAGTAAAATACATAAGACAATGACAGTCATGTTTTTTTTTTCCTGGCTCATCATTTTTCTCATGAATCATTCATGGGTCCTTTAGTACTGATTGAGGCTTTAGCTGATATTGTCATAATGAAAACACAACATGTAGTCATACAGATCCTTTTGAATGACATTTCTATTTTTACTATTGCAGCATTTTCCCACAAGACATTCCTCCAAAATTCTGGTAGATTGGAGTCCATGACCACATATGATGTGCTGAAAGCCTGATACATGTGAGTCTGATGCTGTGAATATACGCTTACCCCTGGCAGTTGGAGCAACAAAGCCGTGTTATAGCCATAAGTTGTGGGATCCAGGAAGAAACACTTTTGAGACCAAAACATTTTTTCACTTTCCTGACAGTCATTTCAAAGACAGCTCTCTATCCAAGTACGCCATGACAAATTGGATTTTTGGAATTTCCTCGCTTTGAGGCTTGACTTTGACCTCAGACAGTTTGTCTTCACCGCTCTCAGCAGCTTCATCTAATACCCATGACTGTTAAGGTTAAGATCCTTTAAGATTATACTGGATAATTCTGAACAATTTTCCATTTTCTTGTATTACAATAAAACACTATAATTAAACATTTTCCTTCAAAGGTTATCCTATATTACATATTTTGGCCAATATAACCAGCAGCTATATAACTTCAGAATTGGGCAGATTAGTATTTTAATTTTACCCAACCATAAATAGGCTAGTAAATACAGTTCTGTGGGAAAAGAACTGTAATTGTGGCTTCTGACATGACGCACATTGAAGGCAGCATTATCATATAATCATCTTTAAATTTACACTAAGAAGTGCATTTTCCTCTCTGTCCAAAAATATTTCAAGTATTTTGTAAACCACCACGCTCCACCACAGCATAAAAGAATATATTAAAAATGGTTGCACATTTGGTTGCATATATACTATGCTTTAGTCAAATTTATGGCCTTTGGGTCACATGGAAATAAAACTTACAAAAACATTGGTCAGACCAATAGAGCTCACATCCAATGGGGAAGTCTTGAGAGGGGTGGAGGAGGTTTTCTGTGTACATTCTTATGATTTCAGTGGGTTATGAGAGAATGTTTCTGCAACAGCTAACATTAGGACAAATTGTAAGAAAAAGTATGTTATAATTACATTGACTTTTACTTTTTGCATTACAGTTATCATTATTAAAAATCAGTTACTAAATTAAGACCTAATAACTGTTCACCCCATGTGAACCTATTAAACACCAAATATGGTTTTGGAAATGGGAAACAAACTCCAGAGGCTTATAGTTGAACACAGAATCTTGAGACATTTTAAAAAGTTCCTAGATGAGATATTGGCATAATTTGGGTAGCAGTCAACTCAAAGGGCTTGATGGACTGAATTGTACTCTTATTTGTGAAACTTCTTATGTTCTTCTGTCTTATCTTGTTGTAACATTGGTGGCAGACATACATTGTGTACTTGTCCAAACACATATTTCATCTTTTGTAAAATCACAGATACAAATCGTTTAGTTAACAAGCCTACTGCAAATGTTAATTATCATTACAGTAAGAGCTTGTCATGTCAATCCATACTGGATAAAGAATATCTGTATTAATGGAAAACTCAATTTAACATAATCATCTTGAGGTACAAAGTACGCCATTCTGAAAAAGCACAATTAAAAGTTCTGTCATGTGGTAATGGGCTTTAATGCTTATACACATTTATATTCCAGCAGTAGGCTGTCCTAGTTATGGCTATTCATCCCATTTACACGATGTCCATGCAACCTGCGGTATCTGTGGTCCAAGTCTACAGGGGGTGAACAAAGCAATGAAAACACCACAATAAAAAAAGAGCTTAGAACTGAAGTAACTAAATCTTTAAAAAGTAGCTGCAAAGGTGAGCCATGTTAGGTTGAATACCAAGAATGTTAGACAATTACAAAGTACACTTTAATATGCTGGGTTTATAAGATAACACAAGGCAAAAAAATGGTGTCTAATTTGCAAGTGAATTGGTCACACACTGTAAACTGCAAAAGTATTTCATGCATCAAGGGAAGCAGGTCCAACATTATTGGCAGTATATGTCAAGCTGCCTTGGAAAAGTTTAAAATGGTTGCAAGTCATAGCCCACCGACTGGGGTAGAAGGACATTTCACAAGGAGGTTGGTAAAAGTTGCAAATGAGTAGCCTCTATAATGATCAGGGAATATGATGCCAGTTTACAGGACCAGGAGTACCTACCTAATGGTACCAAGCACTGCTCTACCATGACGTTCCCCTATTCCAGGGTGATAATCCCCCCCCCACACACACACACACTTGACACACACTGCTGAACTCATTCAAGAGTCCTTTCATGAACACCCGAATGAACTCAAATGCCTTCCACTGTCTTTTTAATCAGCAGCCCCAATACTTAATGAAGAGCACTTTACAAAAATAATTAGACTTGACATAACAAAGGTCAAAGCTTGAATATGAACATTCCAGAAATGACTGAAGGTGTTCTAACAGCAATGGGTGGACCTACTCCTTATTAATCTTTGAAATGAATATATTGTTAGCTGTTTCTTTTTTTTTTTCTAATTCATACTTCATGTTTAATTAGAATTCTTAAGACTGTATCACATTAGGCAACTTTCCAGAAATTTTCAGTCATATCCATAATTTACAAAATCTTAGCAAGTCGGAGGGAGTCAGTGGAACATTCCCATGAAGCCGAGAGCCAAATGTGACGTGCCCAAGGACTGACTCCATCTAGACTGCGACTCACTCCAATTTTAGTGGGAAGGTTTGATTTTATCTTTAGTCATTAGGATGGGCTTGTGTGCATGAAAACATAACATTATTCAATATAATACAATTTTGATTGTAATTAGACTAAATGAATGTCTAAAAATTGCCTTTTATTTTAAAAGCAGGTTGTAACAAAGATTCCTCCCACAGCTTTATCCATCATCTCACATTCACCAGTCAGATAATCTTAAAGGATTTTGGCATCCTTCTTCTATGGGCACAAAAGATGTTACTTATTCACCATTTACAATTGATTTCTAGTAGCATGACCTTAAAGTTCTACATTTGCTCCCCAAAGACCCTGCAGACAGATAAGAAAACACAGATCTCTGATCATGAGGATTATAAAGATTATAAACAAATGTTGTATGGGTAAAAAGACTGGCATCAACCCAATATTTAGACAGAAGGGTTGGGCCATAGCAAATAATTTTATTAAAGAACTCTTCTGTTTATGTACATTTTGGGTTTTTTCATTCTTGCAAATTTAAGATAGTTGCATGCTTTATGCAATGACAATGTCACAGCATGTGCCAGCTACTTCACAGAATTGCAGCCAAAACATAAAGGCAAAATATTCTTTTCTGGTTGCATGTACACAACCTACACTGGAGATGTTAAGCAGTTCTTGTTTTTTTCAAATTATACAGACCAACAGTACTCAGACTGGTGACAGATTTAGGACAGGGTCAGTTGCTGCATGGCTATCAGCCCAATGCAATGTCCCATTTAATAACATTGGATTACCAAAATGGGAATAGTTTGTGTAAGTCACTTACATCATCTTCTTCTGTACTTTTGCCTATGGCAAAGAATACCCTGGTTTAGAAGATGGAGTAATGGGCTTAACATTTTATCATTTTCCATTTCTTTCAGAAGAATGTAGGATTGATTTGTGCTGTACTCAAATACCGGGTTCACTTAGAAAAATCTGAATTGACACTTACAAGTACTTTAAAAGGCACATTTTCCTCTAGGGTCTTGGGCTGTTTATTTTTGGACTTACTTTGTGCATAATGTTTCTTTTGTGAGTCTGTGTACCAAAATCATTAGTAAATATTTTAAATAATATGTGTGATTTAAAAAATAGTTTTTAAACATATGTCATTGAAGCTTTCCAGTTATGTCAGATTGTGGTAGTGAGAAAAAGCTGTTATAAGGAAAAGAGTCATTGATGACTACAGCCCCTCTGGAAGCTGCAGCCTGACTCTATAGTTGTGTATTAATTCTTGGCATTCTAGTTCAAGGTCCATCTAAATTCTGTCTTGAGCCTCATCACTTGGAGTTGCCAGTTTTGTTATATCATTTGTGTTATGAAAATGTAGTTGAAACAAAACAATTCCATGTTTTTTTCAGTGTTTTCTTCAGTCATGAGTAAGAACCAGACATTTAGCATTTATGGTCAGGAAAGATTACAATAACCCATTGTATAGAAATGTGTGGGAAGAGCTATGATCTATCCAGCTGACAAAACTCAGTCTTAGGCAATAGCTCTAAAATTAGGCCTCAAGACTACAGTGAGGCCTAGAATCAAGAGTCAATTTGGCTCCAAATTCAAGGAGCACAATGTCCACAATGAACCCAGTGCTGAAAAAAATGAAAATTTCAAAAGGGAGAGGGGAACAATTGGAAAAAAAAAATCTGGCTTAGATGTCAAAACTAAAGCTCCATTATATTTCAGGATTTTATTAACAGAACAATACAAAAGAATGCAACAGAAAAAACGGTATGCCTAAAATCAACTCCAAGTTTGAATCTAATAATTCTAAAACATAAACAAGAGCCAAAATTAAATAACCAGATGATTGAAAGAGAGCACTTAACAAACAGATGAAATCTGAAATTCAGCAAAGAGACAAACACCCTGCCTTTGCTGTTTAGCCAAACTGCCTGCTTAGTGGCTAAGCTGCTAGTGAAGTTTGATGGACAATTTTGGCTTTGAGCTGCATCTATGTAGGTAACATACATTTTACTTTTGCATGCACACTTATGCAGATACAGACAGCTCAACTATCCAGATTACTATGTAAAGCTAAACTGGCAATTTCAATATACAGTACATTTTACTCATTAGTGTGTTCTATGAAGTTATCTATTTTAATACTTTCTAATTTATTATTGCTCCAGAAATCCATTTTAACAAACAAGTTTCATGTAGGTTGGACCTGCAAGTATGGATTTCACAATTTACAAGAACAGCTACTACTCCTTTTTAAGCTCCACTGCTCCATCCAGTGTTTTTTAGGATCTCATGTCCATGCCTAGGCCCAATTTCCACTCCTTTCTGTTCTTTTTGAAATATCTTTTCACTACTATTCACAATTTTCTCACGGTGGTGTACTGAAAACATGAAATACACATCTATTTTTAAATATTGTGGAACCATTTTCCTTCTAGAACTTTCAAGGGCACTCTCCTCACAAGCAGAATGCAATGTGAATAGAGAGTGTTGTTCTTTTTCTGGTGGATGCAGTACAGTATGTGGAACCTTCAATGTTAAGAGAAACTCCATGAAGTAGGGGGCTTGTATTCCTGACTCTAATGTATGTTTGGGTTAAAATTAGGAATAGCAGGTCTAAAGTATAATTGAAAGCATTTTCTAAGTATTACAGAATTATGCAGGCTGATTGCATACTATAGAGAACTTACAGTAGCACCCAGCAGTAAAAGCAAGACATAGATAGGTGCGGGGAAGTAGATAGTTAATAGTGAGTTATCACTTCTGTCATTGGATTTTAGTGGTGGTGGGTGTGTTTTTGTGACCCTAAAAATTCAAAATCTTGATGGTTACGGTTACTTTTATGGCTGATGGAACCGTGCGTATAGTTGTTACCCACTTGGCTAGCTACTTTGACCAGCTGTATAAAGCTGATCCTCTGGCTAGGACGTTGGATATCTCTGTGTCCACAGTTCTTGTGGCTGATCCTCCAATTAGCTGTACAAGTGGTGAATCATCTGAGGGTAGGGAAGGCTCCAAGGATCTGTGGTGTCTGGAGTGACCTTGTTCAGGCTGGTGGTAAGGCGGTCCTCCTGGCATTGCAAGCAATTTCTCTCTTCCATTTGGGAGATGGACATCATCCCAACTGACTGGAAAATGGGACTTGTCATCTCTATCTGGATTTAGTATTGTGTAATAATCAGGATAGAATTGAGGGTGTAGAGGTGATTGAACCACTAGGGTCAAGTGACCATAATGTAATACAATTCTCAGTATTTTGTAAGAGTACAGATGCAAAGACTAAAATTGTTAAGTTGAACTTTAGTAGGGCTAATTTTGAGCAGATGCGACAAAGTCTAAGTAGGATAGACTGGGATAAGCTTTTAAATGTGGAGACGGTCGAGGAGCAGTGGAACAGGTTTAAAAATGTTTTACATGTAATGCAGGACAGATACATACCTAAATTTGGAAATAATAGGAAACTAAAAAAATCTCCACGATGGATTAATAAAGATTTAAAAAAGAAGTTGCAAAGGAAAAAACTGCTGTATAAGGCATATAAGACTAATGACTGCAAAGAGAACCGTAGTGCATATGAGAAAATGAGGGCAACCATTAAGAAGGATATCAGGGAGGCTAAAAGACAGTTGGAGAGGAATATAGCAGATAAGGCGAAAGAAGACCCCAAGAGATTCTTTCAGTATTTTAGTAGTAAAAGAACAGTTAAGGAGGAGGTCAAGTTCATCAGGAATAGTAAAGGGGAATTAAAAGATACAGACAATGAAATAGCAGATGCCCTAAACTTACATTTTTCTGAGGTGTTTACAAGTGAGCAAGTGGATAACCTGCCAGAGGTAAACACAACTACTAAGGAGGTACTGAGGGATTTGGAAATTGTAGAGGGAGAAGTGCTGCTCAGATTAAATAAGATGAAATCAAACAAATCACCAGGCCCAGATAATATTTATCCTCGTGTTCTTAAGGAGGCTAGTGAGTACATATATAAACCCTTGACACATATTTTTAGGAAGTCACTGTGCACTGGAGAGATTCCAAAGGACTGGAAAATGGCAAATATCATCCCATTATATAAAAAGGGTGACAGGGCAGATCCAAGCAACTATAGGCCAGTAAGCTTAACAAGCATCACAGGAAAATTAATGGAAGGAATTATTAAGGATAAGATTGAGCAACACATGACAAGGACAGGAGTTATTCTGAACAGTCAGCATGGGTTCAGAAGGGGGAGGTCGTGTTTTACTAACATGTTGGAATTCTATGAGGAGGCAACAAAAGGATACGATCAAAGTGGAGCTTATGATATTATTTATCTGGACTTTCAGAAAGCATTTGATAAGGTGCCACATGAGAGGTTGGGCATCAAGTTAAAAGAAGTGGGAATTCAGGGTGATGTTTTTAGATGGGTGCAGAATTGGCTCAGACACAGGAAGCAGAGGGTGATGGTGCGAGGAACCTCATCAGAACTGGCCGATGTTAAGAGTGGTGTTCCACAGGGGTCAGTGCTAGGGCGCTGCTATTTTTAATATATATAAATGATTTAGATAGGAATATAAGTAACAAGCTGGTTAAGTTTGCAGATGATACCAAGATAGGTGGATTAGCAGATAATTTGGAATCAGTTATATCATTACAGAAGGACTTGGATAGCATACAGGCTTGGGCAGATTTGTGGCAGATGAAATTTAATGTCAGTAAATGTAAAGTATTACACATAGGAAGTAAAAATATTAGGTTTGAATACACAATGGGCGGTCGAAAAATCGAGAGTACACCTTATGAGAAGGATTTAGGAGTCATAGTGGACTCCAAGCTATCAACTTCCAAACAGTGTTCAGAAGCCATTAAGAAGGCTAACAGAATGTTAGGTTATATAGCACGATCTGTGGAGTACAAGTCCAAGGAGGTTATGCTCAACCTTTATAATGCACTGGTGAGGCCTCATCTTGAGTACTGTGTGCAGTTTTGGTCTCCAGGCTACAAAAAGGACATAGCAGCACTAGAAAAGGTCCAGAGAAGAGCGACTAGGCTGATTCCAGGTCTACAGGGGTTGAATTATGAGGAAAGATTAAAAGAGCTGAGCCTTTACAGTTTAAGCAAAAGAAGATTAAGAGGTGACATGATTGAAGTGTTTAAAATTATGAAGGGAATTAGTACAGTGGATCGAGACTTGTATTTTAAAATGAGCTCATCAAGAACACGGGGACACAGTTGGAAACTTGTTAAGGGTAAATTTCGCACAAACATTAGGAAGTTTTTCTTTACACAAAGAACGATAGACACTTGGAATAAGTTACCAAGTAGTGTGGTAGACAGTAAGACGTTAGGGACTTTCAAAACTCGACTTGATGTTTTCTTGGAGGAAGCAAGTGGATAGGACTGGCGAGCTTTGTTGGGCTGAATGGCCTGTTCTCGTCTAGATTGTTCTAATTCTAATTCTAATTCTAATTCTATCTGGAATGGGAAGGGTAATCGCCCGGATTGCCACAACTACAGTTGGATAACACTGCTGTTGGTGCCGGGCAAGATCCTTGCTACGGTCATCCTCAAAAGGATTCATGTTAAGTTGCTCACCTACCAGCAACCAGAACAGTCTGGTTTTACATCTTCGAAATGTACCATCTACTGCATCCTTGCACTGAGGGTTCTCATGGAGTGTAAATGTAAATATCATCAGAGTTTCTTTTCAGCCTTTGTTGATTTTTGTAAAGAGTTGATTGAGCTGCCCTGTGGGACATCTGAGACTATGTAGGATCCATTCAAAGTTGCTAAATATCATGGCTGGCCTGTACACTGGTACAGTGAGTGCTGTGCAGAGTGGAGGCAGAAACTCTCAGTTTTTTCCAGTTGATTTTGGGGTTCGTTAGGGGTGTGTTTTGCTCCAACTCTGTTATATGCTTGCACGGACGGGGTGTTGGGCAGGTTCGTGAGATCCAGCAGCTGTGGGGCATCTGTTGGTGAAGAGAGATTCAATGATCGTGACTTTGCCAAAATGCTGTTATCTTTGCAGAGTCAATGGAGGCTCCAATCAGGGCTTTCAAGAGACTGAGTGAGGATTCTGAGTGTCTGGGCTTGCAAGTGTCCTGGATAAAAACCAAGATCCAGGCCTTTAATGACATCTTAGGCACAGCCAGTGTGTCTGTCTCTGGAGAGATTGTTGTCCTTGTTGAGAGGTTTACTTACCTCGGCAGTGACATTCATTTCTCTAATGACTCTCCCTATTAAGTCAGTATATGGATTTGGAGAGCATGGGTCATGAGATCCCTGGAACGTGGTGTGTAGTGCTCCCGATATCTTTGTAAAAGGACAAAGGTCCAAGTCTTTAGAGTTCTGGTGCTTCCTGTCTTGCTATATGGTTGCGAAACATGGATGCTATCAAGTAACCTGAAGCGAAGACTGAACTCCTTCGGAGAATGCTTGGGTACTACTGGTTTGACTTTGTGTCGAATGAATGGTTGCTCATGGAGTCCCGAATGATGCACTTTACCTGCACTGTGAGTGAGCATCAGTTACGGCACTTCAGCCATTGGGTGTGATTCACTGAGGGTGATTAGGCTTGCAAGATCCTCATTGTTAAAGACCCAAGAGGCTGGACCATGCTAAGGGGATGTCCATGTAACACCTGACTGCAGCAGATAGATGGTTATTTCCGGTGGGTGAAACTAGACTGTGTATCTGCCTGGAGGGTTGCCAACCAAGATCCTGAGCTGTTTCGTCATGTGGTGGGTGCGGCAACACACTGTACCAGTGCATGCTTTCTGACCTGATGGTTACAGTGAGTCATTGAAATAAACATCCCATTGGAATTTGAGACATACTAGCAAGCTGCCACTTTGGTGTCTATACTAAATATAGAACTAATAATTTTCTAAAGAAAACAATCAAAACACATATTTTCACATTTACATACTCATATTTTGATTTGCAACACAAGCCATTTACTTCTATTTCAATATGTGCTTCAGACCCACAGCCTCTAGTCTATATAGTTTACATTACATTTACATTTACCCATTTAGCAGACACTTTAATCCAAAGTGATTTACAAAAGAGATTCACATAATGGAGTAAATACCAATCGGAAAAACTGTTTGAGAAAGAGTTAATGGACAGGTTACAAATTGATCATCATAAATAAAGAGCTCAGAAACAAAACACAAGATAATTACAGTTCATGAAAAAGGTTTGGATTGAGATTTGATGCCATGCAGAGGTGGCATCACCAGACACCACTCATCAGCAGACCAGAGTGGCCAAGAAGGAGCATTGCATTACATCTCATGTACACATTTTATGCTGATAAGAAGTCCTCTCTCTCAAAGGATTAAATGTACTGAAAAGCATCCCATCTTGTTAGAACTAAGCTCACTAAAGGGCACATAAACTGTAACACTCTCTATAGCTACCACCATACACATGAGAAATTAAAGATAAACACCTGTATAAATTAGAATTTGTAGGTTACTTTGTCACATGTATTATAATATTAAATACGGCATAGTCATCTCTATTGTTGAGAGCTTAATATGGTTCATTTTATTATTAAAATATTGGTATAGCTGTTATTACTTCAAATGAATTTTTGTAACAGCACTGCCCTATTGACTGACTTTACTATCCTGCTTTGTTAATAAACATGTAGATCTGATAAAAATAAAATTACTGAAAACATTTAAGACCAGTAAAATAAATTGTTTAGAGTATTTAAAAACCTATTGGTAAACAAACTTCAATCAATAGTTATGGTCATCAAAATAAAGACATGGCTGAATCTCAAGCCTAAAGTATAAGAAAAGAATCCTTCAATTGTTTAAGGGGGACTCTCCCCATTTTTCCAAGAATTAAAAAAATATTCTTTTCTCATTGAATATTTTTAAAATAACAAATTATAAAATCAAATCAATTCCTGATTTGGGAGTCTCAACAACAGTGAGATTAACTATGCGGTTAATCAATATAATAACAGAACTCCTTTAAATGCTGATAAACTACATTAGAATATTTTTCACAATTCGTCATACTTTTTACACTTTTATGGATTTTTTCAGTAGAAGTTTGTATTTTGTAATTTTTATCATGATTGGTTTTCTGTGAGAATTGATATTTATATCATTTTACTTTTTGTTTTTCCTTTCCAGTTATACTTATTCATGAAAATGAATTCAGTGATCATAAGCTAAGACGTCTGTGTGTTTGTTTAAGGATGGCAGAAGAATAATGCAATGGAAAGATGAGACAAAGTATTTGGAAAACAAAGTGGAACAACACTTGAAGTGTACAGGTCTCTAAAATGTCATAAAACCGTCCCTTGTGAAACTCCCACAGACTTCCACAGAATTTTAAGTACACTTTCCTGTGCAGAGTAACTGGGACAACAGATATTTTAGTACATGTCAAAATGCTAAATTATTTCAGTTCTTTCCAGTTATACTTTTTCCAAATAAAATGGTTGTTCCTTGATATAATTATCTCCTTATATCAGGTTAATCTGTACAATGACAAACTTCATGTTTCTTTTTGTCTGTTCTTTCTCATATTGTAATAATCTGATCACCTATTTTATATCTAAATGGGACTGCTTCATTTATAGTTTGAGAAGAAACAAGCTGTATGGTTTCTTTAAAGGTAAATCTATGCAACTGACATTTCATTTTTACAAAAAAGACACACTGATTAAAGCAACAGAACTTACAACCACATGACAAGATGAAAATGCAAGGAACAAAGAAGAAAGATCTGACAAATAATAAAGAGATCTGGCATTTTTCTGGAAGTTAGTTCTGAAAATGGATTTAAATAATAATTTGGTCAGCTATCAGTAGCGTCATATTTTATTTTAATGATATACTACATGTGGATAATACATTGAGTAGACTTGCTGCCTTATGGATCTTACATCCTGGGTTCAAGTCCTATGCCTGGTTATTTGCCTGTGCAGAATTTACATGTTCTTCACATGTCTATGTTTGAGCTCTTTGGGATCTTTGATTTTTCTCCCATGATCCCAATGATTTACACGTTGAGTGGTGAGTATGGTGGTGTGAATGGGTGGAACCTACAATGGACTGGTGCCGGAGCTGTTTCCTGCTTTATGTCTAGTGCTGCTGGGATAGGCTGTACCTGCCCTACAATGAATTAAGCAGATTTCAGAATGTTTTGCAGTCTCCACACCTATGTTTATGCACATCAGTATTCCCTGACAGCATGCCTCCTTGTGCAAAGAGATGTGGGAAACCATTTTAAAGGGAGTAAGAAATCGAGACCTGTGCTGGTTATCTTACCAACTTGCAATCTTATCTATACTTTAATTGACTGGCCTGGCTCCTTTGTTAGAGCATCCAGCCATCCAGCTTCACATAATGGTTGAGAAATTGAACACTATGAATGTTAAACCATATATTTCATTATGGATTTAAGACTTTCTTTAAAATCATTTGTAGATACGTAAAGTATATGACACCATTTCAAAAGTCCAGTATAGGAGCTCCTCAAGGCTGTGTTCTGTCTCTGTTACTATTTATGCTGTATATTAATAATCTGAGACAGAACAGTGGCCATTGCTCAATTATCAAGTAGGCTGAGAACAACATGCTGATAGGGTGAAATAGCTGCAGAGAATAAAAGTTATTACTTCAACAAATTGGGCTGTTTAGTAAACTGGATTAAGAAGAACAATCTTACTTAAACGTCAAAAAGTCCAAATAAATGATATTTGACTTTAAGAGACAGAAATCTCTATGTTCACATCTCATTTGTTCTGGGGGAGGTGGCAGAGATAGTGACCCAATGTATACTGTATATATACTTAGGGACACATCTAGATAGCAATCTAAACTGGAGTATTAACACATAGAGTATCTGTTCTTAATGCAATCACTTCTTGATTCTCCTTTGTAACTGTTTAAAGTGGTCAGTGACCTCATGTAGGCCTTTTATCACAATGTGATCCAGTCTGTCATCACTTTTAGCTTCATTGCCTACTTTAGTGGTTTAACAAATCAAAAATACATAAAAGCTCTGGCAGGTTACCAAACATAAAGCCTGAATTATTGAAACTAATGTAAATTATTTGGTAAGTGTGTATCCGTGATCAGTGTTGAAGAAACTGGGAAACAATGACAGATACCTTTGAAGTGCTGAACTTTCCTTCACTAATTCAGTAAGGCTAATTGCGATAGAGACCCACATAAACTACTCGAAAAATTCCTTTTTTCATAGAGGTACAGTATATGGCTTTTTAATACAAAATATCAAAGATGCTAAAGAGTTTTTCAAATGTATTGTGTAATGTGCTGTTTTTTTCAAATGATGTAAATGGCCCAAAAATACAGCGTAACTTTTAACATGTTTTGTCTTTTATTGGATGCAGCTGAGAAGGCAAGTGTAATGCTTATTTGTGTAAACGTAAAACCTCAAATCTAGATGTCTCAAAGAGTGTTCTGCATTCTTTTCAGCAAACAGGAAAAAGTGTGTTGGTTCATACATGTAAGCCGAGACTCCAGGGGTACAAGACAGCCAGACTAACCTGCTGTTTTATCATGTTATCAGATCACCTATGACATACACTTAACACAAAAGGTACCAACTAACCTCTTATGTTCTTTTCTTAATGTGGGACAGAAAGAAATATCAAAAAGCAGCTATATAACTGTTATGTGTAACCTTACTGTCCATATTGTCCCCATGTATTAAACCCTAGTGACCTCCATCACCAGACAACTCACAGACTAGAATTTTCTTTTATTTTCTCTCTTTTACCTGTTTACCACCAATAGAGGATATTTCCAAAACTGTCCTTTTGAGCTCTTAAGGGATCCACAGCTAGAGAAGGAATGATCAACCTTAACATATCTGTTTGCTAGTAGTAATCAGACAGAGGCATTGATTTAAGGTATCATTTAAAAAAATGTATTTATTTGCATCAAAACTAGCAACAAATATAACCAAAGAATTACACAGCCTGGTTGGGTTCATACAGTCTTCACTCAGTCCTGGATGACATTTCCCAGATGGCCCAGTTGCTTAGTCACTGATTATATATCCTTAATCAAAAAACATAAAGAAAAATTTCTTGCCAAAGAATGAGCTTCTTTTCCAAGGGTCCATCAGCTAGATAACAAGCTCTATTTGAATGTCCATATTTACTACTGAACTGTGCTCTTTACAAAGATGTCAGAAAGCCATTAAACTTAATACTGCATATTGGCAACAAAGTACTAACTTAACAAAACTGAAAGAATATTTTTTGAAAAATCTCTAATAAAAAGCAGACACTCTCTACCTATCTCACACCTAAATAAGTGCACACATCCACTTGGAGAGTAGACAGTTTGCTACATCATTATCACCAAGTCAAGGTCAATTCAGATGGGAATCAAAAGCTGCACTTTTTGACTAAGCAAAAAACTCTGAATCCTGTTTTGCCTTTCAGCTTTCCCAGCAGACACTCCTCTTCTGTTCAGCTTATCAACACTTTGAGGCTAAGGCCTGTTACCTGAAATCTGTCAGCTGAAAAGGCCGAAGCATCTCTCACACACACACAAAAGTCAAGAAGGGGTCAGCCCCTCTATGAAAGAAAAGAGAATTACGTCATTCTAATAACTTAGGATGGATTTAGGATAGTTTTCTGTTAAGTAAGCAGGCTTCTATTTCAGTAAGAACTCTCAACAATCCTGGGGCAAAAGAAAGAACTGAAACAACCAACAGAAGTGCCAGAACAAAAATGCCTCTAGCATGATGGACTTGAGAAATGGGCTGCTGAATGCATTCTACTTGTTACACTGCACATTTAAAAATGTAATGTTACTCTAAAGTCAAGACACATGATTAGTATTGAGCTGCCATGAGCGAAGGCAGGACTAATATACAGTAGAATGGCTTAATGTAACACAAACACTCAATGGAATTCTAGTAGTTTCTAGCTTTTGATAATTCTTTTTATAATAGATGTTTTCCAGTTTTACATTTGTTTTCTTTTTCAGCTTTACATTTTAAAGAAATGCATAAGTATTTATTTTCCTGCAGCTCATTATATCACCCATCAATCAACTTTGGATTTTTCCTTGTGTAAGTCAATTGTGAATCGCGGAAATGGATCAAGTGGGTTTGAAACTGGATGGATGGTTTTTGAAAGTAATATGAGGCACAGGGCAGACATCACCTCATGAAGGATACTTACAATCTGCTACCCTCCCAGATTAATTCAGAAATGTTAATCAAACAGTCTAATTTACCCTCAGACTTTGAGAGAAAATCAAATAAAAAGAGGGAGGCCATACTTTCTGTACACAGAAATCAACCTTGATTGGCTTAAAGCACCATAATTAAGTCAAACTGTTTGCTACACCACTGTGCCAAAATGCATGTATTTTATTTCAGGATAAAATTAAATCAACATATACATTTTTCCATTGAATCGAGTATTTAGGTGACTTTATCCTCTGGGTCAAAGAAGTAATTAGTTTGGTTTGTGCAGCAAAGGCTGAATCACATACAAAGTGCCAGCTGTGTTTTTTCCATTAACAGGACACGCAGCCTAAAAAGAATTTGACTATCTGGCAATGTCCAGGCTGCACTGCACACTTGGCAGAGATGTTTCAATAATACCGGCTCGAAAAGTCCCTGAACTAAAAAAATGACTTAGAAGCCACCCAGACTGTTAGTGAACTGTTTTTCATTGCAGAAATAAATGTAAAATATAAATACTGTACCAGCCCCAGCAATACAAGCTTAATTTCATTGCCCAATTTTCAGATTCCTTCAATTCCTTTCTCTGTTGTTGTTGTAGCTAAGCTTTAGAGAGTTTACATTTACTTATACCAATAACAAAATATGGAAGAGAAGCAAGATTGGGAGATGATCTTCAATCTTTATTGAAGGTTCTCTGCACAAGAAGCTACTTATAGACTCCTTTCCTTCTATAGCTTACGTACTTTATATATATACATTTTTTTTTTAGTACAGAAAACCCTAAGGCCAGGTTTATACTTCACGCAATGCGATTCTACGCAACAAGTGTACTGTTTAAACTTGTTCTTGTACTTTATGTAAATAAAGGTGGCAGAATGCATTGCTGTGTTGTGAATTGCCCAAAACACCCATTAAACTTCCAGGACACCTTGCCACAGTATCTATGAAAAGGATGGATGTTTCATGATTACCTCCATCAATCCTGGGATGCGCCCATTCCAGCAAGCATCAGGCATGAGGCAGAAACAATCCCTGGAAGGAGCATCAGCTCATTGCAAGGTGAATACAAGCACACACATACACTGGCATCATTTTAGTATCACCAAATCCCCAGACCTGCATGTCCTTGGAAGGAAAGCGGAGCACACTGTGGAAACCCACCAGGAAAACATGCAAACTCCAGGCAGGGAACACTAGGAAAGTGACTCCCTACAAAGCAGCTGCACTTCTGCTCTGACACTGTGTTGCCCCCACTTGTGTAATTATTAACAGTATTAATTATTTAAATGAAGTTAATGATTAATCTGTAAGAAGTAAAATACAGATAAATATGTGCTTTAACACATTTCATCATGAGAGTGATATCAAGTATAAATATAAGGATTTGAAATGTACAGAGAGCTGGAAAATCATAAATTTAATGTGTTCTTTGTGGCAATTGCTGCCTGCCGCTGCAGTCAGTGCAGGAGGAAGCCCCACAACGACATAGAGATTAACTGGGTAGGTTTAACGATGACGTGTACGACATTCTACTTTAATGAGAAAATAAACTTTCAACTTTAATCCTGAAATAGACCTTTTTTCTTTACTGTGTCCCAAATTTTTTTTCTCGTTGGCTCAAATACTCTTCCATACATTCTAATGCATTTGTGAAGATGTAAAAAAAACAAAAAAAGACAGCACAGAAGATGGTATGTGATACCTATGAAGAAAAGCACCATGAATACATTTGTACTGTATGTCAGCATTTAAGTTTGATGATTTGCTTCACCACATCGAACCATTCATCGCGCATCAATCCTGTATGATCTGCAAAGCGGCTTGCTGTCACATGTTGATAGTAAACAAAGACTCTGATGTTATGTTCCAACTTGAACACACTGTTCCCCCCGATTTCTTGCTGGTACTGCTACTAGTGCACACGTCGCGTTAATTTCTGAGAACATGCTCAGAGGACGTGTTGTGGCATATGGCCGGTCATTTATCCCGGCCAATACCCCCAGGCCACCAGATGGAGCCTTCTCTGCAACATGGAGGAGCCCCGAAGACCAGCAGGGAATCCTAGACAATGGAGTTTTTATAAAGTCCTGCTGGATACCATGGGGGCCGCTAGAGGATGCAGCAGGGAGGAACAAAGACTATTGGCCCTATGCCCCGGAAGTACGTCTGAGTCACATGGACAAGGGGAATGACTTGCTTCCGGGGTGAAGAAAAGGACTCTTGATCTGACCCGGAAGTGACAGGAGATCATAGGACTGGGGATTGGAACATTTCCGGGTCAGGGAGTATAACAGGATTGTGGGAGCTCCCAGACGGCGAGCTGAGCTGGGTGGAAGGGTGGCAACACGTCTGGAGTGGTGGATAGTTTATTGTATTGTGAATTTGATTATTTAATGAGTATTGTGGAGAGGAGGGTGATTTGTGCACTATGCAGTATAAATAAAGTCTACTTTTGGATTTTTACCTGGTGTCTGATGTCTTGGACAAGGGTTTAAGGGAGAGATAGCGCCCTCTATCTGTCATAGTGTCAAATGAATGCTAGGAATTTGTGGCAGCCATGATGCGCTGTTTCTGAGCATAAGGTATAAACCATCCCTAAGAGAGTAAAATATTATTTTCATCTGAAACTTATGCATCTTCCCTTCTTAAAAAATCTCAGAACACCTCTGTAATAAACTAGTGGCATTACACTTATTCTTTTCTGCATTTTACTTTATAGAGGAATTCATAATTTTCATATCATCCAACACCAAATCCAACCATGTCATTTATGGCCACCCAATTATCCTCATCCATCTACCTCCATTGTGGTACATCTCTTTACCCAGTCATCCCCTGTTTTTTGCTGAACTTGCCTAAATCACCTTAGTCTGCTTTTCTTATACCCATGCATCAAAACTTACTTCAACACAGAATACCTCTACCTCTTACTATATAGAATCTAAGATAAAAAGCTTGTCATCCTGTTATGAGCTATACTCCTGCTCCCTGTGGTCCCAAGTTATATATATGAATACAAAAAATATTAGGAGAAATATGGAATAATTAGTGTAAAATTCACTGAGTATGTGTGCCAGAATTAGATTATATGTTTTTGACATCAGATGAAATGATGGATGAATTCATAAGCACATCCATCCATCCATCCATTATCCAACCCGCAATATCCTATCTACAGGGTCACAGGGGTCTGCTGAAGTCAATCCCAGCCAACACAGGGCGCAAGGCAGGAAACAAACCCCAGGCAGGGCGCCAGCCCACCGCAGGGTGTGCACACACACCACACAACAAGCACACACTAGGGAAAATTTAGGATCGCCAATGCACCTAAACTGCATGTCTTTGGACTGTGGGAAGAAACCGGAGTACCTGGAGGAAACCCACGCAGACACAGGAAGAACATGTAAACTCCACGTAGGGAGGACCCGTGAAGCAAACCTGGGTCTCCTAACTGCGAGGCAGCAGCGCTACCACTGCGCCACCGTGCCACCTCATAAGCACATTTGAATTGTTATTCACATTAATTTTACATGTAAAAAATGATCATGATAAATAACCACATGTTATTTAAGTGATTAAAACAAAATTTCCATTTCCATTTTCAAAATCTGACTTGCCCTTGGGTGGCAAAAAGATCCAGTGTCTAATACTGCTGGCACAAGAGCCCTGGGATAAATTTCTTGCCAAATCAATGTCTTTGTGGAGTCTACACAGTCTTTCTTTGGTTTTTCTGTCCACTCTGTGATCATTGTTGCTGTAATTGGCTTTGGCCCCCTGTGCTTTTAATAATGCATAAAGCAGATTTTAAAAAATTGTTTGGATTTTTGTGTGCGTGTTATTCCATTCTACTCCTACAACAAAGCATATATATATGTTAGACTGGGTTATCTGGCTTCGCCCTAGGAATTTCCTAAGAGAATGTGCCTTGGTTATTGTTGGTAAGTGGCTATATCAGAAGTACTAAGTACCTAAGTACTTCATTGTATATGATATTTGTCATTTTCTACAGCAGGATAATATTAATAATTCACTGAAACACCTCACTTTTGACTATGCTACATACTGTATTACTGCATACTGTATCAATGAAAAATTTGTGCTGTTGATCAGTTCCTGCTTTTCCTACCTACCGAGTTTGGTGTTTGTTGATGGTCATTGGGAAACACAATTTTACTGGAAACGTTATTATTCTGAATTCAAATAGCTAATTAGAAGGAATAATGGAAATTTTGAGTTTAAATATAATTTCACACTGTAACACAACTTGTAAAAATGATAACTTTAGATTTGAATATAACTTTTAAAACTGTAATCTTGTACTGTTACAAGGTTTTAGAGAGTTTAGACCAAAAGCAATATACAGTGAATCATGGTTTAATTTAACCTATCATTACATAAAGCATTGACATTTATAGGCTGCACATTTATATAGTCCATGGAATGAACTGAACTTTTAAGAACTGTACAGAAAAGAACAGGTGAAAAAAGTAATATGGTGAACAAAGTACAATGTCCACCTGCTTTACTGACAATCAGGATGTGAGTAACCCTTTTACTGAGCTGCCCAAGCATTTAAACTTAACAAGGCACGCAGCCACCCCAGGGTGGTGCTGTACAGAGGGACTGAAGTGGACTGGTGTCACATTGGCAGTTCATTGTTCTTGATTTGTAAACCAGAGCATAGCAGCACTTTGCAGTCTGACCTTGAAGGGGACAACCTAGTTCTAAGTAATACTGAATGTATTGTACCACAAAGGGATCATCGTCAAACACCCAGTTGATTGAAGCATGTGTATATAAACACTCTCGACAATCCAATCTATCTTGAATTTGTAGGTATTTTATACCACATCATGAGCAGTAAGAAGAACCTAATAGAATAGGAAGTACAGTACTACATGTGCCCAATGATGCAACTCACTCAGCATATCTTCTAAGAACTTTGCTGAAGTTCCTTCCGCTACGCTTCGGATAGCAGCATTCATTTGTATACACCAACTGCCCCATTTCTCTGAGCGATTACAGCCTCCAAAGTGGAGCCTGGTCAGTGGCACTGTTGTGCTGGCTGCCTTTATTTGCATGAGCTGTACTTTTCAATGAACTGAAAAGTCCATTATTACCAGACACCTATAGCCCTAGACGTACAATCCTGCAAGAGTTCTACTGATTAACTGAATGGAAAATAGTGTTTTTGTTGATGAGTGAGTGAAGAGAAGAAAGTAAAGGAGAGGAGGAGAGGCTGAGAGTATGCACTGATACCGCACGTTGCTGCACCCAACACACAAAGAACCACCTCATGATCCCAATTTTTGACCTGAGTGCAGGCATGCAACAAGTGACACCTCAGTGAGTGAGTGAGTGTAAATATATTATTTGACTGCTGGAAGTTAACCTGGTTTGAGTAAGTGTGGGTGGGTGTGTGTGTGTCCTTGCTGGACTGGTACTTCATCCAGTGTTGATTCTTTATCTTTCTTTATTCTTTTATCCAGCACTGTTGGGATAGTCTTTGGCTCTCCAGTACTCTCTCATTGAAATCTGCCAATGAAATATTAAAAATGGATGAATAATTAGTGAATAAAGTGTTAGCTAAAAAATCAGACCTCATAATGGCAACATCAGATAGGAGGCAAGAATGAACAATGGATGGGATGCATCTCTGTGCTAAAAGCATGGATTGCTCAATGAAAGCCAATGAAATGTTTGTGATCATGATGGGAACGGAACCCAGATTTCTTGAGCTGGAAGGAAGCAACAACATTAGGTCTCAGACCACATGCTTCTGCTATGTAGTCTTAATGAGTATTTATTTAAGGACTAAAAAATGAATTTTTAATGTATGTGTATAACTCACATACATATTGTTTGCAGCCTATTACATTCAGGTATTCTAGAAAATAGGTGATACAATTCACACAATGTGGCAGTCTTTAACTCATTAAACAGTACTTTTACATAGAATGTCCTTTCCAGTTGGCAACCCTTGTTGACTCAGTTATTTTTTATCTGTAAGAAAAGGAGATACAAGGAGAAAGAAAGGCCAGATTTACCTCTTAGAGGAAGCTTAGCACATTAAAACACCAGGACAAGGAAAACAAGCCATACTGTGAAAGCAGTGGAACAAAACTGTTTTTCTAGCACAGACTAAGATCATAAATCCTAGAAATGATAGGGCTGAAAATAAGACACTGATTTGATTTGAACTGATGTACCTGAGCCCCTGTGATGACAATTTGTAAGTAATGTGGCTTTGTTCTTTCCCGCACAGCTCTACTTTTGGTTTGGTCTCCGTCTGCCTGATATGCTGAATACCAGTGTTGTTAAACACAAATCATATGGGATACAGTATTTTTATTATTTTTATACATCATAAACAGTCATTTGAAAAAGTTTGGGAACCCCTCTCAGCCTGCATAATAATTGACTCTACTTTCAATAAAAAAGATAACAGTGGTATGTCTTTCATTTCCTAGGAACATCTGAGTACTGGGGTGTTTTCCAAACAAAGATTTTTAGTGAAGCAGTATTTAGTTGTATGAAATTAAATCAAATGTGAAAAACTGGCTGTGCAAAAATGTGGGTCCCCTTGTAATTTTGCTGACTTGAATGCATGTGACTGCTCAATACAGATTACTTGCAACACCAAATTGGTTGGATTAGCTTGTTAAGCCTTGAGCTTCATAGACAGGTGTGTCCACTCATGAGAAAAGGTATTTAAGGAGGTCAATTGCAAGTTGTGCTTCCCTTTGACTCTCCTCTGAAGAGTGACAGACAGCATGAGATCCTCAAAGCAACTCTCAAAAGATCTGAAAACAAAGACTGTTCAGTATCATGGTTTAGGGGAAGGCTACAAAAATCTATCTAAGAGGTTTAAACTGTCAGTTTCAACTGTAAGGAATGTAATCAGGAAATGGAAGGCCACAGGCACAGTTGCTGTTAAACCCAGCAGGTCTGGCAGGCCAAGAAAAATACAGGAGCAGCGTATGCACAGGATTGTGTTGAATGGTTACAGACAACCCACAGATCACCTCCAAAGACCTGCAAGAACATCTTGCTGCAGATGGTATATCTGTACGTCGTTCTACAATTCAGCGCAATTTTAACAAAGAACATCTGTATGGCAGGGTGATGAGAAAGAAGCCCTTTCTGCACTCAAGCCACAAACAGAGTCGCTTGTTGTATACAAATGTTCATTTAGACAAGCCAGATTCATTTTGGAACAAAGTGCTTTGGACTGATGAGACAAAAATTGAGTTATTTGGTCATAGCAAAAAGCACTTTGCATGGTGGAAGAAGAACAACGCATTCCAAGAAAAACACCTGCTACCTACTGTCAAATTTGGTGGAGGTTCCATCATGCTGTGGGGCCGTGTGGCTAGTTCAGGAACTGGGGCTCTTGTTAAAGTCAAGGGTCGGATGAATTCAACCCAATATCAACAAGTTCTTCAGGATAACGTTCAAGCATCAGTCACAAAGTTGAAGTTACGCAGGGGTTGGATATTCAAACAAGACAAAGACCCAAAACACAGTTCGAAATCTACAAAGGCATTCATGCAGAGGGAGAAGTACAATGTTCTAGAATGGCCATCACAGTCCCCTGACTTGAATATCATCGAAAATCTATGGGATGATTTGTAACAGGCTGTCCACCAGCCATCAAATTTAACTGAATTGGAGAGATTTTGTATGGAAGAATGGTCAAAAATACCTCCATCCAGAATCCAGACACTCTTCAAAGGCTATAAGAGGCGTCTAGAGGCTGTTATATTTGCAAAAGGAGGCTCAACTAAGTATTGATGTAATATCTCTGTTGGGGTGCCCAAATTTATGCACCTGTCCAATTTTGTTATGATGTTTATTGCATATTTTCTGTTAATCCAATAAACTTAATGTCATTGCTGAAATACTACTGTTTCCATAAGGCATGTCAAATATTAAAAGGAAGTTGCTACTTTGAAAGTTCAGCCAGTGATAAACAAAAATCCTAAGACTTAAGAGGGATTCCCAAACTTTTTTGATATGACTGTATATAATAAATGACTTCAGCACTGAATATCATGTATGAATGAATCCTGGCATAAACTTACCTGCATACTAACCCACAACAGCTCATTCAACTCCAACCTGCATGTCTTTAACATGGTCAAAGAAAACTGGAACACCAGGACAAACTCGGGGAGGATATAAAACTCCACACATTTGCAATCTTCCAATCTCAGGCTAATCCCTGTGAAACCACATTGCTCTGTTTTAAAATATTTCAATGTGTATTTTATGAAACTCAGTGGGTTCCTGGAGCTAATTAATTTGAGACTGAGATGTAATATATTTCTTTCCTAATTCAGCATCAGACTCCAGCTTTAGTTAGATGACATATAACATATTGCACTGCATTACACTCCCCCGCCTCCCTCTTCCCTTATCAACTTTAAAACAAACTTTTTGTGGTTTTTTTTGGAGATTATTTTAGAACTCTGTAATGTTGATCTTGATTTTACATAAGAACGACTGAAGCCTTAATCATGGGCTTTTGTTCTTCTGATAAAACTGCCCATTTCTATAAATAATTTTATTGTTTAAATGTTCTGTAAACTTCTTTTGTAAGTGGTGCCGGTTCAGAAATTAATATTGCTGTCACATCTTTTGCCAGGGCAGATTTAGCCCAAACATGGCAATTTTGAAGCTGACGCCTGCTTACAAAAATCTGACTTTAATTTTCCTTTTTGGAAGTTGAGTGATGGCCAAACATTTTTATTTCCACCAGCTTTGGGATATCAGGCAGCTGGTGACTAGAAACTAGACTCCAGAGTTTATTTTTTCAATTATTCATTAAGTGAAAGTGGCACACTATCTGTTGAAAAGCAATGGTATACCACAACCACCTTTCCTATCTAATTAAGTGCAATGATTAAAAATGATATTTTAAAAAGTGTAAACTGCTGTATCGTATTACTAAATTAACTAGTTTCTGTCAATATCAGTTTGCTGGTCTTTTTTTTTTTCTGTCATTTGTAGCTAACCTATTAGACTCAAAACAAAAATAATTAGAACTGCACTTATGACAATCGAGTTTTTTGATATGCAGTTTTAAATGTATCTCAAATATGGCTGTTAATAATTTCATAATGACACATTCTAAAGTGTTAGAAGAAGTTCAGAGACAAAATTAGTAAAATGCCGTTGTGGTTAACATTCCTTTTGCACGATTACGGTGGGAAGTTCTGCTGCCTCACAGCTCCGGTGACCAGGGACTGATTGTCGACCAGCCTCTGTCTATAAGAGTTTCGGTTTTCTTCTGTGCCTTTTTTCTGGGTAGTTAATTTTCCTCCCACATCCCAAAGTCATTTGTGTTAGGATAACAAGCTACCCGAAACTAAGCATGTATAGTTGTGTGTATGAAATGGACCGGGTGACCGTTTTGAAATCTTTAACTCTTCTAATCAACTTGCTCTTTTTCAACTCTCCCTCATACCCTTATCACTTCTATTACAGCTGTAGATGTAGAGAGGGAAACTCCACAGTTTCTTCACTTCAATGTCAAGAGGGAGTTCATCAAAGTAATACAGTAACAAATGGCGCTTTTCCACTGCATAGTACGGCACGACACGGTTCAGTTCAGCTCACTTTTGGGGGGTTTTCCACTGGGAACAGTACCTGGTACCTGGTCCTTTTTTTAGTACCACCTCAGCCGAGGTTCCAAGCGCGCCGAACCATTACCAAAACGTGACGTGTAAACTCTGCTGGTCACTGATTGGCCGGAGAAAATCGTCATTAATGTCTCACTGGCTATTCTTTTCTTTTAAGTACACACACGCGGAAGTTTGTGTCCCGTCTCTCCATCGCTGGACGCAGTTTGTTGCATAAGTGGATGAATGTTTCTTCAGACATTCGAAAGTTCTCCAGCCACCTAGTGTTTGTAAAACCGGGAACAATCACATCCCACCACTCTGAAGCACGGTTAAATGTCCAAACAGATGGTCTGTTGCGGCGACTTTTTTGCAAAATGTGGAAGATCTGTAATATACAGAATCAGCATTTTAATGTTACACTGGCAGTTAAGTTCATTTTATGCTTTGCAACAGTGATAAAAGTTAGCTAGTGATGTGCTTTTTTTAGATGCTTACCCTTGCGCATCGTCGAGCTAAAGTGTTGTCGTTGTCTGCGTGTTGTTGTAAAAGTTCCACAGTGTCACGGCAGTAGAGGCGGCACAACTATAACGACACGTGAATAATCCCGCCCACTCTAAAGCGGTACTAAACTGCAGTCGAAACGCAAACCGAGCCGAACTGAGCCGAACCAAGGTGAGCTGTACTGAACTGTGCTGTGCCGTACTATGCAGTGGAAAAGCGCCTTAAATCGTTCCTTACCACACACCGATTTTCATGGAGCACTAAACCAAATATTTATGACATCATTTTGAAAAATCACTTCTGAGTGTAAAGAAATATGAAAAAAATATAGCACATATGACAAAGGTCCTTTACGTGAGATCATTCTGATGACATTCACAAAATTAAAGTTAAAAATTTTTTATTTGTATTATTTTTAACATAATTCATCACGCACAGGCAGTAATGGTGTTATTTTAACTGAATAATTCTTACACCGTTTATCAGTTCACAGCTCACTCATCAAAAATGACACTGGATCTTCACCTTTGTGGTGTTACTCTTTGAGAAGATGAAGAACTTTAACTGATAAGGTGCTTTTAGTGTTTCATGTAGGATGCATTCAATACTGTGGAATTAATCAGTGGAAGATGTGGAGACAATGAAAAACAAAGCCAAGACAATTGACAAAAGACAAGCAAATAAAGCTAAAGGAGTAAGTGGTGGCATGGTTAAAAAAAACTAAGAAGCTTTAAGTACACAATTAACAAAACAAGCGAGAAGCAAAGGCAATCAAAATTTCCAAAACAGAAGAACAAAAGAATTTTGTAATTGCAAGAATCAAGGACCTCAGCAACTGAGAAACTAAGTTGTCCTTGGTAACATGCAGCTGCTTAAATAAATAAGTCAATTTGCCTTAGTTGACTGATGAATAACAGACCTCGCCAGGTAACAGTATGGTGGGGGTGGACAGAAGTAAAGGTGTGGGTGGCTTTGGCAGCAGTTGCATTACAAGTGTCAGCATCTCTGGTCCTGTAGTGCCTCTTATTTTTTTGTTCCAACCGTTTTCTTAACTGGAAACTAATGGTTCATGCCTTTGATTAAGTGACTTGATTCAGCTTTTGTTCTTCCTCATCACATATTGAGAAAGTCAACAAAATGTGCCGTGTATCAGAGTGATTTAGTATCTTTAAGCCCTCAACTTTGTTCCTCATTTCTTTCTAAATAATATATTGTAACAGCTTCTTAATGTTAAATATTCACACATTAGTACTCAGTTAGCAGCTCACTCAGGTCCAAATCCAGGTGGTCCAGCATGCGGTGGGTGCGGCAACATGCTATCAGCGCAAGTTCCCAACCTCTTCCTATTAAAAACTATACCTTACCATTAATAAAATGATTTCAAATTATAGACCTGTTCCAACTTCACATTTCCATCTTTCAATATTTATTTAAGGCCTTTTTTGTAAAGATGATATCCTAATATATGTCTTCATAAACGGAACTCATGCTGCTTATTTGTTGTAGTTACTAACCTTTGCATTACATAGGCCGTCATCTTTACATTTGAAACAGCTAGCAATGTAAAAATATATTTACATGCTGTAGGTAACTTCTTAAGTTTAACTACAAACATACAAGTTTTGTCAAGAATTATTTTTAAGATTTTCAAATAATGAATATAAGTTATTCTTCGATGAAATACAGTCATCCTCAAACTGTGCAAAACATTGGGCTAGTTTAATTTAGAATTGAATCTGAGTCAAGACTTTAATAGTAAGCAATATAGACAGTTTTGGCGATGTACCCGACTCGGACCTTCTCGGTTTTAAGATTTCTGTCTATTTATCAGGTAATCTTGAATTCACCATAACCCTGTTCAACTAACAGAACTGTTACGGGTAGCATTGGAAGATAAATCACTGGTTAATGAGCCATCTACTATGATAATTTACCCTAACATAACATAACACACAACTTATCTGGGTCAACAGGAAAGACTGTCACTTTTTGTGTACATTTCAAATGGCCACAGCTATGTTATTGTTCTTGGTTGCACCTCAATGCTCTCATGTAACTACTGGAAATGAAATGATGCTACTTATGATAGTGGCACTTTATTTCTGACCTTGAATTTTTTGAATTTGCATGTGAAAAACTTTGGAGCATTTAGCTATCTCAAAATCATTCTAAGGAGCTAGGATCTTTACGTTTTCTTTGGCTTTGATTTCTGATTTGTGTTTTGGTATTTTTCACTTGTATCTTCTGTCTTTGCCCCCTGCTAATTTCTGGTTATATTTTCCTCCACATATTCCAGTATTTGCTTTCTTGTTGGCCATAGTTCTTACCAGATTTTCATTTTGGCAGAGCAAAAATAAAAAAAGTGGACATTTTCTTCTGTTGTCCCAGATGATTTTACCATAAACTGATAAAGGAAGGGAAAAATGGTTTTAAAAAGACCAGGCCTCATGTATAAACGGGGCACAAAAATGTTGCATACAGTCGTTTCCACACACACTTCGAGATGTATAAAAACTAAACTTTGCGTAAAGCCACACACATTTTCACAGTGGCCTCACCCCATGCGTATGGAAGTTTCTCCTCAGTTCTGCAAAACGGCAGTACTCAGTGTCAAAGCAGTTCTACTGTTTCTGTGCAGTTTCCTTTTCTGTTTCACATTTGTATTTATAACACAGGCTTTATCTAATACACTAAAATAGTTTGCATATCATTTACAAATTTAATTCACTTTATTGTAATAATTCAGCAACTATATTATGGTGCACTGAAAGGCCAAAGTATTCCAACTACCATAGCTGTTTTAGCATTGTTAGAAGACATCGCAAATGGAAGAATTAGAAAAGAGCTCAAATTTATAGAAGATAATGATGACTGGCTTCTAAGTCGATGTTGATTTCCAAGAACTATCCTCTTTGAGCTGTGTGCCTGCTTCCGTGCAAGTTCTGTCCACCCTTGTGTTATTAGCCACAGAAACTTTTCAACATGAACTTGCTGACCGATCAGGTATTTCACAATCATTACTGAGTCGCGTCATGCCAGCTGCATGGGATGTTATAATCCACTTGTCATCCAGATAGATAAGATTTCCTTACACTGTGTTTGAACTGGCAAACATGAGAGCGCAATTTGCAGCAACATCCGGTTTTCCAAATGAAATGAGGTCAACTGTGCACACATTGCAATTGCAATGGCACTGGACAATTTTCATCAGCCAGGGATGAATCACCAAATTAATGAGCTGTCATTGCACGATCTATAGCAGGAGAGCCTATAAAAATGGCAGCTCCATATAGTCACTGCTGTTTTTTTCAACTATTGCAGCAAAAGGCAAGTAGTCCTTTTAAGGATAGTGAGTCACCTCAAAGAGCCATGTAAAGAGCAGGGAATCAATCCATTGTGGTGCTCAGTGCAGATGCTACACTACAAAGATTTCTTCAAAGAATGAATTTGCTTATGAAAATAGAAAATATTTCCACTCTCTTAATATGCTTCTCTATAACCGACAGAAAGTGTGTTTCATTGTACAAGCATGTAACGTGCTGCATAATGTGGCACATAGTAGAGCCCTTATATTCCTTAGTTCATTGGCCACATCTCTTACAGCATCCACTATTGTATCTTGTGACTCCAGAACAGCATCCAAACAGCACACGGGCAGATGGTCTCCCCAGCGATCATTACTGCCTGGAGTCATGTCCTCGGCATGTGAGTCAGCTTTTGTAATATTGCCTGAAACAGAAAAAACAGATGGTGGGCTGCAGCTCACCTTTTCACATCGACTTTAATATCTGTCAACTTCTTTTTTCTTTTGGGCACTATTTGACTTTCTGAACTTGAACTTCGAGTGTCTCTGCCATGCTTTATTACTCGATCAATTTCCTTTTGTTGCTTATACCACTGCTTAAGCTAACAAATAGTACATTTTTCCTTGATTCCACTTTGTTTTCACTGAAATGCTTCTTTTTTCCATATGTTTCTGCCATTGTCTTTTAACAATACACCGAAAGGAAGGGGCTATTTATATTGATTTGCATATTCAAATATGTGAAATTCAAAGAAAAGTCGGGGTCAAGCTGTAGGCACGTGCATGCACGTTAAAATTTACATTGATTGGGTTATTTAAAGGGAAAGTGTGTGGAACTTTGCTTACGCCAGTGGTTCTCAAACTTTCATATTTCACGTCCCCCCTTTTCTACCTGGAATAATTCTGCGCCCCCTGCATAATATAAGATAGATGAGAATAACCTATAATACAACTAACAAAGGTATGATACTCGTGCGGTGTTGCAGTATCCTATCATTTTTACTTCCATAAGATTTGCATGTGTTCGGCTAACTTCAATGAAATATTTGCAATTTATTTTTTTAAGTGCTTTAATAACTGTTAAAATGGCGTGTGTGGTTTTTGGTAGTAATTCTAATCCCAAAAACAAAGAATAAATTATTTATTCTTATTTAATTATTTTTTTTGTAAAGAAACGATTAAATATGTTTTAATTTTTAAAAATATAATAAACGAAGACACCATTGAAACCAATCTGCGTGAGACAATTGTATTTTTGTCCAACAAATATTATACCGCTGTTAGTTGTATCATGAAAATAACCCAATACGCAGTAAATTATTTAACTCAATTTGGCAATATTGGCTACACTGCCAATGTGCTGCAGTCGCGCCACATTGTCACCTGATTTACTGTTACCTGAATGTTTGCGACAGATACCGATACATCTTGAACTTTCTGGATTGAAAATAAGTGACTATAAAAGCAGCAGCAGTGGCGCTGCTCGTCAGTTAGTCATTAGATCTATGCCTTAGAAATCCATCCATCCATCCATTGACTAACCCGCTGAATCCAAACACAGGGTCACGGGGGTCTGCTGGAGCCAATACCAGCCAACACAGGGCACAAGGCAGGAACCAATCCCGGGCAGGGTGCCAACCCACCGCAAGCCTTAGAAATGCTTTATTTTAACTTTAGTTATAATGCATTCGTTGTGGTTATATGCTTGCAAATTTAAATTTGAAATAAAAATGTTAAAAATGTATTTTGATGTGTTGTTCATTTATTCGACACCCCCTTTGTACAGCTTCAGCGCCCCCCTAGGGGGGTGCACCCCATAGTTTGAGAACCACTGGCTTACGCACAGTTTTATGCAACTGAATTTTTTTGTGCATGTGCACATTTCCAGTTTTGTCTCTATGCCATGTTTTAGTGTGAATTCTATACACAGCGTTATACATGAGGCCCCTGGAGATGCAAAAGGCAAAATTAGTGGTTGAAAACACTTTTGGTATTGTTAAGCAAAACCTACCCAATTTCCCTCACCTCCCACCTACCTCTATACAGAAGAAATATTGATCAGTCTTGAGGACTCAAACAGCATTTCTGTAATATATTAAACATTTTTAAGTCCCTCCATTTCAAAGATCCTAGCATACAGTGGGAAAAGGATCTTTCACTCAACATCTCAGAAAAGGAATGGAAGGTAGCAATGCACAGAATTCATTCGGACTCCATATGCACAAAGCATGCAATTATTCAACTTAAAATTATACATTGAGCGCATCTCTCTCATTTAAAATTGTCCAAGATGTTTCCCAGGCAAGATCCAACCTGCGAACATTGCAATCAAGTTCCAGCCTCATTGGGCCATATGTTTTGGGCCTGCACCAAATTAACATCATTTTGGACAAAATTTTTTAAATGCCTCTCAGACAGCCTTAGTGTCACAGTCACTCCTAACCCATTAACAACTGTATTTGGTGTACTCCCAAATGGGCTTAAAGTGGAGAAGGAAAAACAAACTGTGATTGCCTTTACTTCACTATTAGCACGTTGACTTATCTTGCTCAACTGCAAGAATTCTAACTATCCTCTTTTAAGTCAGTGGGTAACTGATGTTATATATTATCTAAAATTGGAAAAAATCTAATTCTCACTTAGAGGATCTGTACAAAACCTTTTCAAAACTTGGCAGAATCTAATAAATAACATTTTATAATAAGCATTTAAACCGAGGAAGTGGATTCTCGCCCCTCTTTTTCGATTCTATTTTTATTTATTTATTTACATTATTTCCTATTATTAAAGTGCTACTCTGCTGACCTATCTCTCCTCCTCATGGGTAGAGGTTAATTTGTTTCAAACCAGTTTTGGTAAACTTGACTTGCATGTATGGAATGATTTTTAATTTTAATAAATATATATATATATATATATATATATATATATATATATATATATATATATATATATATATATATAGTGGTGTGGTGGCTGGCGCCTGCCCGGGTTTGTTTCCTACCTTGCCATGTGTTGGCTGGGATTGGCTCCAGCAGGCCCCTGTGACCCTGTAGTTAGGATATAGCGGGTTGGATAATGGATGGATGGATATAGTCATTGTAGGACAAAACAAGGGACAGAAATACCATGAAGTCAAAATAAAATAAAAACAGCAAACTAAAATGTCACCAAAAATTGGCTGCTAGTAGAAATCAAGCTCCTAAAACTGGAGGCATTGGTGGTAAAATAAAATTTATTATTAAAAATTATAATGAATGACCAATGTAATTTCATATTATAAAATAAATAATAACAATATATCCTTAATACCCCCAAAGAAATAGTGCTACACAAAAAATAAAAAATATTTTCAGGATTATAGAATACCATGGACCACAGATACCATATGCAAGGCAAAATGAAGATTTGAGATATATGCATATATTTTTAAGATCAGAAATGATGGTTACAATCAAGGAAATGATTTGTTGAAGGAATTTAATTCAATTACATGTAATAATTCCACTTAAATGAATTGAATAATTCTAGCAGAGTTTATCGTGATTATGCCAACACTAGCCAGATGAGTTACTTTAACCACAGAGGAAGGCCTACTTTATTTGAGTTATTCAGACTTATTTTAAGTGAAAATTGTAAGCAAATTGTAATTATTTTGATTGCACACTCATTACATGATACTTTTCAGGCTGGAGTGGTGGCTCTGAGACTAGGGTTGCTGGTTTAAATCCTGTAACATGCCAGAAGTGATTCCACTCCGTTGAGCCCTTGAGCAAGGCCTAAAACCTGAAATTTTCTCATTCTAGGTGTGACATTAACGTGCATCCAGCCCTGCAAGTAGGTCCTCCAACTTGCAGGGAAAACCCAGGGACTGGTGGCAGGATTGGCAGCCACTGTAAAAAACTTCACGCTCTTCCATTCCATGTGAACTAGAGCTATGGTATCACCCACTGCATGACTCCACTTGGGTCCTAATTTGGGATCCTGAGGTGATTTGTCATATGGTGGGTGCAGCAACGCACTGTATCAGTTCATGCTCCCAACCTGAGTAACAGTAACATACCCCAAAATGTTTTGTTTTTTATACTTTAACATTCCACATACTTGTTAATAAAGTGAGCAGCAATAATGTGCTTTTACACAACCAGGCCTGAAGCAGCCTCTTATTGAAGGATTCCTTCTTCATCAAGACTGAGATGGCAAATGGTCATTCCTCTTCTTTGGCTTCTTTTATGTCCTTCTGGGATCACGTGCCTTGAAGGCGCACTCAAGCTTTCCTGGGTTGGGCTGGTTCCCAGTCACTTCCATTTTTCCTTCTGGGACATGTCCAGGGCAACAAACTGCTGGGTCTCAACTTAAAAAGAGAGCAGAACGGGCTCAGAAGTACCTCATGTTCTCAGATCTCACTTGGATTGTTCCTCAGCATGTTTCAGAAGAGGACACAAAGCATGCTGTGGTAACATGCATTGCTTAGATACTACAAGTTGACGAGCCTCAAACCAGTAGAAAGGAAAAATGTGTAAAGCTTTCTGTTTTAAAGATACTATAAAAACAAATGAGCACGATTAAAATGACACATACTGTACTTGCCAAACAAGAAAAAAAATATTCCCAATGAATGCTTATTTTTTATATTTTTTGTGAAAGAGTGAAAAGGTGGTTGTGGTGGTTGTGGTTTTGTTGGATAAAAACAGTTAATGAAAGGATTTGATTCAAGAGGTTGGATGTGTAATGTGTTTTGAGCTTTCAGATGTCTTAAATGTAACAATTTCGGCTCTACATTTATAGCTCTGGAGGAATAAAAACAAGAGCTTTCAACTGCCTGGAAGAGTGAAATTGCCCAACCCGGAATTGGATAGCTCTCAGCTCACTTTAATAACATGAAATGAAAGATCTGTCAGTCTTAATGACTGTGAGCGGCAGTGTAGCCTTTGTACGGGTTGCCATATTTACATCAACAGTTAGTGCTTTACAGCTGTCTGACATGATCTGAATGAGTTATTTAGATTTTGCAGGTTGCTTTAGAATTTTCACTATGATATATTTGGTAAGGCAGCTTTAAGTGAAAAATTACCAAAGTGCACTTGTGTTAAATCTGTAAAGGCAAAGGAAAACACAGAACACATGTCTGGTCTGGAATGCATAAGTATTTAGCATTTTTCTACTTTTTACTTAGCACTTAATGTTTTTCACCATAAAATCAAATCTATACATTGGGCAGTTTGTTTCTACTCAGACTGAAGAAGATTTCGCACATGTTTCCCATCTTTCTTGATTTTTCTACTCTCTAGACAATTCTGTGTTTTGGCATCCCATTGCTTTCACATGTCACCATTTCATTGGAAGTCAGATATAAACAGAAAAGTTATCCCTTTTTTAAGCGAAAAAGAAACATTCAAATGATTATTTTGGCTTTTTAGAAAAAAATGTTACAATTTGCATTTTGGTGTTTAGGTTAGGTGACATGCAAAACATTTCACTTGGCAACTGAAATGTGGCACATTCTTCTCATTAGGAAAAAAAAATGTCTTTCCTTGAATCCACTCATATATGTCCAAGCTTCTATTTTCAATAGTTATATTTCATAACACTTCATTATTAGCATGGCATAGAGTCATGAGTTCAGATCCCAGCCTGGGCACTCTCTCTGTGGAGTCTGCACATTCTGCATTTGTGCATTTATTTTCAACAAGTTTCCTCCTCAGTCCCAAACATGTACAGATTAGGTTAACTTGCAGAACTATGAAATGTCCTACTGTGTGGCTTGCTTTGTGCTACCAGAGGCTTTGCCCCCCAGTCCCCAGTGACCCAGCACTGGGATCAGCAGATTCAGAAGATGAATACATGTATAATATTTACATGAATTCAATTTGGGTTCAGGTAAAATGTTATAACTCGTTCAATTCTATAACCACTTTTGGGGTCACAGATGTCCTTTAAAAACTTCCTTGGCATGGTGGTCCCTTGTCTACTGGTATGGTGGCCCCTGGATGAACTAAAACTTTTAGGTCTCTTCTAGTAATGGGGGTAGATTATCATAATGTCTTCTGGACTGCCTGTTATATGCTGAGCCCTGCCACTTAATTATTTTCCTTAACTGCTGCTCTATAATATCATGAGAGAATCCATGCCATGCCATCCAAGCCTTCTTCCAAGTCTTCCATGACCTCTTTATCTTGGTGCATCCCCCCCAACTCTTCTCTTTTTCCTTTATAATTTTCACATCTCTTATGTTTCTTTTTGTTGTGAATTGTTTTCCTTTCCCTTGTTAAGAATTGACCCTAAGGGGCGGAGCCTCCAGTTACTGCCATTTGCCCAGGTGTTGCTGGTGATTGTGGGAGCCACCTGTGCTCTAAGTAAAGGGCTGGTTCAAGCCTTAGTAATCACTGAGACACTGTGTTTGTTGTGCCCACCGTATCAGTGGCCCTTTTCTGGAGACTGCAATTTGTAGCTTTCAGGTTTACGTTTGGATTTTTGTTTTTAAATTAATTATTAATCATTTTGCTGTTTATTTATAAGGGTAAGGTTATTTCACCATAATGCATCATTCTAAATTTGAATTGTTCAGTGAGCTGGCCTTGTTGTATTATCATATCTTAAGAAATCAGAATACATCTATATTTTTTTCCAAAACTTCAAATGCTGAAGTTTCCTTTAATTCTACAGAGTTAGTGCCTTTAATTGTCTCTGGGTATTGACAGCACTGAATGTTAAATGGGAGCAGTGACTGCAGTGCTGTATTCGATTCTCAGCTCTTTTGTAAGAAATGTTTCATAAAGAGCAGACACAGGAAAATGAAGCGAAGTCATCACTCCCCTTTATCATTCAATGTTGTAAGGACCACTGTCTGCACTGCTCATTGCTGTTCATAAGCATTTGCATTGAATAAGGGGAGCAACCAATCCAGAAAAGGGTAAGCTAAAAAGAAAATGGCCAAAGAAATGTAAGCATTTAAATAGCTATGGCAAGGAATATAAATACTGTATTTATGAACCTTAGAAATATTTGCAGGCCAAATAATTGCATAAAAATGGTATTAAAAGTAAGAATAATTATAGACATTATTGAGATAAAAATTTGCAGCTAATGGACTCTCCCAGGACTTAACCTGAAAACCACTTCTCAACACATTTCATTGGCATCCTCTGTAAAGGGAGGACTTATTGCCCTCTGGTGGCTCTTCTGCACACCATGACAGTGTGGCCAGAGAAGTCAAATTGCCATTTTGAGTTTGCTTCCTTTCTGCATGGTTCAGGTGAATTTCTTCTCCTCTGGCACTAGAGAGAGGCATGGTACTTGAAATGTGTCTTTGAAGCATAGACAGTACCGATAAACATTCACAGCAATGAATACATTTAGTAAAAGAAAAATAAAATGGAAAATTGTAATAAGGACAGCAGCAAATAGTAAGGGCAATGTTAAGCAATGGAAGGTGGCAGCAACTAAACATATAATATATAACTTAAAAAATAAATGAACTTTTAACATCTAATTTTTAGTTGTCACCTGAGACTGAAGAAAACCTTAAGGTCATGATAATTAGATAATTATATAAAAATGTGGCTGGGCCCTACCTGGTAATTAAAGATCAATCTCCTCTTATTACTTGCAAATCAATTGAACTGACTAAAAGGGACACATTAGAAATCAGCTATTTAGGGCAGGCAATTTAACAGACAGTTAGCAGGCATGGGAAATCCTGTTTTAATAAGATGTTAGGATTTTTAAAAGAAGCAGCAAAAATATTTCATAGCAACAGAATGTATCACATTAATTGCCATCTCACCCTTCAAAAGTCTTTGTTAACATAACTCACGAGAGTTTAATCAACAAAACACAAATGTGTGCAAATGAATGCTGAACTGGGTGAGAAACAGGAAACAATACATTTGGGTGTCTGATTTTTTTTTTTATAGGAAACACCAAAGGTTCTAAAGTTCTTGGTTGAAACCTCATCCCAGGTAATGTTTGTGTGCATCTTGCATCGGGTCAGGTCAGGTTGGGGAGTATTTCAAATAGTACATAACATCAGTTACCCACTGACTTAAAAGAGGTGGGCTAGGATTAGACTACGTGCTAATAGTGAAGTAAAGACAATTGCAGTTTGTTTGTCCTTCTCCACTTAAAGTCCATCTGGGAGTACACCAAACACAGCTGTTAGTGGGTTAGGAGGGATTCTGACACCAACGCTGTCTGAAAGGCATTTAAAGATTTTGGTCCAGAATGATGTTAATTTGGTATACACCCAAAACATGTGGCCTAGTGAAGCTGGAGCTGGATTGGAACGTTCACAGGCTGGATTTGCCCTGAAAACATTTTGGACAATTTTAAGCGAGATAGATGTGCTCTATCAAAGCTTTAAAGTTGAATAATTGGATGCTTTGAGCATATAGAGCTCGAGTGAATTCTGTGCGTGGCAGTCAAATTGGTTTCTTGAACATGACAATGAGTTATCCGTACTCAAATGGCCTCCACAGCCATCAGATCTCAATCCAATTAGCACCTTTGGGATGTCGTGGAACAGGAGATTCACATCATGGATATGCAGCTGACAAATCTGCAGCAGTTATGTGATGCTATCATGTAAATATGGACCAAAAACTGTTTCCAACACCTTGTTGAATCTATCCCACCAAGAATTACGACAATTCTGAAGGCAAAAGGGGGTCCAACTTGGTCCTTACAAATTGTTCCTAATAAAGTTTAAAGTGGCTGGTGAGTGTACTGTATGTAGTATGTCTCATCAGTCATATATGCACATTTATAACTATTCACTCATGGCATAGTGGTCATTGTAGAGTCTATACATTGTCTCTGTGTTTGCATGGGATTTTTATCGTAGTATTGCAGGTTTCCTTCCACATTACCTTTCAAAACTGTGAGCCTAATGTGAACTGGTGACACTAGAGTGGCATTATGAGGTGAAAGAAGTTGTATGTGTGTGTGAATGTGTAATTGCGGTCTGGGATAGACTGGCACTACATCCAAAGTTGAGTTACTCCATTGTCTTCAGTTATTTGTGGATAGGCTCAAGGTGCTGAGACCCTGAATTAGGTAAGCATGTACTGAAATTGGATGATTGGAAAACTATTGATGTATTTCAACTGCCTATAAGCATTGTGGCATATGTTTACCACATGGTATTTGTTGCAGGTTGAGATACAGCAATCCAAGAATGATGGCATACAATAGACCACTTGAATATAGGCATGCCAGCTGACACTGTAGTGAACATTTGTGAGTTAATATTGGGCACTGCTGTAGATAGCGCCAAGGCATTCAATTACCTGTAACAGTTCACCATATGCTGTAAGGTATTGCTTCTGCACACAGTAAATATCAATTATTTCAGATTGATCAAAATAGTTCAAAGAAAGGGACAGAAAGTGCAAAGCGTACTTGAGCTTTTAGTTGGCCGGAAAACCCTCTTGGCCAAAAGGGAGGCCGCCTGGCCAAAGGTCGAAATTATCAAACCCCACCTCTCCCTTGGGTGTAAGGGGCTGCTGCTACACGAGTGGTGACGGAGCGGCAGAAATGATTGCACAAACTGCAAACAGATGTGAGAATGGTTTTGCCAGGTTTAAATAGTTAAGGTATAATTAATTGGCTGATTGATTATAGGTTGTTCTTCCTCTTGAACTTTCCTGGTAATGTCTGCTTTAATGGATAACTTTATTTGATTAATTTGATACTCTTTAGTGACATTATGTACGAGTACAGTATAGAGTGAAAATTATATCTGACTGGTCTGTCCTGATTCTGCCTGGATGTGGTATCAGGTAGAAATCCTCTAATTTTCTAAACTACATTCCCTTTATTCTTTGGCACAAGTATCTGGCTTTTATCCAGGAAGTCGGAACAAGGAGAACAGATTGCTACACCAAAACAGGACAAAACTTTAAGACAGACCGACTTGGGAATAAAGAGAATTAGCTTTAAAATTGAAAAGGACAAAGTTTGGTGTTGAATGCAGGAGATCTAGACAATAGTGGTTGAAAAAAGTCAGTTATGTATTGTGAAAAATGGATTCAACTTTTAAAATTAAATTGTTGCCTGAATATTTGTGAAAACCTGAAGTATTTTCTCATGATCTTGTGAAACTAATGTATATTGTATATCTACCCTGAAAGTATTCTTCTAGTAAAAACTTTATTCATTCATCTTATGAACATACTTCTGTGGTGGGCTGGTGCCCTGCCCAGGGTTTGTTTACTGCCTTGCGCCCTGTGTTGGCTGGGATTGGCTCCAGAAGACCCCCGTGACCCTGTAGTTAGGATATAGCGGGTTGGATAATGGATGGATGAACATGCTTTGTCCATATATACATACACATCTTTGCAAAGAGACAGAAAACTGAAGAAGGTAAGAAAAAATGAAAATGCGATACAGACAACAATCAGGCCAGGAGTATTTTTTACACTTCTCATTGATTGAATAATGTTTTGTAACATACTAGGGACAAGTAATACTGTTTTGATTAAACATTTTAAGCAGGCTGCCAGCATATGTCAAGTATAGTACATTCACCAGATTCCGTTTAAGTGTGTATTTTATTTATATGTTTGATTGTATGATAAGATTTCCATTTTCCTATACCCATTATATCAATGTGTAAAGGTTTTGTTTTTCATGGTTCATCATAAGCAAATACTTGACCTTAATGTATATATAATTTGCATTCATTCTTTTTTTTATTAATTATCTAAAATGACTTAATCCAGCACATGTTAATGGGGAGTTAATGCTAATCCAGGCAGCACAGGGTGCATGCTAAGGGCTAAAAAGGCGCTGGACTCTACACTAACACAACTCAAGACTCATTCACATCAGGCCAGCCAAGGAGAGCTAAATCACATCAGCATGCAGAATTTTGGGATATAAAAGGAAAATGGAACATCAAAAGAAAACCTACGTGATGTTGGTGTCAAGGGTCCTGGATCTGTAAGACAAAATAAGTAACAACAGTGCCACCATGCCACAAAATTGTATTAATCCTTCCAAATAATTCAAAATATATATAAAAAACAAAAAACTAAATTAACAATTATTGTCTCCTTTTTCTAAGACACATAGCTAAACTGACTTGGTTTAGAAACGTAGCATATGACCTTTTGTCATTGTTTACTCTGTATTTACTTACTAAATATACATTTACATGGTATTTACTTGAGCAAACACTGAGTCATGATGTTTTAAATAAACTTATTTCCATATGTTGTCAGACAAAATGGGACAAGACGCTGTAAAATGACGGAGTGTTCCCGAGATTCCGACTTATTCGCCTCAATGAAAAAAAATCTGTAAAACAAAACGCAGTTTAGCCAATGATGGCTGTCTTTTCAGATGTTTATCATAGAAGGGGTCTGAAACTGAATGCTGACTTCTGTTTATATAGACCCGATGCCGGAAGAGGCAGGATTTCCAGATACCTTCAGTGGTGCCTTCAGGGCTTCTCATAAGACTCCTCCATCCAAGAGCTGGAAAAGGAAAAGCAGTTAGCACATGTGCTGTCTCACTACCCTAACTTCTATCTTTTCTACGTCATCATTCTCTGAGCCCTAAACTCACTCCTCAGCATGTGTGAGTGACAAAAGATATATATACAAGAATATACATAAGCACACACACACATACAGTATAATGGCTTCATAGATAATACATATGTCTCTGTGGATGTCTTGGACTGCCAAATATACAACCATAGTTTAATGTCTTGTGAAACAGCAATATGTAACATAAAGGATATAATGTACCAAAATATGAGATCAGTATTTTAGAATAATTAAAAGTATAAGATTTAATGTTTAATTGATTTTCATAAATTCAATTTTTTTTAATACAGCACTTTTTTTTATTACAGATAGTAACAGCATATTAAACTTAAATTGCGTTTGGTCTTCGGGACAAAAAACAACTCCCTAGCATTTATGCTATTTTGGTGAACTTGCAGAAGTGTCAGCTAAATGGGCCGGTGTGGGTCAAATTTTGTTCAAGATGAATGTGTAGGCGAGTGCAGCTGTGGCACAAATTGAGTGAGACAGGATGGAACCTGTCTCAGGCAAATGTATGGTAGCTCGTTGTGTGTACAATGTACAATGTGCATGTACCACAAAGCTGAGTTTGTCTGCTTGGGTTAAATGAGAAGTGAGGTGCATGTATGCACCGTCTCACTAAGTGCAAGTCACACTTGTAAAAGCTTCTACATCTTCCATAATAATTCACACCAACTCTCGTGGCTGAAAAAATTTTAAAGTGCATGCATACGCCATCTAGTGGCTGTGGTTGAGTGTGAGCAGAGCAGATGGTTCCATACACACACACACACTTACATCTTTTGTAGTGAGAACTAAGGTGCATGCAAGCACCAAAAAAATAAAAGTGCATGAATACGCCATCTAGTGGCTGTGGTTGAGTGTGAGCAGAGCAGACTGATCCATACACACACACAAATACACACAGGTCTTTCATTTATATATGTCTGATTTAAGCATGTATGTCAATTCTTACTTTACTGTAAAGAAAAGAGCTTATGAACTTGAAGCATTCACCAGGAAAGCCTATCTAAAAGTAAACTTAAAGTTCACTGTCAAACACAGCGGGTGTTGTAATATTCACTTAACAGCAACATTAACCTAAAAATATGAATATTTTAGCTTTCAGCAGCATTATACAGAAATGGCCCAAATGTCTCAAAGGAGAAGTAAAATTTTAAACATTAAAAATTTCCACACCGGCTTGCTATTTCTTTGTAGAATGTAGTAAAAACAGAACTGCAAGCAAAATATTTCATTTTAATTTAATGTTCAAATCCTGTGTGTGTATATATATATATATATATATATATATATATATATATATATATATATATATATATATATATATATATATATATATATATATATATATATATGTGGACTGGGCTTCCAAGCCCTTTACCCGAGGCCCCCCATATAACCAGGGCGGATGCCCCCTCGTGGTCTGGAGGAGGCACAAGCCCTCCTCTGGTCCTCCTGGACCACAATGTATATGTATATATATGTGTATATATATATATATATATATATGTGTATATATATATGTGTATCTCCAGATTATTATTTGCTATTCACACCTGGAAGAACAAGCAATATTTGTTTAATATATATTAAACAAATATTGCTTGTTCTTCCAGGTGTGAATAGCAAATAATAATCTGGAGACTTGGCATTTTTTTCCACATGAAATGATAAAATAATTTCAGTTTGTTGTATACTATGCGTTTTAAGGAAAAGGTTTGATTCAGATGAATATCATTATAAGAAGCTTTTTTTTTAATCTCTGTTCATTAATCATATATTATCAGCTTTACCGTTTAGTGGGCATCATGTGGGCCCCAATTGGTGGTCAACAGTATGCTGGGATTTCTTTGAAATAGCCACCTTTCGCATTATCTTATAATAGTTGAAAATTGTGCGTAATTTGGCGTAGTGGCTTATGAGCTACCAGGGAGTAACACTCCAAATAAACATGATCTAATGGGCCTCCCATCTCTTTAAACAATGCTCTTGCATTAAAAGTTCTTCAAATGCCTATGCTATAGGATATCCTTAGCAGTATGTGGTTACCAGAATCTCAAGATTTGTTCTAAAGGCATTATGGTCAATCCTTGTGTCAAGGAGACCAAAAGTGCACGTAGTATTCCAGATGTTGCCTCACAAATGCATTACACAGATTAAGTATGACCTTTAATGACTCGTCTCTAGTATTCTATTTTCTTTTTTAACTGTTTCCGCTTGCTGTCTGGATGTTGACAATGATGAGTCCTTAAGGACCTTCAATTCTTTTTCATATTTTGGTATTCCCAGCTTTAAAAAAATATCATTGTGTACAAGATTCTTGGTGTGGAGCTCATGACACGATGATTTATTTAATGTGTTTGTTAATAAAATTGTTCTGCTAGGATGAGTCTCTGCTTTTATTTACTTCAAGATATTTCAATTTAAGTTTGCCTTCAACTTCAAGTACAAATGTACTTGTATATTGCTTAATTGCATGTGTCCCACAGAGTAACGATGGTAGTATAATGCAAACAGCATACAATGAATACAAAATTGTGCAATAAATGCAACCACAGATGATATGTACTCAAGGAGCACTCTTGCAGTTGTCACTTTTAATGGCTGTTAAGGAGTGTTAAGACTTAAAAGTAATAACTGCTTCTGAATCTATTGTCAATTGTCCTCTACTGTTTGTCAGATATGAAAGGAGTAGGAAAGTGAGTGTATGGGATAGTTGATTTCTTTACCAATATACATGACTTTATAAGGCAGTATATCTCAAACAGAAAAGACCTGGGAACAACTTATATTATATGTGGACTTCTCCAGAGCATCATAATTCTTGACAGCACTAAACTGATATTGTGCTTTATGGGATGTTATACAACCTGTGAGGGCAAAATCCAATGTACAGCTTAGTAGATGGAGACATGTATGCTTTCTTTACATATCAGAGGAAATAAAGGTGTTTTTGAACCTTCTTGACTATAGTACTTGATGTGTCATGCCCACTTCAGGCTATCAGTGGTGATGTCTTTAATAAATTTAAAGCTGCAGACCCATTTAAGAGCATCATCTATGATGTACTTGAGAGTGTGGTCTCCCCCCTGCATCCTGGATCCAATGACCAGTTAAGGAAGAAAATCTTGCCCATCCACTACTAAGTCAAAAGGCAAACTCTTCATTGTAAGTTCTCCTGTCATTGTGGCTGACCAGACCTACAACAATGGTATCATCGTAAAAGTTTATGACGGAATAGGAGGTGTGACTGGCCACACAGTCATTAATAAACAAGTAGAATAGCAGGGAACCTAAGTACATTATCCTGCAGGCTGTCTATGTTGAAGATCAGTGTGGAGAAAGTACTGTCAATATTTCACCTGTCCTGCTTCCATAGCATGACAGCAGTTTTGTGAGTGAGAGACTAGAACCAAGAGATGATATAGACAGATCAGAATTCGAGCAGGAGTCTTAATAAGCAAGTCTAATTTTAAATAAACAAAGATCAGGATTTGTAGACAGATTTGTGGTCAAAGAACAGAATGTAAAGTCATATGCCATAAAAAATGAAAGAGGCAATGTTTAGTCAGAGGACAGGAAACATTGTTGAAATCCAGTAACTTAAACAATAAAGGTTAGTGATTCAGGAATCCAATCTTAAATGATGAAGTTTAAAATGCTGACCATTAAAATGTCACATGTTTCATATTCCTGGTCATCAGGCCCAGCAACAGCATGTCAACTGTTAACAAAATTATCCCTGCATAGTGACGCCCATAAGAGAAAAAAAAAAGTGCTGCTGGTTTTTAACACCTATTGTAAATTTCCATCTGGACTGGATGCCTTAGGGGCTTTAACTCGCTTAAAAATCCTCCTTACATAATCAATGGAAACAGAGGAGTAATCAAGTGGTTCTGCAGGCACTCGCGTGGGAGGAGATAGGTTAGTGTGATCAACTCGGACACAGAATGCATTAAGTTCATCTGTGAAAGAAAATGTGGATGACAAGGAGTTCTTACAACTACAGATCAACTTTTAGGATGTCAATTGTTTATTATATTGACATTTTTTCATTCATTTCCCTCTTTATCTGAAGCCAGGTTGCAGGGCCAACAGTCTTAGCAGGGAGGCCTTTTTCCTAGTAACACTTGCCAACTCATACCGTGGGACCCCAAGTCATTCCCAGGCCATCTGGGAGATGTTATTTTCCCAGCAGTTTTTGGGTCTTCCCTACGGCCTCTTCCAAGCTGGTTGGGCCTGTAAAACCTCCACAAGGAGACACTAAGGAGACATTGTTTCAGATACCTGAGTCACCTCAATTGGCTCCTCTCAATGCAGAGGCTCAGTGGCTCTATTCCAAGCCTCTTCCAGTGTTTCTCACTCTGTCTCTAAGGGGGAGCCCAGCCACCCTTCAGTGAAAGCTCGTTTTGGCCACTTGTGCCTGTGATCTCATTCTTTCAGTCATTACTAAATTCTCATGAGCACAGGTGAGGGTAGGGATGCAGATCAACTGGTAACTTAAACTCCTCCACTTGCGGCAGTAACCCACCTCCCAGTCAGCTAGGGCAGTCCATGTTTTTCCTACTGGGGTCCATGGCCTCTGATTTAGAGGTGTTGATCCTCATCCCTGCTCCTTCACATTCGGTCACAAATAGACCCAATACATGCTGAAGTTCGCAGCCTTATGGAAGCCAACAGGATCATGTCATCTGTAAAAAGCAATGACGCAATTCTAAGGCCCTGATCTGGACCTCTTCCCCTCCTTGGCTGTGCCTTGATATCCTGTCCATGAAAATTACAAACAGGATAGGAGTCAAAGTACAACCCTGGTGGAGTGCCACATCCACTGGAAATGGTGCTGATGTACTTCTGATGATGTATGTGCAACACAGCTCTCACTGTGCTTATAAAGGGACCGAATAGGCCCCAGAACCCCATACTTTCCCAGAAACCTCAACAGAATCCCTCGATGAGCATAGTCATACACCTTCTCTAAACTCATAAATCACCTGTAGACTAATTGGGTGTACTCCCACACCCCCTCCAGAATCCTCATAAGCATAAAGAGCTGGCCCACCATTCCATGGCCTGGACGGAATCCACATTCCTCCTCCTGGATGGATACAGTGTCATTTCTAGTGCCCAGGCATATGCTTTTCCAGGGAGGCTGAGGAATGTGATCCCCTGGTAGTTGGACCACATCCTCCCATCCCACATTTTAAAAATGGGAACCAACACCCAGGTTGTCCACTCCAGAGGCACAGCTCCCGATGATCACGCAACACTGAAAAGATGTGTCAGCCATGACAGTCCAACAATGTCCAGAGCCTTTAGCATTTCTGGACGGATGTCATCTCCACCCAACTGGGGTCTTGCCACTGAGGAGTTGCTTAGCTACCTCAGTAAGCTCCTTCAGGGAAATGGGCATTGATCCTCCATCAGCTTCTGGCTTTGCCTCCTCCACAGAGTGAGTGTTCATCTGGTTCAGAAGCTCTTCAAAGTGCTCCTTCCATCACCAGATAGCATCCTCAGTCTGGGTCAACACTTCTCCACCCTTGCTGTGAACAGCTTTGGTGAATCCCTGCCTTCTCTTTCTGAGTCACCTTATGGTTTCCCAGAACTTCTTTGAGCCCGTTCGATATATGCTTTCAATGGTCTCTTTGAACTCCTCCCAAACCCATGTTTTTTCTGCCCTGATTGCCACGTCCGTAGCCCTCATGGCCTGTCAGTATTTCTCTGCCCTGCACGGAAGGCCTCCTTTTTCAGGGTGATGGCATCCTTCACCTCTGGTGTTCACAATTAGTCCTTGGGTGGCCACCTCAAGAGGCATCTATGACTTTCAGGCCACAGTTTTTTGCAGCTGATTCGCAATGGAGGCTTTAAACAAGGCCCATTTGGACTCTATGTCCTCACTGTCTCCCGGGATGCAAGAAAAGCTCCACCAGACATTCCCATTCCACCCTAATTACTTAAATCTCTCCAATATTTATTTCATGTAATTTATGATGACATAAAACAAGTTAGTTACCACTAATCTTGCCCTTATATAAAATTTTAAATAAAATACATTAATACAATAAAGTGAAGGACAGTCAGTATATAAAAGTATATCTCGGTATGAATTAGACATTTAGAGTTACTTTACTTGAATTTAGGTACAATGACTGAACATCTCTCTTACAATGGTTCTATTATAAATGTATAATTTCACATTCATTGCTTCACATGTGACTTCTGTTGAATTATTTGCAGTGTAGCACTTCAGAAAATCCATTGGTCGATGTTATACCGGTACATGTGATATGTACAATGACTGTTACTCTATGTTGAATTTAGAGCGTCCTTGGTTCCATTTGTGCAGCTAAGGGAAAAGGGACTGGGATCATTCTGTTTTTGTCTAAATTGAATTTTTTCTTTATACTATTTGTTTTTATTTTTACGCAAAGGAATTGTGATTTTGATGGACTTAGTGTGATTTTTTTTCACTGCATTTGCTTTCTTCGACTTTTTAATTAAATGAATATTAATTGTTTAATACAGACTTGTCTCTTTTTGTACCATCCTGTCTGTGTCTTTCTCACTCCCCCTTGTTTATCCTAAGTATGACTGCTAGATGCCACTTTTTTTAGAATGCTGTGAGGTATGTGGTGGGTATGGTGCACCACAGACAGTGTTTGGAGAATGACAAAGATCTTGTTATTAAGCAGAAGCAAACAAAGAATGGTGCAAACAGGGAAGGGAGATATATCATAACATCATCTAGCAGCCACTTATTCTTTGGTGAGGGGTTTGAGGAAAATTAAAAAGTCTGGATGCTGAATTAGAAGAGTGGGTTAAGTAGATTTTTAGGAAGCATTGGGGTGTAAATAGCTAGTGATGAAGAATATGTGGCTGAAAAACAGTGTAAGAAGTCTAGTTTGACAAAAGGATCACCAAGACAAAGATATAATATTACTTCAGTAATTGTATTTGGACACAACTGGAGTTTTAAGGGATAGCAATAATCTACAAATGGAGCAAATAATATGTTTAAAAAGCAGTAGCAAAGTGGCAAGAAGCCAGTTTTATTATGTAAGATAGAGAATGAAAAAGGAAGTTAGGTTTGCAAAATATGTGGTAAACCACCTAAGACATACTAAGTGGTAATTGCATGACAGATGCTGTAGACACTTTTTATTAATATTGTGACTGATAATAAAGCCTGCAAGATCACCTGAAAAAAGTATATGGAGGACAAGTAGGTGTTGTTTGTGAAATAATAGTGCTGAAGAAGACAATTAAAGGCAATGCAGTGGGCTTTATTACAGTAGTGTTGGAAATTTTAGAGGATGCTGTACTATTTAGGGTTCAATTGCTATGAGACTTGTACAATATGGTTGCAATGGAGCAGAGGATTTCTGCACATTGACAAATATGTTCTCATTCTGGTGTGCAAAGAAAAATACGATCCATTGAAATGTGAGTCTTGCGGAGTATTCAAGCAGTAAAATTAAGCTCAAGTTTAAATTTATAGTCCTGTGGTTGATAAAGTGGTTGTTAGAGCAAAGAATGAGGAACCAGGAGTTTGCGAAAAGAACGTAATGCTCATTTTGAAATGACACCTGAAAAAGTATATTTTGAAAGACAAGAGGCATGTGCAGTTCTGGGGTGAACTTTTAATGATGCCCTGACAGTGGCTATTGAAAAAGTTGGTTGTACTTGAGTAGATGGTTTTTAGTGAGCTTGATGTGCCGTCTAGCACAAACAAGAATCAGGATGATAGATGAGCAAACTAGTGAAAATGGTGCCTCACTATGAGTCTGCTGATTTTGCTGCTAGTTGGGATAATGATAGGCCTGAAAACTAGATCATGTGGAGAGATGTCTGTGTACAAAAGGTAAAAAGAGAAACACAGTTAAAGGAGGATTGTGATAAAGATCAAGGTCACAATTTGAGGTGATAGTGCATAGCAGGATGGGTTAATGACTTAGTGCCATTTGACTGGTAGAGGTGCTGAAAGTAACCCTCTTCTTCATTGTGTCATTTCATAAATGATTAATTGATGTAAGGGGTAAGGAACAGTCTATAAGAAGCAAGCACAACCTTTGTTGAAAGTACATGATGGGGCTGTTTAGTAAGTAGCTAGCAAGGAAACAAAGTCAAATATCTCAGAAATTGCTAAAATGACCACTCTTTCCTTCATGGGTGTTTATGTCAACGTTGTATCATAGGGTTCCTCTGATTTAGTTCTTTTAGAGTCACCAAAGATGGTTAATGCAGGGTGCTTTTCCATCCAGACAGGTGCATTTCATTTTTTTTTTCTTTGTAGCATTGTTTTATGGGTAATACGAGTTTGCAGATTCTGACTTAATGTGTTTTGTGAACCTGCAGAAAGCTTAATACTGTACAGGTATCTTTCAAGTTAGGTGACCCGTGGTTATTGTATCCACTCTTTGGAGATGAGCTTTGTTTCATTTGATTAGGACTACTATTGCACAATAGAACAGTCAAGCAAATAAGAACTTCCAAAGCGGAAGGCACACTTTCCTCAAGGAACAGAATGACTTGTTCAACAGAGGTGAAAGAGGAGTGGAGGAACTGAAATAATTTGGTGTCTTGTTCATCCTGAGACTGACATACTGACCGTGTGAGTTAGGCCATAGGAAGAACTTTTCGATTTACATCCCCCTTCCTCCCCTATGGACATAAACTTTGAATACTGGCTGAAAGAATGGCTGGATATTGGATATTGACCATAAGATTGTCATTAACTCTTTCACAACTAGCTTTGTATCTGAATGAAAACATTAGTCTGTTTACTGGCCTTTTAATTATCTCTGTATAGACATACCCCCTTGGTTATTGACATCTGAGTTTCAAAAGCCAGAGACAAACATGCCTTTTGGATTTAGTAAAGTTACTTACAACTAAAAGTTATTAAATGAGAGATAGGTCTACTCTGGATTGATCAGTTTCCATATACCATGTGTGCGGAAGATTAACTCTGGAAAAGACATAGACTTTTTCTAGGAAGTGCAAAATGTAACTAAGCAATCTTACCCATTCATTTTTAACCAGAAAACATTTATGTTTAAAATTAATATCATTTAAAAAAACAGATGTTACAATTGTTCATGTGGCTCTCCTTTAAGACATCCAACAATCTACTCATTACATTTCATCATTTTGAAGGCTTTTGTGCTGGGGTTTGATTATAAGCCATGCATTATATGTAGATCCACAGTATTTGTTTCAGTCTCCAGCAAGAGATTCTCTGAGGGGAGAGCTGAGGAATGTAATTCATTTCCCTTCATGCGCTCCTTGCCAGGCTGGCTCCAGTGTATGCCATGTGATCAAATCCCGGTGGACGTTCTGTGGAAATCAAGTAATTAGCCAAATAAGGCAAAATATTAACACAGACTTCTCAAAGCACTGACATATTGCAGTTTGTTATGACACTTTCAGGCAGGGTAGAAAGTGACCAGCAGAGGTTGATGAAAAAGACTCAAGTTGCCAAACGTTATCAGAACAAATGTGTTTATGTTGCTTGAGAAGAAGGCAGAAAGAGGTACTCCAAGCTACTTTAACCCATATGAACTCTACTTTCACAGACATATGACTGGAAGAAATCTTTTGCTATTTACTCTGCTGTTCTGACTTTCCATTAGAATTTTAAAATAATATTCTTTATCAAAAGACAAGTTACAGTAAAATCACAATACATGCAATACACATAGCAGTTTAATAAGAAAATGCTTGATGCTAATTTCTGTTAGATGGTTCTTTTTCATTTCAATACAACTGAGTCTATTTGAGAACCCATGGAAATACTGCATACCTGGACAGCCACGCTACCATCACATACTGCAACACAGCATTTCTACTTATTTAATTGTAGCATATACAAAATACTTTTACCTTAAGAGTATATTTGCATTGTTTATTAAACAAATTTCACAGAATATGTAACAGTTTTGATAAAAGCACTCATAATAATTTGGGAGAATCTGAGTCTTGTGCCTTAACCTTCACCTGCACTCATGAGGCAGACTCTCTGAGCAGAGTCACTTATAGGAAATCTTCAACAGAGTAAGTGGTTGACACAACCATAAAATAACTTTACTTACTGATCTTCTCTTAATGCTTATGTTGGGCTGCACACATACTGCCAATTGCTATAAAGGAGATCATATTTTTAAAAAAAAAAACAACCTTCTTCACTGCTTTTTGGTATTTGCAGGTGATAACACTACTAAACCCATCTAAAAGTAAATAGGATTAATTTTATGTAAGAAATGAATCTTTAATGCACTGTGATTATCAAATATAAATCCATTTCAGCTCCTTAGTATAATGTAATAGCAGGGGGGATTTTTATCAAAGGCTTCTTTCTGCCTTGTGCCCATTGATCCTAAGATAAAACGTTTGCCTCATGCAGCATTGATTAGAACAGATTTTTCAGGAGTATTTGTTTCCCAGAAGAACAAGAGGACTAATAATACCCCCATTCAGTATTTTCAGTATTTTTTTTTTGCTTTTTACTTTAATAGTGATGGATTGAAAATTTTAAATTGTATACTTTAGTTCACAGCCTTAGGTCACTTAGGAAAGTTTGTTTTTCCATGTCAGTCACTAAGTTCAAGACAAGCAGGGCTACGATCATGGCTACAAAGACAACAACGCACTAGAATACCTTCCTGATTATATTAGAGAATCTAATTTATTCTGTCTGTTTGTTTGAATTAATTTCAGTCCTATGTTCAGTCACTTGTTAATTCTTTTTTTTAATTTCTTTTATTTATCACTATACAAATGGTCATAAAATGTTCTTAAAATTACAAGTACAACTTGCTGATGTTTCATTCCAATGCAGTCTCATTTTACAGACAGTGTTTGTGAGACCACTATGACATTAGAAAAGGTGAATGAAGGCCACTATGACACTACAAAGGGTGAAGGAAGATAATGACACTTAGAAAAGGTGAGTAAAGAAAATAAATAGATATTTTTCAAATTGACATTCATGAAACTTGTTACATTAAATACTTTCTTTTTAGTTATTTTTATAATATTTCCCCCTTTTCAATTATATTGTTTGACTCATTAAGAAAAATATATTTAATTTTTGTGGGGCAGCATCCTGTAGTCATTAGTGATGCTGCTCCATTACTTCAGAGTGCTGAGTTCGAAAGCTAGCCTGGCCATCATCTTTGTGGAGATTTACAGTATGTATTCTGGCCATGTCATATGAGCTTTCCTCATGTACTTTGGTTTCCTCCACACATCCTCAAAATATGCATACAGAATTGAATGGCAAATGTATCTTGGTTCTGTATGAGTGGGTGAATGTAGCCTGCTAGGTATTATAGGCCTGTCCAGGGCTGGGGACTGCATTGGGGCAGATGATGCCAGGACAAACTGCCACAGTGAAAACAAATAGGTTTGAAAAATAAATAAGTTAATAAACCAATTAATTTAAAGATGAACATGTTAGGATAGTTGGTGACTCCAAACTGGCCTGGTGTAAATGAGTGTGCTTTGTGATGGACTGGTGTCAACTCCAGGGCTGTTTCTCACCTTGTGTCCAATGTTGCATGAATAGCCACTTGCTACCCGTGATCTAGATATGGATACATAGATTAGAAAAGAACAGATGCTTAATAATAATAATAATAATAATAATAATCATAATTATTATGATTATTATTATACTGAATACAGAATGAACTGTGATATCCATTATTTGACAGTGTGTTGATGGAAATGAATCACTTTAATGCCCTATGCTTGAAAAGGTACTTCTGACTACAATGTAGTATGAAGCAATAGAAGTTGACTTGGTAGATTTATCAAGGAACCTTTTGATTTTGTGCAAAGAATCCAGAGGTGGGCAACATGAAACATAAAACTGACTAATAGTACATTTATTTAAACTGAAAAGACTCTGCTCCTTCACACTTTGAGGAAAGTACAGTAGCCCCAAATTGCAAGAAGCAGAACATTAAATCTGCTATAAAATTTCATCTATGAACTAAATAAGACAGACAAGGAGACATATCACCTCTTCGGCAGGCTGCGCTCTCAACAAAATTTGTGTGTATGTTCACACAATGTAAAAAGATATTTGGCGAAGAGTCATGGAGAGTCAGAACTGGACATAATACCTGTCATGTTGATTCCTAAAATCTTAAAAATGTAAGCCATATTTTTAATGAAGGAAATGAATCTTTTATGTATACTGTAAGTAGGCTGAGATTAAGAGGTAACAGGAATTTTCCTTTCAGTTATCAATACTTAGGTAGAGAGATAATATTCATTCTACAGTATTTATTATATGTGTTTACAGTAATTACTAAATTAGTAGGATGGAAACTAGCTGTTATGTTAAAATAAGCAGTTGTCATAAAGTTCTGTCATTAATTAATAAGGTATATTTTGCAAGTTGTTGTGATGTTATTTTCAACTTTTGTCATCTAGACAACCACATGTTTACCAGCAGACATGCCATTCTGATGTCTTTAACCGTAAAGATATATAAACTCACAAGTATGTCCTAAAGATCATCTGACTTTCAAAAAACAAAGCACTTTCTGTATTTAGCTACACACTTGAATCTTGCAGTTATGACCTCATGCTTGTATTTGCTTTGGGGTTTCTCTCGAGTCTGCCTTTCTGGTTTCTGACTCGTGTCTGTTTTCTTAACCATGTGATTTCTTCGTCCTTTTCTGTCACTGACTGCCTTGCTGTCAGTACAGTAGCTCAACAGGTACAGAGAAGCATAGATGGAATGATTTTCTTCACAGAAGATTCAAGATACATGGAAAAAGTCATCAAGTACCATAGTAGATGGTACCAGGTGGCACAGAAATCGGAAAGTACTGACATGACCTTTGTGACAACCCTGTCTGTTGTATTAACACCACATTGACTTTTTATGAACTTCCTTTTAAACAGTCTGCAATATCGGTAATGACCTCGTGGGTATGGGTGGAAGGGTTTCTTAGTCTTAGTGCATTGCTCTCAGAACCAGTAGTATGCCACTTTTTCACCAATGGCTGAATTGTGTGGTCTGCAGGTGCACTTGCATCAGGATGCTGTTCCATGAATTACTCACATGTCCACTAGAAGGAGCCTGTATGAGCATGCAACTCTACATTCAAATTACACTTGCCTACTAACTAAATCTTGTCTTCTGTCCAGCAAACAGTCAGATTAAAGAACTAAGACAGTGAAATAAAACATGTGCAGGGACTTCCCAGTAGCTCCACCTGGCTCCATCTTTGCTAGTGGTAAAACCGTGCCTTCTTACAGTGCACAAAGCTACGTTTTCATTAGAACAACTAGGACAATTTTGACATGAACAGGCCATTCAGGCCAACAATGTTCAACAATCTATCTATCCAATTTCTCCACGATATCAGCACATCACATCAAGATGTGATGGTCTCTAAAGTCCTACTCTCTAGCACACTGCTTGGTAATGTGTACCATGTGTCTATGGTTTTCTGTGTGAAGAAAAACTTTGTAATGTCTATGTGAAATGTACCTTTAAAGAGTTTCCATCTGTCCCCCTGCATTTTTGTTGAATAAATAATTTTAAAATAACAGCCAGGATGGATCCAATGTCCTAATTCCTTTCATAACTTTAGAAACTTCAGTCATGTCACCTCTTAGTCCCTGTTTGCTTAAACTGAAAAGACTCAACTCCTTTAAACTTTCCTCATATGGTAAGTCATACCTTGTTATCCTGGTATCAGCCTAATCACTTTATTTTATACTTTTTCTAGTGCTGCTATGTTGTTTTGTAGCGCAGAGACTAAAATTGCATGCAGTACTTAAGATGAGGCCTCATTAGTGTGTTACAAAGCTTAAACATAAGTGCCCTTAACTTGTCCTCTACATATCGCGAGATATAACCTGACATTGTGTTAGCCTTCTTAATGGCTTCTGTACACTGTCTGGATGCAGACAGAAATGAGACCACCATACGTGCCATACTATAGTTCTTTGGGGAACCTCAAAGCAAAACCTTTTGAAATTTTCAAAAGTTATACGAATGGAGACTGATTAGCTATTTTGTCCTGAGTGGCCTGTTGCCCTCCTCCCATTGATTTCCAAACTCTCCACCAAAATATAAGCTTTATTATCCACATTCTAAATATCTAGAAATTAACATATCCTATCTACAGCTAATGTTTTTATATTCTTTATTAATCCCTGAGGGGAAACTGTCTTTTCTCATGACCTTTGGAGGTCAGAGCACAGGGTCAGCCATTGGATAACTTCAGGCAGTAATGGGATTTGAACCATCAACCTTCTAGATACCAGCACAGATCCTTAGCTACAGAGCCAGAATTCCACCCTGAAAGCCTCTTTTTCCAAAGCAACTTACAAATTACTACAATTAATTTTTTTAAGTTTATTTTATTAATAAAAAATGAAACAATGTTTTAAGAGATTATGCCATTCATTGAGATACTTATGAAATATATTGATTCAGGTATCAAAGGAGCAGAAGAGACAGAGAAAAGAAAACATTTGATTGATTCATTTGTATTGCAATACTGCAGAGTTGAATGGGAAAAGCAGCTGAGTGCTTGACACACAGTACAGTATGAAGGAACAAACTGCCAAGATCACATGCGCCAAAATCCACTTCCCTCATCATTCATGACTCCTTTTCATGGCCTCACTCTGTTTGAGTAATAATGAAGTGCAGAAGGATTTTATTTTCTTAATATAGTTCAGAAAATCAGAAGTTAATCAGACTGTGCTAAGGCAGAAGGCCAGGATTATTCTGCTCCTTACTTTTTCCTTTTTTATTGATCATTCTGAAACTTAAAAATATCAAATATCCTTCATATACAGCAACTAGTTTAGTGATATAGTAGATGAGTTCAAATGTGCCATGACTGCTGGAATGTTTAACTGAGACCACTCTGCCTAAAGCCAGCACTCCTTACTATCTTAAATTTATTATACTATTATATTATGCATTATACTATGAGCAGTCAAAACAGGACAGAAATTCTGTGTTCTAATAAAACTGAGATTCTGTTTTACAATGGCCTTGTGAAAGCACAACTTCCATCCATCCGTCCATACATTCCTGAGCCTGCTTAATCCAGTTCAGGGGTGGGGTGGAGCCTGTCCTGGCAGTATCAGGTGCAAGGCTGTAACCTAATAGCACCCAGTAATACTGACTGTTCAGGGTGATGCAGCTACACTTAATCCATCAAAATCAAAGTTTAAAACACTAGCAAGATGTGAGGGGTGTTCCAGTCTCAAACTCTTGCCATAGCAGATGCTTATGTTTCCAATTGTTTTTTATTTCAGTTGCTAAAAGAAAAAGCTTCTGTCACTTCATTAATAAATCTTACTAAATTCTGGAATCAACATAAGAAGATAATTATTATAAACCACAAAGTCTATCTGCTCGTGTACAAGTGCCAAATAAAGTTTTGTCTACCACATGACATGCATTTGTAATTTTCTTCTGAAGTACACTCATTGAGATAAGGAGCTTTCAGGGCTCTGCTGTTGTTTGGCAGCAATGAGGATAGCAAATGCTGCTTTAACTTTTATGTTATTCTGTTTGTGCTCCAACAATCACTTTGCTGCCCAGCTTGAGGTGGAGGCTCAGCTGTACTCCATGTCTGGATAACAAGTTTCCTGATCTTTAAGTGTGATGTTTATTTTTATTTTATTTCATTCTTTTGCAATTATTCTTAAATTATGTATTTATCCAAGTTATTGTACAAATTATAACATAATTGTTTCAGTATTTGTACCATAAGAGGACTGTTGGTGAGATAGTTGTTAGTGCTGCAGCTATGCAGCTCCAGGAACCTGGATTACTAAATCCCAGACCCTTTCAAGGACTGTGCAGAGGTGTGATATTCTCCAGGTGTTTCTGTAGGATCAAACGTGAGTTTATCGCAGCAGCTTGATCAAGGATTTAGGGAAAGATGGAAGAGTTCACTGGTGTAAAGGAAGAACTTATTTTTTTGGTGCACTGGCATAAATGTGGAAAGCACTTACCACCAGCATATCTGTTTGTCCACATGAAACAGCTGGTCTCCCAATTGGCAGTTTTCTTTGGTAAACATATTCTTTAATGGGATTTGTCAAGAAAGTACCAGTTTTGTTGAGGTATCTCAGACAGAGTGTGCTTTACACATTTTTGAAATCTGAAAACTTTCCACTTTAAAACATTGGCAGATTTCTGAAATTGTCAGACTTAAAACAGATAAACATTCTGTGCTACCTCAATTGCTAAAGTTAAGTTAACTGATCTTCATATGGCAGTACAAGTGAAAAATGCAAGTAAGGAAAGTGTGGCTGTGTAAGCCATTATGAATTCAGTTAACAACATGCTTAGTATTAATATTACACTAAAACAACCTCATGGCTGCAGCTTCTGCAGATGATATTCTTCAATATTTCACTTGCACCACAAGTTGGCAGCAATGGCCTGCTATCCATCATGGTAACCAAAAATGTTAGTTTGAGACATTATCATGGATTCAAAGCCTCCATCAAGTTTTTTTTTTTTTTTTTTAATTAATTTTTAAGAAATAAGAATTACAATCTGCGGTGGGCTGGTGTCCTGCCCGGGGTTTGTTTCCTGCCTTCTGCCCTGTGTTGGCTGGGATTGGCTCCAGCAGACCCCTGTGACCCTGTAGTTAGGATATAGCGGGTTGGATAATGGATGGATGGATGGATGGAACCTCACAACCAGTAACTAATAATGTTTTTTACACCATTTTGGTTGTAATCTGCTATCTATGAAAGTTATTGAACCATCACAAGTATGTTTGAGTTCCATTTTAAACTACATTATATTGTAAAATGCTCTTAGTAAACATGGATTTTATGTGTTTGACTAATACATGTAATCACATTCTACTATCACTGTTATTTTTGAATCTCAGACTAATATATCTCCCTAGTATATAAAAAAAAATCCTGGGACGAGACAAGACTTTTTCAGAGAGATAATTTCAAGTCTTGCAAGACGAGACTTTGTGCCAAGGGATTTAACCACTCCCAGGGCTGGAAATAAAAGACAAAGAGTAGATGACAAAGTAGGACGTTGTAAAAGAGTTCAAAAATGTTGGCGAGATATACATGCAGAGCAGGTTAGAGATAATGAAAGTACTAAAATTCGAAAGTCTCAAAAAACTGATAGTAAAGATCGCATTATTGCAAACACATGGAAATTATTACTCTGTGAAATAACGGAACAGCGCAAAGAGATCGAATATATGGAAATAGGTGATATGACAGAAGTATATAGATGTTGTTCAGCTTTAAAGGCTAAAATCCGCGATAGAGTGAAGCCGCGAAAGTCGAAGCGCGATATAGCGAGGGATTACTGTATATGTGTATATATATATATATATATATATACACACACACACACATATATATGTATATATATATATATATATATATATATTGTCACACATGTGCGAGTAGGAGGCAACTAAAGGGTCTGAGTAATTGTAATGAAACATCCGATCAGGGGGAGGCAGAGTGCGCTGACTGTCTTTCTTAGTTCCCTACAGACCTTTCCCAGGAAATCCTGCAAGGTTCCGGCGCCTCAGAAGACATCACATCCAGAGCCGGCCCCTTTGCTTACATCACTTCTGGTCTGATTACATCACTTCTGCTTTTCTCTGTTCTATGCACATCGTGCTTAAAATACGCGACATGTGTTTCGCCCTAATTCTGGGCTCATCAGGCGTACACACTCATTGCACTCCCTCTCAGGAATCGAACTTCGGATGTCAGCAGCGAAGCCTCCTATGTTGTGCCACGGCATGTGGTTCGTTTATTTGACAGCATGTAGATCAGGGTAATTACATTCATGGCATTTGTAGTCTGAATCACAATCTGATTGTATGGGTGGTTGCCTACCAGTTAACGATTGTGGTTGGTCTGCAAATTGGCAAACAACTTATATATATATATATATATATATTAGTGCTTGATAAAGTCAATAAACAGAAATTTTAAAATTCTCCAAGTTTTATACTTGCTAAATTTCTGAATACATTGGAATATTACACCAAGCATACAGTTTTTCATTTGTTTTTCAGTGAGATTTTATTAATTGCTCTATATGTTATGTTTTACACACATATTTTATTAGAAATGCGGTATCATACTCCAGAAGCCTTATTTGTTTTAAAGACATCTACCTGTACACTACTCTTCTAATCTCATCCCTCCCTGGGGTTCACCTAATTCAAGTGTATTCTTCTGCAGCCAACATACCAGCAGCTTCTAAATCTGTTATGATCTGAAAGGAGGATGGTATTGTGTCAATTGGAGACATCTGAGATGGCGTGTGTAATCTAAAAGACCAGATATTTGTTGAGTGTAACAATGTTAAAGATTTGAGTGAGTGTCAGTACATTGGTTTGCACTTATTTCCAATAACAAATGTTGAGGGTCAATAATAATAATAATAAGTAATAATCAGTTCCTAATCTCTGTTTACTTTAGCCAAATATATTCAACCCATTCAATATTTTGTACTTTCTTCTTCAATGGTGTGAACATGCACACTCCTTATTGAGAGTGCTGCCCATTAAAGAGGTGGTGTATTCACTTGTCTTGTTTAGTTCACATGTGAAGTTTTCTAATAGATTTAATTTTCTACTTCTTGCACTGTGGAACCACTGTAGTTTCCATATAGCGTGAAGCATTTTAGTCTTTAAATTTAATCAAATAGATACTTCAAATAATTTTGTAATTTTGTTGTTGACACTCAAAATAATATTGTTGATGTCTGGATTCCTAGCATAAAATCAAGCAGTTCATGCTAGTTTGAAGGAAAGTGGATGTTTATGTTGAGAGAGAGTATAAAAGCACTGAAGAGGCCACATAGTGGTATTGAAAGACAAACAGAGATTGATACGTATATAAGTAAAGTGTTGAAGGGACTCTTTCTTTTGAGAACACTAGGCTGACCTGCTAAGGGACATATATCTGTGTTTGGCAACCAGTTATTGAAAAATTTACAAGTAGTAGTAACACAGTAACCCAGATATAGTAATAAGAAAAGATAAAGAAGTGGAAAACTTTCAAAAAATAAACAAAAAATGTATGCAATGCAGCTGATGAAAAATATTTGTTCTGAATAAACATTTCAATATAAATTCACACAAAATGGTCTGTTGCTCTGAGTATTATAATTGAGATAAAAATCAAATATTAAAAAAAATTATCATAGTTTGATCAGAAACCACGAAATCACATAAAAATGACACTCCACTGCCTTTATTAACAATCTTCTGTTTTTCTTTTTTTAGCTTTGTGAAAAGGAGTAACTTTCACCCTTTGTACCCCAAGTCCTTGGTTTACTCTTTATTAGAGTGTAATTTCTTTCAGACGTTCTTCAGGTTTGGAGAGAAATAAAAAGGGGAACCCTAAAATGTTCAATGTTTTGCACAACTAGACATCAAGACAAGTCAAATGGTATATCATATCATATGGATTCAATTCATTTTTTTCCTGGGAATTCTACACACAACACCCCATAATGACAATGTGAAAAAGTTTACTTGAGGTTTTTGCAAATTTATTAAACACAAAAACTGACAAATCACATGTGCATAAGTATTCACAGCCTTCGCTCAATACTTTGTCGATGCACCTTTGGCAGCAATTACAGCCTCAAGACTTTTTGAATATGATGCCACAAGCTTGGCACACCTATCCTTGGCCAGTTTCGCCCATTCCTCTTTGCAGCACCTCTCAAGCTCCATCAGGTTGGATGGGAAGCATCGGTGCACAGCCATTTCAAGATCTCTCCAGAGATGTTCAATCAGATTCAAGTCTGGGCTCTGGCTGGGCCACTCAAGGACATTCACAGAGTTGTCCTGAAGCTACTCCTTTGATATCTTGGCTGTGTGCTTAGGGTCGTGGTCCTGCTGAAAGATGAACTGTCGCCCCAATCTGAGGTCAAGAGCACTCTGGAGCAGTTTTTCATTCAGGATGTCTCTGTACATTGCTGCAGTCATCTTTCTCTTTATCCTGACTAGTCTCCCAGTTTCTGCCACTGAAAAACATCCCCACAGCATGATGCTGCCACCACCATGCTTCACTGTAGGGATGGTGCCTGGTTTCCTCCAAACGTGACGCCTGGCATTCACACCAAAGAGTTCAATCTTTGTCTCATCAGACCAGAGAATTATGTTTCTTATGGTCTGAGAGTCCTTCAGGTGCCTTTTGGCAAACTCCAGGCGGGCTGCCATGTGCCTTTTACTAAGGAGTGGCTTCCGTCTGGCCACTCTACCATACAGGCCTGATTGGTGGATTGCTGCAGAGATGGTTGTCCTTCTGGAAGGTTCTTCTCTTCCCACAGACGACCTCTAGAGCTCTGACAGAGTGACCATCGGGTTCTTGGTCGCGTCCCTGACTAAGGCTCTTCTCCCTCAATCACTCAGTTTAGATGGCCAGCCAGCTCTAGGAAGAGTCCTGGTGGTTTCGTTCTTCTTCCACTTATGGATGATGGAGGCCACTGTGCTCAGTGGGACCTTCAAAGCAGCAGACATTTTTCTGTAACCTTCCCCAGATTTGTGCCTCGAGACAATCCTGTCTCGGAGGTCTACAGACAATTCCTTTGACTTCATGCTTGGTTTGTGCTCTGACATGAACTGTCAACTGTGGGACCTTATATAGACAGGTGTGTGCCTTTCCAAATCATGTCCAATCAACTGAATTTACCACAGGTGGACTCCAAATAAGCTGCAGAAACATCTTAAGGATGATCAGGGGAAACTGGATGCACCTGAGCTCAATTTTGAGCTTCATGGCAAAGGCTGTGAATACTTATGTACATGTGCTTTCTAATTTTTTTTATTTTTAATACATTTGCAAAAATCTCAAGAAAACTTTTTTCACGTTGTCATTATGGGGTGTTGTGTGTAGAATTCTGAGGAAAAAAATGAATTTAATCCATTTTAGAATAAGGCTGTAACATAAAATGTGGAAAACGTGATGCGCTTTGAATACTTTCCGGATGCACTGTAGATGCTGTCGTAAATTTGTCATTTTAACTGTCACCACAAGGAGGAGCCATAAACATAAAAGCGCATTGATACTCCTCAAAACTTCGATTAGTAAATGTAAGCCTTTTCGTGAAGGAGAAGCACTCATTTAAATAAATCAATCAATTGAACTTCTAAACAAGCTTATTTTAATTCAGTGAAGCGAGGAGCCAGAATGTTCAAGAGTGTTCACTCTTTACTCTGCTATAAAATTAAGTCTGTGAGCGTTTCAGAAAGAAAGAAAGAAAGAAAGAAAGAAAGAAAGAAAGAAAGAAAGGGGGTTTTCTCCTACTTTATAAAGAAGTGCGTGTGCTAGTTAATGTGTAATTCTAAATGAGTGAGTCAGTCGTAGGTGTGTGCGTGACTAAGCGGACGACGGTGGAGTGGAGTGCCTTTCCGTGATTTAATGCCTTGAGGCTGATGTTGCTGGAATTATTTCTGCTCTTTATTGACTGAATTAGATTACATTGAAATGACAATGTCATGTTACATAATAAATAAATAAATACATAAACAACGGTAAGACTTCATGTTAGGTATCCATTATATAGGCAGCTGTTAATACGTTGCATTTTTTCAAACATAATATAAGCCTTTTCATCATTATTCAAAACAATGATAAACTACAGTAATATATTTCGATTGTCCAATTCTTTTCAAAGATAATGTATCATTGTGAAGAGCATAGTTTACAGATTAGTAATAGATGACGTGTAATGGATGTGTAAACTAAACTGTGAATCAAGTAATCCCAATAAAAAAAAGAAAATCTCAGTCAATGAATAATATTAATCTATCTGGGCAAATCTGGCAGTTTTTGAAGCTAATTTTTGAGACTGTTCTTTGAATAATTTGTTAACCCTTTATTTACGATAGATGTCTATTTTCCGTTACTTTTAAGTCTGGCTACGTGCGTTCTTTTTTTCAAAACGTGTGCTTTACGTTAATTGCCACCTGCAAGCTGTCACGATAGGGGGCTACACATGGTGGTGTGTATGTCCTCCTGAGGCTCCGGTGTACTTTGGGCAACGTAATGAAGAGGCATAGATATGTAGATGTATTGGCCTAGTAATACACTACATTTCTTTAAAACATCCATCCTTTATCCAAGCTTCTATAACCTATAACTACAGTGTCACGGGGGTCTGCTGAGGCCAGTCCCTTCCAACGCAGGGCGAAAGGCAAGAAACAAACCCTGGGCAGGGTGCCAACCCACCGCAGGACACACACACACACCCACACACACACACACACACCAAGCACACACTAGGGACAATTTAGAATCGCCAATGCACCTAACCTGCATGCGTTTGGACTGTGGGAGGAAACTGGAGCACCCGGAGGAAACCCACGCAGACACGGTTCCTTGAAACATACTAAATGAAAACACAAAAATACAATTTTGATTGAGACGTTTCAAAGTTTATTCTGTGGTTTATATTCTTAAAAAAAAAAAGATTCATTATCTATATAAGATTTCCATGCTGTCAACGTGGTTCATATTTATTTAATGTATTATGTACATCATTGCCTCTCTATTATTATTATTATTATTATTATTATTATTTTTTATCCTTATCAGATATAGATATTCAGAATGATGGCACTCGGTCTGTAAGCTGTAGTGGATAATTGTGGTTGCTTTTGAATGGCAGATGTAGTCATAATTGTTAAGTGGGGTGTACAGATTGGGAAGGTAAGGGTCCTGATAAACAAGACAGCAACATTCTGAAGCGTGATGATTAACTGTGCCGGAATAAGCCATCTGTTGGCATTCTGTGTAAAGCAAACAGAGCTAACACGTAAACTGGCATGGATTCTTGATTTTTAAAGTACCAATGGCAGGTGACTCACATATACACATTTATAAACTTGCTAAAGACTCCAGGAAAAGCATACTGCCTTTTCAATTTAAAATATGCTTATTTATGTAACTAAAATGCTCCTAAAACTGCTTGGACTTCTCACAAAAATCTGATGTGTGCCACTAGTGCATTTCTTTTATTAGTGCTATTACTTTTTCTCTCTTGTACTTTTCATTTTGGCACTCAGTGAAAATGATTTGCCTAAGGAAGATATGATTCTTTTTTGGGAAACACATTTTAAGGGGTCTACACAAAAAGAGAAACTTATGCAATCATTTGCAAATGGAAATAATAAATGTAAAACAGTTGTGTTTAAGGTTTTCTGTCATATTGCCCATTGAGGCCTATACTTTCCAACCGTTTTTGCTGGCCCCACCTTGCCTTGACTGATCTTAGTGTGTTTTGTTTTCAAGTTTAACAAAAGTAATGAAGAAGACCACACAGCTGTCTCTTTCCTATACTCTTGTAATTCATGTCCAATGTGTTAAACATACAACATATTTAGTTCTCTACCACTGTCGACAAATGTGCCAAGAAAGGCTTTGATGCTTGGTCTGCTGTAGGAATCATTTGAATTTCTGGTTTATTCGGAAACTCTCCTGAAGCAGCCTTTAATTCAGCCATTTAGTAACTGCACTTGTCACACGTGTACTCCTAACACTGAGTATGTTATGCAGCCACTAAAAACCCAAGGAATTTTGCCTGGATAACTAAATACAGTATATCGACAACATGCACTCAGTTTCTGTGGATACTTTCATGAATGTTCAAAGGTATATGAGTAGTCAGGAAAGATGACCTTCTGTTACCATGGTGATGAGATATGCTTTAGAATACCAAAACAGAAGAGAAGAAAAGAAAAAAAAAACACAAGTACATTAGCTTTCAACTCACATAAAGTCATTCAAACACAAGCAAATGCATCATTACATCGGATGGCTATCTAATGCACTTTTTAACTCTTCTAAAAATTACTATTAAACCAGTTCTGAGTCATGGGGGCCAAAATACACCCTACCACTGTTGGAACAAAGCAAGAACCAACCCAGATGGGGTGCCAGGCCATTGCAGGGCACACACACCTCATCACTCAAATGAAGACAAAAGACATTTTTGCAGAACTGAAGTGGGCAGAGAAAGACAAGTTCCAGTGCCCATAAAAAGTATTCTCTCCTTGGTAGTTTTCACATTTTATTGTTATACAACATTGAACCACAGAGAATTTAGTTTGGCTGTTTCGTCGCTGAACAACAGAAAAAGACTCTTTAATGTCAAAGTATAAACAGATCTCAGCATGGTTGTTGAAGTGCTTTACAAGTATAAAAAAAAATATTTGAACTCATAAGTATTCACCTCCATTATCATGGCACAGCTAAACTGGCTTTAGAAGTTATACAGTAGAATTAGTTCAACGGAGACCACCAATCTGGAGTTAAGGGTTTTTAAATGATTGCAATATAAATGCACCTCATCTGGAGGGTCCATCTTGTGGTGAATCAGTATTGTGGCCTAACCTATACGATGAGACAAAAGGATACTCTTAGCAACTCCATGAAGAGGCGATTGAAAAGCTTGTCAGGGGATGGAGATAAGAAAATACCTAAGTCGCTGGATATTCATCGGAGTCCAGTTAAACCAATCATTGGGAAATGGAAAGAATGGCACAGCTGTAAATCTCCCTAGAGCAGGCTGTCCACAAAAACTGAGTGACCGTACAAGAAGAAGACTAGTGAGGGAACCCATTAAAAGACCTACAGATGTTATCAAAAAGTCACCATCTCTGCCGTTGAGCCCCTAGGGTGGAAGCAGCATGTGGCTGTGGCGATGCTTCTCTATGCAAAGTAAGTAAAACGAATGAAGCAAAATACAGAGAAATCCTGGAGGAAAACATGATGCAGTGTGCCAGGATCCTGCACCTTGGGAGAAGATTTGTTTTTCCAGCAAGGCAACAACCACAAATATAAAGCCAAAGCCACATGAGGAATGGCTTGAAAACAATGATGTGAATGTCCTGGAGTGGCCGAGTTAGAGTCCTCATCTCAAACCACTTTATGGGTAGACTTGAAAAAGACTATTGACTTATGATCTCCATGTAGCATGCCAGGTATCTGAACAGTTTTGCAAAGAAGAATAGGCGAAAAGTACAGATGTGCAAAGTTGTTTGAAAAAGACCTGTGCACACAGATTCAAGACTGTCATGGCTGCCAGCGGTGCATCTACTAAATACTGACATTGGGTAGGGCGGGGTGAATGTTTATAAATCATTTTGTGCTTTATGTATGTGATTAATTTAGATCACTTTGCAGAGGTCTGTTTTCACATTGACATTAAAGAGTCTGTTTCTATTGATTAGGGTCAAAAAGAGCAAAATTACAACTACTATGATCTAGTGTTATAATAAAATGTGAAAACGTCCAAGGGGTGAATACTTTTTATAGGAACTGTACTGGACTGAATGGCTTGTTCTCATTCCAATTACTAATATGCACATCTTCAGGATGTGTGAGGAACATTGGAGTCCTGGAAAAAAATGATGATGAGAGAGAACTGTGCCCCTGGGGAAGCACCAGTAATCATTGCAACACTGGACAGGCCATTGCTTTGAAAGTGAAAAACCATTCAGTTCTTACACTGACAGTTTGTACACAAAGGGACTTATGATACGTAAAAGTAATTTATGGAATGGAAGGTGCTCCAGTAAGATGATAACCTGAAAGGAAGTGCTAGATAGATAGATAGATAGACTATTTTAATTTCTTGAAAATTGTATTTCAAAGTACACTGTTACAAATAATGGTGTTTTTCAGAAGGATGCCATAGGAGGGGACATTTACACATGGCAAGGTACCCCCCCCCCCCTCCCCGCCTCCCCATGGGACCCGCTCTGGATAAGTGGGTTAAGAAAATGGATGGGTGGATAAATAGCTGATAACTGATTTGTGAAATACCAATGGGTTTGTGATTTTGAAGGAGCTCATACAATAAATCGGGCTAGGATTTTCATGATATGTTAATATCCTGCTAGGTAGCCTGCTCTCATTACAGATTTGTCCACATATTAGGAACCTTTTCAAGAGCCCAAAGAACCACTTTCATATATAAAGAATCCTTACCAGAATTAAATGGTTCTTTGTCAAGCAATCGTTCTATGAAAGCAAAGTGCCATTAAAGAGCTGTTTTTTTTAAGAGTGAAATACAACTAATGATTTCTAAAAATAATTTCCAGGTTTGCAATAATCTGTCCCTTGTGCCTTTCAAATACCCACATTTTGCTTATTTCTTTGCTTTACATACAATTGGCTATGCATGTGGATGTCATAGTGGCAGTGTTTAGCCCATGAGTTCTATGGCTGACCCGTAGCTATCTGACTGGAATTTACTCGTCTGGGTTTATTCAATTTATTTTCCCGATTCAAAAGACAAGTAAACATATTTAACTCGTGACTTTAAATAATCCATCATCCACCTATTAATCAGTGAATCTTGAGGAAAAAATGGCTTTCCCACCAGTTCTGTTCCTGCCTTTGGTCTGCTTATGTCGAAATTGTGTTTCACAATATGTATGACCTACTTTTTACCACGCTTTTGATCTCTAATGTGAGTTTCAGCTGTTTTAACAATTACATTATTCCATCCAACCATCCATTATCCATTAGCTATATCCTAACTACAAAGTCAAGGGGTCTGCTGGAGCCAATCCCAGCCAACACAGGGCGCAAGGCAGGAAACAAACCCCGGGCAGGGTGCCAGCCCACTGCAGGGCACACACACACACACACACACACACACACACACACACACACCAAGCACACACTAGGGAAAATTTAGGATCGCCAATGCACCTAAACTGCATGTCTTTGGACTGTGGGAAGAAACCGGAGTACCTGGAGGAAACCCACGCAGACACGGGGAGAACATGTAAACTCCACGTAGAGAGGACCCGTGAAGCAAACCTGGGTCTCCTAACTGCGGGGCAGCAGCAACCCATCACATTATTCCGACTTTTTCTAATAATAATTATGAAGATTAATGGCCTCCATTAGTGAGGTGTTCCTTTGATGGCTCAGGTATTTCAGTCGCCTCTTAAGAAGCTGCAGCTCGCTTATTGTTGCCCGTTTTTTTTTTTTGATTATATGTTGGCGGTTATCGTTATCTTCACCCAGAACGTGAAGCAAAAAGGCGAGCTCCGGTGAAGCGGAATCCTCACTTCGCGTAGACCGTGCAAAGCAGAGGGGGCGGCGGGGTGGGGGATGCATGCGTAATTACAACAGAGGGGGGACAATGAGATGAGGAGCGCATCTTCAATGCCGCTGTCCAGGCCTCTTCGCAGCAACTGGGGACAGGCGAATGGAGGGATGACACAGCGTGACACTGGAGACTCGGGGGTCCTGCAAAGTATCTGAATATTATCCGTCAGAATGCAGCGGGCACAATCCTGGGGTACTGCACAAAGGTATGGAAAGCCAGTGAATAACGCCGCAGTTCTTGATCTGAAAAGCTTCCTGTGATTGCTTAATGTTATGTTACATATTTTTGTTACCTGGACTTTATAAGATTCATTTTCATCATCTTTGATTTGTACGTCTACATTTAATTCATATTCGTGTATTTGTGCTGCTGATAATTACGAATTTCAACCTGCCTCTTGGCATGGATTGCATGTGGACTGCCCGCGGTCCTAGCGCCTGAGAATTTTGGATACCGTGCCTGCACTATACCTAATAATTCAAGTGTGTCAAGACGATTTCAGGTATCCAGCTTCGTTCACACTCGAGGTACAGGTGACTTATTTAATGTGACCTTCCCAGTCCCTTGTTTATGTATCCAAACATCGATCCATTTTATACGGGGCTTAAACATATCTAACATAAATTATATAATATTGTGTCGATCTCGCCGAAGCACCGCAGAGACTGTGGATATGGCTTTCTAAATTGCACGTTCAATAAAACTGCAAAACGTTTACATTCCAGCAGAAAATATACCAAAAACATCAGATGTAAAATTACCCTGTCGTTTGATGGAAAAGGATCGACATCAGAGAGTGGTAGCCTTGCTGGCTCTTTTATCGTCTTAATCCTACATGAATGCTTCTCCCTGGAGCTGCAAACGAGCCAGTAATGTTTTGGGGTTTTTTTGTATTTGGCTTTGTTTGTTTGACGTCCTTAATCTTTAAATGTTCCGTTGCTTGAGCTCGATATCAGCCACATAGAGCCATGTGCGCAGTGTTCTATTGTCAGGTAGAAGCGCAGACCCCTCTAGGTAAGGCAGCGTGCCTTGCTTGGACAGACTCCACATGCAGCTCTTAGATTAAACTGGAAAGCTACCAGTGTCTCTCATACAGCAACCTTGAATACGGACAAAGCAGTCTGCATTTATACGTGTGAAATTTCCGTTATTATGCATAAATTGCCCCGTGATGGTGCCTACTGTTAAAGGTTGGTTAATAACGAGCTCTAGGAACATCATTTTCCTTACGACCTTTTTATCTGTTTTTAGTTTCTGTATCTCTAAACTAAGCCAGTGTGCATTTATGAGGATGTTCACCTGAAGCTGTGTCCTGTAATGAACTTCCTGCATGCAGTGCCACAGGCTCATTTCATCCTTGCATCTGTGGCCAAGATGGGCACCACTTCTGGGGATCTAGATGGCACATTGGACAGTTCTGGCTGAACAGAATAATTAATGGATCATTTGTCATATACTGTATTACATATTGGGTTTTTTTTTAAATTGAGTTATACAGCTCTCCATTATTTTTGAAGCAAAACATTTCCTTCAGGACAGTTAAACAAAACAATTTGTCAAGCATGTTCTGGGCTGGACCTTGGGTCTTTTCCCCATGTGCTCTGCCGTGTATACCTGCTAAACCATGCCCAAACCTAAATGCATGCCCAACCCTTCTCATCTATGTTAATTCAGAGAAGTGGTGGTTCTACAGCAATGATCTACCATTTTGTTGAGCTCTTTACGCTGTCATGGTGATTGAGGCTAGCAATTTCGCAGAGGATCATCATATAGGCAGCTTGTACCTATTATGCCATTCTTTCAATCACTACCTAGAGACCAGGATCTGAGAATGGGGATGTAGACTGACTGGAAAAAGTAGACATTTTGTCCAAGGACCTACCTTGTCTTCATTACCATTACAACATCTGCAAAACTGCTACTACTGCATGATCGTCTCTGGCGTCACTCATGAACAAAACCCTAAGGTCCCTGTGCTCCTCCACATCGGGCAGCTGCCTACCCTTTACCTACAGGGAAGATGCCACTCTTTTCCTGGAGCTAAATATGACATCAGGTTTGGAGGTACTATTTCCTCAAAAATATGCTTGATAAAAATATTTCCTTATGTAATTCCTGTATTTCACTGGTATCTTCTTTATGTCTCTGCTGTTCTTTCATACCTTTGTGTGTTCTCTCTGATTCTTCCAGTTCCCTCTGTGACACTTACAATATCTGAGTCCTTCTTTTCTAAGATGGCTGATTTCCTCATCTGCGGTCTTAATCTTCATCCATCCTTTTACACAGCCAATAGCCAATTTCAATCTATTTTCCCTCATTTTCTCGTAGCCTATTCTCTTTCCTTTCCTTGTTGTTTGTATTTTATATGGATGTCATAGTGCTTGGTGCTACTACCTCCCAGCTCCAGGATCCAAATTCAAACCCAGTCACATTCTCTTGTAAGTTTGTATGCCCTCTCCAGATCTCTGTGGGCTTTCTCTGGTGTCTTCCCATATCTGTAACACATGGATGTTAAGATAATTAACAGTTCTCTATTGATTAATTGTGAGCATAGGTGTGTGACTGAGTGTGCCCTGCAATGGCCTGGAATCGACTGTAGTTCTGTGTTTGTAACGCACAGAGTCTCTGTGAGAGGCTCCAACTTCTTAGGCTGTGTATCATTGTGATAAATGAATACAAAATACTTAATGTCAGTGTTTAAATTTAGGGGCATATAAATGCATAACACACAAATTCATCTATACAGTTCTTGGCTTACTGCCTCCACTAACTCGATTCAGTTAAATGCAATTTTTCTTATGAAGTACATTTCTACATATAAGCTCTATGCGATACTCTATATAATTACATATACAGTATGGCAAAAAATTCAACAGAAAATGATATAAAACAGAAACACAAACATAATGTTGGATAAAAGAAAAGAAACAAGAAAGCATGGCAACATCACATCATCCTCCACTGTAGCCTTTTTTTCCATGCCATTACAAAATGCATTGTCTCAGCTTGGATTCCTGGAGGTAAACCTCTCAATACATCATGACTGTCTGTTACATCTTTAAGTACCTCTTTTCTTTATTCCATTTCATCCAATTTTTAAAGAGTCTGAAAACGCCAAAGTATTAGACAACTAGTTTTTATATCAACTACATGGAATTTACCTTTGTAAAAGATCATATTTATTGTGTCCAATCTGTCACAAAAGAGTGGCATGTTTATCATCTTTCAAATGCCAAGTATTCCCTAAAGATTACCTCAAACATCTGTGGTGCACAAAGACTCTGCTTGCCATGGTGTATGTCTAAGAGTTTCCTTTACCATCTTCTTGCTGAACTGTCATTGCTTAATTCCTATTACTACTGTATCTTTGTTTTATAGTAAAGCTTTTTTAATTTATTTTGCACATTTTACTCCATTCTTCTTCTTTCCTCTTTTCATTGTGTTTCTGCTATATAGCTCCAGTTCCATCCCAAATTATTACTTTCAGTTGCATGCCTACTGTACTAACCACACTCTACCCTTCCTTTTGAGAAGCATGTGTCCCGTGATGTTAAAAAATTTGGTGGTTTACATTGATCTTACTCAAAAGGTAGATAAATGAATAGATATTTGCAGGTTATGAAGTCTGTGTGCTTTTGGCTTTTAAATTCCTCAAGGAATTACATCTGTTTAGCTTTCATCTTCATTATGGTTTACAGTTTTGCGTTTCCTGCTACCACTGGAATTAGGTACCAAAACCCTTTGTTGCTTCCCACCTTGAACCTTTAACTTTTGACCCAAGGCTTTGTTCAAGTAATGCAGTGTAAATTAGCTAGGAGGCAAATGGAACTGTCTCTTCTTTGCAGGATCCAGAATAAACACTGAACATGCCTGGTAATACCATATGTACTAGCTGTTTGGGAGTTGGTCAATCGCGTCTACATGTGCCATGAAGACTTTGAGAATGTATCATATGTTACAGCTGTATGAGATTTCTGGATTCTGCTCCATGCTAGTGGTTTCCTGTATGCGTGGAGGATAGCTGTGTTTTCATACTTTGTGTTAAGTCAAATCCGTTCAAAGATGGGGTAGAACTCTACCAAGGGTGTCTCATCTCCTGTCTGTGATTTTCATGAACAGAATAGCAAGGCAAAGTCAAGGCTTATAGAGTATCCAGTCTAAGGATCTGAACATAGCAGTGGTTGTGTTTGCAGTTGATGAATCCGGCTGTGATTTCTAGTGTTCTCTGGAGTGGGTTGCAGCTTTGTGTGGTGGTCATAATTAATGTTTCCAAATGTCAGGTCATAGTCCAGATGTACTTCAATGAAGACTTTACGTATCATGGTCTTATTAACTAGACAGGGTAGAGATAACTGAAAGACTGGGGAAATTTTTAAGAACATTGTATGTGACTGAGTGTTTAAAATGGGACCTTACTTCATGAGTGGAACTTTAGATTTACCAGTCAGTTTATATTCTCTTCTCTCACCTGTCCACGACTAAAAGAATGAGACCGAGGACAGAAGTACAGTATCTGTCAGACTTACCAAGATTAAAATATGAAGCATCTCACAATTTATTTAAGAACTGTTTGTGAAGAAGTATAATAGTGAAAGACTCCACCAGGAATTCCAAAATCATTCAAGCCATATGTTACAATTTTGGATTGGCCGTACATGTGACATCCTTAAGAGCTAGTACCATAATCCCAACTACCCTCTCTCAAGGAAGAATTATAGTGGTGCATCCTCATGCTTCTCCTACAATTCTGGGTAGAAATGGCTTTGAATATGAAATCTTGTCCTAGCAGTCAGTACTCACAACAAGTTATCATAGATGAGGATGGGAACATAATTTGAAAGAAAGAACCTAGTCTAAAAGCTCTTCATGTCACTTTCTGTGTGTTTTGTGCTGCTTTAATGGCGATCACATACAAGTCATGCTTTTTTGACCACTCACCTCTCACTTGAATGCAATTGGCTATGTTTTTAAACATTCAGAATAATTTTCTCTATAAACTAGGGGGCCCTGCCCTGTGCTCGCTACGCTCACCAACTCCTGTGTGGGCGCTACACACTAGCCACTCCACGGCTCTGCTGCTCGTGTATGGGGAAGCGGATATACAATTTAAACAGATTGTTATTTTCATGGGAATTGTTACATATGCATAATAGAACTAACTATTTTAAATTACAGCGAGTAATCAACCATAAAAAACAGTAAAACGCAATAAATTGAAAGAAAATTATGTTTCATGTTGCTTTAGAGGTATTCGTTGTGTTATAAGTTTTCGTTCTGTTTGGCTTTGAAATTAACACGCAAATACTTTTTAAACTTACACTTTTACCGTAAAACTTCAGTAAAAACAATATTTGGAATTAACTTTTCGACAATATCGCAATGAATTTTGATTCCATGTTTGGACTCACATCACAACAATGCAACGTATAACTGCCCCTGAGTGAATATTGTTTCCTTCTCTCTAATAAATAAACTGACTTTTTTGAATGTTTGTCCCTGTGATTTGTTAATTGTCATAGCAAAAGCTTTTCTAATGGGAAACTGTAAACGTGTTAATACAAATGGCATATCAAGATCTTCTTTGGTGTTTAATGTTATCCGCGGAAGATGTACTACAATTCCTTTCTTGTCACCTGTTAAAATTTTACATGTCAGAATTTGTTCGACCAACTTTGAATACAACTAATCGTGTCCTATTGCATAGCCCATCACTCAGACATAAATTATGCAATAACATTATGATACATCCTTCTTTCAACAGTAATTCAGCTGGTGGAAGACAGGACGATGTTAACGGTTGTAGATTTTCTACAGGATATTGTAAATTGATGTTTTCATCTTCCACACCATCACCACCAACTGTTTCAGCATAGTCTATTGATACGCATTTAACCAATTTGCCATGTAACTAATCGACAATTTTTACATTAATTCGTTTGACTTCGTTTCTCGGTGCTAGGATTGCCCATGTACTCACTTCTTCTGTTGATAACCCTTCGGGATGAAATTTTTCAATGAGATTTGGACATAATAAGCCTTCTTTTATTGGGAACTTAAAGTGAGGAAAAATTTAAAAGAGCTGAGAGTGCAGGAACTGTGTCGGACTAAAGCATTCACAAGAATGAGAGGTGAGTGGACTGTGGGCGTGGGCCATTAACCGGAAATGGTTGAGAGGAGGGCTGGACTTGGCAAAATCTCTTGGCTATAGTCTTGTCTTGCGGGACTTGAAAAAATCTCTTGGCAATAGTCTCGTCTCAAGATTTTCTTTTAAATTAGAGAGACTTGTCTACATGTTTTTTTCCAAGTGTTCATGTGTTCCACCATTGCAAAAATACATTATGTATGTTAGGATAACTGGTGGTTTTTAATTGGCCCAGTGAAAGGTCAGAGAAAGGCGTAAGCCACCAATGCTTGAGCAGCTTGCTGCTATTACCAGGTATATGTAATGAAATGTTTGCAGTTACAATGGGAAGTATAGGCCATATGAAAAACTGAGGATTCAGCCAGTTACTTTACCAATATGCCAGCTAACACCATACAATACTATCATGTGTGCAAAGCTACTAAAATGATAATGATAAATGAATCACGGGTTGACTCAGGCCATTGATACACACCATCTGTCAGTTTCAACTAGGCATGTGTGGCGATGCGGGTTCGCTCCATGCTCCCATCTTCCTTCTGGGAGCTCTTGAACCCTACACCATCGGTAATGTCACCGATGAGCTAGGCAGTGAGGCTCAACAATGAAGCATGGGGATGGTGCAAAAAGTGCCAAAGTGCTTTTATTTAAAACAACAAAACAGTGATCAAATAAATAAGTGCAGTATAGCAAAATAAGTCATTAAATAAATAATCCATTAAAACGAGTGAATTAGTGGAGGTTCAAATTCAATACAAAAAGATCCTTTAAACCTGATGGTTAAAAAAATGGCATGAAGCAGTCTCTTTAAAAACTCCAAAGCACAGTGTGACTTCTATGACCCTGACAATTCTCCTGCTTCTCCCTTCCGGGCCCCACAACAGGGAGTCGCCCAACTGGCAAAATGCAGCTCCCTCAATACAGGTCCGGTAGCCCTCCGATTCCTGGCTACGTCGTGCTCCAGCCAGTCCGAGACTTGGGTTCTTTCCACAGCAGCCAGGGCGCTCACGCTGGGGCTTAACCAGCCCAAAGCCTCCAAGACTGCCGCTGCCTTTCGACGGCCAGTCGTCTTCATCACCGGTCACTCCAGCTCCGCTGAGCGACCGCTTCCTTCAGCCCCACGTAGTGTCGGCCTAACACTATCTCGGGGTTCTCCTTCCAGCTGCCTCTGCTACATCGAGCCTGCGCTTGCTCGCTCTCCTTCTATCCTCCACCAGCTTTCCTATACCTGCTTCTAGCCACCTTCCTCTCCTGCAACCTCCGTCCATTTTTTTTTCTTTCTTTCTTTTTTTTTCTCCCCTGCTAGCCGCCTTGCGCTTCTATTCATCACGGGGATGTGGATTAGCTGTGGAAATCAGCAGCTCCCGGGAACAATTACGGATGTGGATGACTCCTCACCTGTGCACTTAAGTGAGAACCGCCCGCATCACGAATTCCCCAGTAACCGCTCGGCCACGCACACACACACCACGCCCCCTCGCTAAGCCGCGAGTGCAGCGATTATTTATTTTACAAAGTGCCCTTTGGACATGAGCTGTGGACTCGCTACACCACAGCATCACAGATGACTTTTACGTTATTGGTTAACAAAAGCAGCTTCATTCTCTCTATTGCAGTATAGTCAGTTGCTCTGAATACGTTATTAGAACTGGACACTGCTGCAAATTTCCTGTTTATGTTGGCAAAAGCATGTTATGTTTTATATATGTGCACACACACACCATATGAAAACTGGATGTTGCACCTTGCTGGTTGTTTAAAGGCTTCCAGCACAATGGGCATAATGGAGCGAATCTTGGCTGTGATATTCTTGACCTGTCAGCCAGTTCCTTAAGAAGTGACAAAAGCCGATATAAACTGTCAAACAACCAAAAAAAATTATTTAGGGCAAATATGGAGCATTGACCCACGTAAAAAGGAGCAAAAATACACTCTGTACATCACATTCACTACTTTTGAGATGTAATATGTTTGTACATTATAATAACCATCCATCCATCATCCAACCCGCTATATCCTAACTACAGGGTCACGGGGGTCTGCTGGAGCCAATCCCAGCCAACACAGGGTGCAAGGCAGAAACAAATCCCTGGGCACACACTAGGAACAATTTAGGATCGCCAGTGCACCTAACCTGCATGTCTTTGGACTGTGGGAGGAAACCAGAGCACCCGGAGGAAACCCACGCAGACACGGGGAGAACATACAAACTCCACACAGGGAGGACCCGAGAAGCGAATCTGGGTCTCCTAACTGCGAGGCAGCAGCGCTACCGCTGCACCACTGACGACTTAGTAATATGAGTTATTATGCAAGCGAGCTGTCATTTAGCTGTTTTTATCTGCATTCCCCTTCTTGATCAAGGATTCCGTCATTTCCCAGTTTCTCCGAAATGTTGCATATGCATGAGCCAGAATTGCCATAAATATATGCATGTTTCCCCATCATGTTTTCTTTCAAAAATCCTGACGTATGTGTGTAAAGTTGTGCACACACGTTTCAAGCCCTTTTTTGTACAGATGCAAACTTTTTAAATGAGACCCTTGGTATTTTATAAGGTTACCCTAAATAGGTTCTTGTAAGCATCTTGTGAGCATGTGCTCTGTGTCTGGTGCTATAGTAAGCAATCATTTCATAACAAAACCTTAACATTGGGATATACCACATTTATAGTACTTTATCATCATTCAGATATTTACAGTTTTGTTTCAAATACAGCAATGAAAACTGGAGTGGGACTTAATTTAATTCTGTTCTGCTGGTTTGAAAATCAGGCCTAGATGATAATAAAATTAGAAAAGTGGTTGCTTAGTGTTACTCGGTGGAATCTTCCTAGCCTGTCAATGGCTATTAGTCACTCGGGCAGCCTGTCATCACCCCCCTCCTTGCTTCTGATCTACAGAAATGAAATGGTTTAGCCCTGCTCAGCAATATTCTGGAATGTTTGTTTACCGACTGACTGCTTGCCTTTGCCAGTGCTCTTTAGTGCCCAGTAGAGTTTGTGTCAGCTAATGAATGGCATGTCTTCGATAGTTGCTGGGTTTGTACAGCTGCTCACACACAGCAGGAGGAATAACATGAGGAGAGAACATAAAATGGCTCAAGGTAATTAGAGACTCAGTGCAAAACTAGGGCTAACCACATGGTACATTGGGCTTTAAAAGGCCAGCTTTTGAAAAAGTCTCATGATTCCTGTTATCACCACTATGACCCAAAGAAATGACGCCCTCTTCCAAGTGCCACAGACAGAAGTAGCTATGAGAAAGAGTTGCAAGTAGGACAGCTGCTCACTTTGTTTGAAGTGTTATTTTTTATATTAAATGTTGAAAATCATTTTCTTAGAGCAAAAAATAAACTCCTCTCCCCAGTATAACTCAGAACAACCCATCCTGTATGAGCTATCAGCACATCTAATGAGCCTTCCTTTCCATACTTTGACAGTACACCTCGATGACCTGTAGTCACCTTGGGTTTTTAGCATGCAAGGTCACTCAAGATTCATAACAGACCTTAGTTATGGGTTGGAGCCATTAATCACTGTGAAGGTGACATAAACCTGTGCGATATCTTCAGCTTCTTATCTCTAACCAAGATCTGCTGGTGGCAGTGTCTTCAAACTTCCACGTCTGTGCTTTAAAATACAAGCATCCATCCATTTAGGCTTTTTGTTCAATTTACAATGGTCTTTGGGATCATCTTCATGTACACTGCTACACTTGTTGTCTCCTGTGCATATACAGTTAACATATTCCAACAGCATACATACTTTGCTGCAGAAAAAAAACCCATTCATGTTCAATTTCTGAACATGTTAATTATGAAGTAGCATCCATGCAGACCTATCTATCTGTGCAACACTAAGCACAAACAAGGATGGGGCACCAGTCCATTGTGGAACACACCCAATGTGCACACCCATATTCACTCAGATACAGTAGCTTTACTGAAATGAGTTGTGTGTGCAAACTGAAACTATGAAAGTGAACTCATAATTCACAAGTTTGCATGGCAACCAAAACCGGGATTGTTAAAATGAGGCACAAGGATAGAACCAGTCCTTCACAAAGTGCATTTATGTACACTGTCAGGGATGCCGGAAGTGGGCGTGTGCCCCTGGCATCCTCGACAACACTTAAACACATTCAGATTTGTGGCTTTGCAGATTTTACTGTACCTTTGAAAGCCTTTATTGTTAATTGAGCCTTACATACACGATATTGTTGGGTAGTCTGTTAGTTATTGTCACTGTATGGTAGAACATTGCTAAACTCCACCTCCACATTTTCTTCTGAAGTATCTTGTTTTATTCTGTAAATACATATTTTTTTATTTGTTTTTATTTAGCTATTTTTTTTCATTAGTGTCCTGCACTCTGATGTTCATAGAAACTACTATTCACAAATTTCTACAGTTACAGCGCTGGCAAATATAAAGCCTAAGGAGCTGAAAAATCAACTTTGTTCTTTAAAGAGAAACAATTAATCCAGTAAGTTACACTGTTTGTATTTATTACACCTTTAACATCTACTTGACCATCCACCCTGTAATAGCCAGTTGTGCTGTTCTGTAGCAATGCTTGCTTTGTGAATGGCCTTGTGGAATGATTCCTGTTAAGGTCCATCCATCCATCCATCCATCTATCCTTCCATCCATCCATCCAACCATCCATCCATCCATCTATCCTTCCATCCATCCATCCAACCATGAATTCACTTATTTCCAAACCCACTTAATCCAGTTTAGTTTGTTTGGCAAATATCTTATAAAATAAAGGTTGGCTGATTAAAAAGGATCAACTACTGCAGTAGTTTTCAATCGCACTAACTATTTAACTTTAACTCAAATTCCCACAAAGGCTAACTGACCATAATGTGTTTTTTCTAGATTTTGTTGATGATTTGAATTTAAAAGGCTAGCCAAAGCTGCCTTGTCAGGTTCAGTGCAATGCAGTCAGAAGAATGCCTACATCCCAGAGGTTGCCAAATGAAGGCACTACCTGGATGGTATATGACAGAAGGAGATCCCACAAAAGTTTCCATAAATAAGGGAGTGAGCCACACTGGCTAGAATGGGAATTCAGGGTCCACTAGGATGTGGTATAACTAATACATGTGGTGGGTACTCCAGAAGAGCAATAGGCAGAGGAACAAGGACATCATCATGGGTTAGTGTGTGCAATGCTCCCCTAGGACTACCATGCAAGTGACTCATAAGGGAACATCTCCTGGCTGATAGGAGGCAGTGCACAGCTCCATTTCAAAAGGACTTGGTCGACACAATGGGGTCTGATCGGATACCTTCATACTTTTGTGATATAAATCAAGGTGAAAGGAAAAGGACCAGAACCCTTGAAAGCAGTTAATGCAACAAATAAAAACTGAAATAAAGTTTTTTTAAGTAAATTTTGTAATTAAGAACAAACATGCCACAATGACCAGGAGTAACTGAAACACAAGGAACTATCAATTAAAAAGCTAGCAGAATTTAATATATTTAACTGGAAGAAAAAGAGGCAAAGATATTTTTTGAAACAAAAAGCAGTGACTTTTAAACTCCAGAATAGGTTTAAGGAACTAAATTTAAATTGGTAGACAGGATAAGTGATCTATTCTAAGGAAGGCTTTCTACAATAATTTTTAGATTTATAATTTAAGGGTAAACCCGATTATAAAGGAGTTTAAAAAAACTCTCAATAATCTGAAATAAAATTTCCTTGAACAAACACTAATCCAAAAACTAAATCTATAGAGCTAAAGCAGTAATTCTATTGAAAAGAAATAGTTTAATAATAACATTTACCTAAACATTCTCTCCATTATTTAGGGATGGACTGAATCAGAGACTGGAAAAACTCAAAAATTCCAGTGATTTGTGGTATTATTTTTTTTTTTGCTTATTTTTGTATCCATTTTTTCTAGTTCTTGTTTATTTTTTATCATTATGAGGCTGGTGTCTTCTGACATAATGTCACACTTGTTTCTCATGGCTGTGGCCACATGGTTTATGATGATGCCGTCAAATGCTTCAGTGGTGTCACAGAATGTTGCATCATCATGCAAACCTTGTTTGAGAAAGTGGCGCATTACAGCTGACATTATAGCACCGTGAAATCCAGCATTACAAAAAAATTAAAAATAAACCTTCATAATGTTAAAAGGGGCAAATCCAAAACTGTTTTGTATGGGGACCATTTTCTGCTCCATTTTCCATTATAGTCCATTTTTGACTTTAATTTTGCCAGTTGGTTCAGTCTGGCCTTTGTGTTTATTTGATCTCTGCTCATCATTTTGACTTCATTTCTGCCTTGATTATTATCTCTTTCATCACCTGGTCATTATTTCTTTTCTTTCTGTGTGTCTTTCCACTGAAGTCATCCAAAACAATTAGACTGTAGTTCAAAGCAAATGGTTAAAGGTAAATAATAAACAATAGGATAATCCTAAATAAAAAAAATAAATTTAAGAAAGCAAATAGCTTAAATTCAGACAAAAACAAATTAACAAAAAGAGAAAAAAACACAAAAATCAAAAAAGAAACCTAAACAAAAGGCAGAGAATGAGTGTCTCTGTAGTCCTGACACTGTACTAGACTGGAAGGCTTGGGGCGATGTTACTTCTTTAAACAGGAAATACAGAGGCTGACTCAGTGACCAAGCCACTTAATGGCAATTGCAGACTGAGCAGGGCAGAGACAGAATTCTAGCCTGCTGTTTTTGCAGTAAAAGTAAGGCAGCCCCTCACCCTGGGTGTAATTCTCGAGATTAGGAATTAAAGACATCTCATGGGCAAGGACAGATTACATCTAGATTTGGGAAGAAAATTTGTAATCCAACAAAGTACTGTATGGGTAATTGTAACCCAGAATGAATGGTTTGCTGCAGCAGAAAATGCAATGATGTAACATATATGAAAAACTATCAAAAATTCGCAGTTTCTTATAGCACACTTTTCAATTCAGCGCCTTATCTTCTTTCTCCGTGCAGCCCCAGAATGAATAGCCAAAGCTGCTGCGGGGGGCACAGTTTCCAACAAGGGTACTCGGAATCAAAGTCTTTTTCACATAGCACTGCTACCGACCTGCAAGATGAAGAGAGACCAGAGTGGAGAAGAAGAAACTGGTGTTCTGTCACAATTGACAAGGCAGATTTTTTTTTATTATGGAAAAGGGCCATTTGATCAGAAAGGCAAAAATTGTAATTGTGAACGACAGTGAAAAATCAAAATCAGAAAGTCAAATGAATCTGCACCTAAACTTTAGTACTAATCCAACCCTAAAATCCATTATTACAAGCAAAAGTCTTAGCCCTAAATAACATCACAAACACATGCACTCAGAAACATTTTTTGAATATCCACAACCTTGGACAATTTGAAAGTACAGTTGTGCTTGAAAGTTTGTGAATCTTTTAGAATTTTCTATATTTCTGTATAAATATGACCTAAAACATCATCAGAAGAGAAACCAGTTAAACAAATGAGAAAAACATATTATACTTGGTCATTTATTTATTGAGGAAAATGATCAAATATTACATATTTGTGAGTGGCAAAAGTATGTGAACCTCTAGGATTAGCAGTTAGTTTGAAGGTGAAATTAGAGTCAGGTGTTTTCAATCAATGGGACGACAATCAGGTGTGAGTGGGCACCCTGTGTTATTTAAAGAACTGGGATCTATCAAAGTCTGCTCTTCACAACACGTTTGTGAAAGTGTATCATGGCACGAACAAAGGAGATTTCTGAGGACATCAGAAAAAGAGTTATTGATGCTCATCAGGCTGGAAAAGGTTACAAAACCATCTCTAAAGAGTTTGGACTCCACCAATCCACAGTCAGACAGATTGTGTACAAATGGAGGAAATTCAAGACCATTGTTACCCTCCCCAGGAGTGGTCGACCAACAAAGATCACTCCAAGAGCAAGACGTGTAGTAGTCAACGAAGTCACAATGGACCCCAGGGTAACTTCTAAGCAACTGAAGGCCTCTCTCACATTGGCTAATGTTCATGTTCATGAGTCCAAAATCAGGAGAACACTGAACAACAATGGTGTGCATGGCAGGGTTGCAAGGAGAAAGCCACTGCTCTCCAAAAAAAACATTGCTGCTCGTCTGCAATTTGCTAAAGATCACGTGGACAAACCAGAAGGCTATTGGAAGAATGTTTTGTGGACGGATGAGACCAAAATAGAACTTTTTGGTTTAAATGAAAAGCGTTATGTTTGGAGAAAGGAAAACACCGCATTCCAGTATAAGAACCTTATCCCATCTGTGAAACATGGTGGTGGTAGTATCATGGTTTGGCCCTGTTTTGCTGCATCTGGGCCAGGACGGCTTGCCTTCATTGATGGGACAATGAATTCTGAATTATATCAGAGAATTCTAAAGGAAAATGTCAGGACATCTGTCCATGAACTGAACCTCAAGAGAAGGTGGGTCATGCAGCAACACAACGACCCTAAGCACACAAGTCGTTCTACCAAAGAATGGTTAAAGAAGAATAAAGTTACTGTTTTAAAATGGCCAAGTCAAAGTCCTGACCTTAATCCAATCGAAATGTTGTGGAAGGACCTGAAGCGAGCAGTTCATGTGAGGAAACCCACCAACATCCCAGAGTTGAAGCTGTTCTGTATGGAGGAATGGGCTAAAATTCCTCCAAGCCGGTGTGTAGGAATGATCAAAAGTTACCGGAAACGTTTAGTTGCAGTTATTGCTGCAAAGGGGGGTCACACCAGATACTGAAATAAAGGTTCACATACTTTTGCCATTCATAAATATGTAGGCTAATATTTAATTATTTTCCTTAATAAATAAAAGACCAAGTATAATATTTTTGTGTCATTTGTTTAACTGGTTTCTCTTTATCTACTTTTAGGACTTGAGTGAAAATCTGATGATGTTTTAGGTCATATTTATGCAGAAATATAGAAAATTCTAAAGGGTTCACAAACTTTCAAGCACAACTGTACATGACGCTGACCTAGGTACTGCTGCAGTAGTGTCTTCACATGTTGCATGTTTCTGGTTATCATATGGTAGCAACCAGGTTAGTAACCACAACAAAGTCTCTCAAAATGGTGACAGCCATGGAGAAACAAACTGGCAGTGCACTAGTTTAAAAACAGGACATGAATAATGTTTAACTATATTGAAAGGAAAATAGAAGTACTAGATAAGCTGAGAATTGGTATATATACAAATTACCTAACCCCAATTGCCGTCATGTCAAAAATGCAAAATTAAAAATAAAATAACAATTAAAGATCTGCACAGTTATAATGCTGGGAAGGGAAAACTAAAGTGTTTTTGTGCAATACTGTGAGGGTCAATCAGAGCAGCTTACCTATCATACAGTAATTAAGACCAAGATCAAGTGTGTGTTTCTTGGGTTGTCTGTTTACTTGGTTACATGTATTTCTGCATATGTTCACTATGGCCCATAGTTCAATTTCTTTTATAAAAGCATTTTTTTTAATCTTTTTGCCTCCTTGGTGTTATTATGGCTGTGGAAGGTGCCATGAGGTCCCCATCCAATCACAGTATTCTGCATTCTTGTGTTTACCACAAATGAGAACATTAAAACGATCTTGACGAGAACAGGCTATTCAGCCCAAAAAAGCTTGCCAGTCCTATCTTCTTAAATCTTCCAAATAACATCAAGTCTTGTTTTGAAAGTCTCTAGAGTCTTACAGTCTACCACACTACTTGGTAGCTAATTCCAAGTGTCTATCATTCTTTGTGCAAAGAAAAAATTTCTGATGTTTGTGTGAAATTTACCTTTAAAAGGTTTCCATATGTGTCCCTGTATTCTTGATTAACTCATTTTAAAATAACAGTCTTGATCCACTGCAGTAAGTCCCTTCATAATTTTAAACACTTCAATCATGTCTCATTTTTATTACCTTTTGCTTAAAATGAAAAGGCTGAGCTCTTTTAATCTAATCTCTTCTAATTCTAATCTTATAATTCATCCCCTGTAGCACTGGAATCAGCCTAGTCGCTCTTCTCTACACCGTTCCAAATGCTGCTATGTCCTTTTTGTAGCCTGGAGACCAAAACTGCACACAGTACTCCAGATGAGGCCTCACCAGTGCATTATAAAGGCTGAGCATAACCTCCTTGGACTTGTACTCCACACATTGTGCTATATAATTTACCATCCTCTTCGCCTTATTAGTGGTTTTCCCACTTGTAACATCAGAATTATAACTTTGTTTTGTTTAGAGCTTTTTCCCCCCAAAATTACTAAAAAAAATGGCACTCAGAAAGGTCTCCTTGACCCTTGCAATCACCTGCAACTATGCTATCATTTTATGTACAAAAATGAAGAGGCATAATGCTATTTTTGCATTGTTTATTTAATACACAATATCCTTTAATAAATAATAATGGATTAACTGGACTTTGATGAGTGGTCTGTGGTGTTGGTATAATTTTAAATAAATAAAAGTGCAGGATTCAGATTGGGTAGGGCTGTTTCCAGGCACGCTTCATTCCATGGTTGTTTGGGGTACCTGGCCAATCCTGCGACATTCAGAGGTGGGTGGATCAGTCAGACGGGGGTTGAAAGAAGGGATGATGGAGGCAGCAGACATGTAAGCAGTGTGCAGGTGGATTGGGTCAGGCAGCCAGGAGATGAGCCCCAAGGGAGCACAGGGCAGATGCTCAAGGGAGCTGAAGAGAGCTATTCCAGCTGAACATGGCCATAGCTGGAGTGTCCCAATTCTCGCAGCAGGATCCCAGATAAATCCAGGAGAGGCAGCAGGAGAAGAAGGGGACAAGGTTCAGTTCAGATAGGGAGCCTGGTGGGGTGCCTGTGCCCAGCAGGGACACAAGTCTGGATAGAGGGGAAGCTGTGTCTGTCGAAAGGATGTCTCCTTATGCTGCAAGATTTCTGCGGGAGGCATCTGTTCTTAGAAGGAAGCCCCAGAGATTATACATCTTTGACTGTGCATTTTTAAAAGATTTAACTTGCCGCAGATTTGAACTTTGTTTATCTAGACATGTTTGAGATTTGTTTTGATTGATTTAATAAAATCACTGTTTACTTTATGCACCTACCCCTTGCTGTAAGTGTATGTCCTCATTTGCCTGGCTCATCTTGATTATGACTATCTATGGCTGCAGGTTCAAGAGGCTGCCTGGAAGTTACAAGGGAGTGTAGAGCCAATGAATGTATGAATGTATACAGTATTAAATTTAACAAGACAGACAATGTCAAAGATTGGGGCTACAAAGAGGATCCTTATTTCTTTGCCATAATCAAAAACATAAGTTGTCAAAGAGCAGTTGAAATAACAGACCATACTTCAGGTGTCCATGTTAGTTGTTCCTCATGGTGTACAAAACAATAGCCTCCTTCCTGTCCGTATATCATGAATGATCAGAATGGGCAGGACTGATTGACTGCCCAGCAGTGATGTCATCAATTGTTGTCCAAAATAACAAGGGAACTGGAGATGTGGTTATTAACTGGTTTATTCACTTTGAACCTCTGTGTCTTCATAGCGACCTCTGCAAAACACTCACCCAGCTCGCATGTATAACAGCAGGTCCAGTCAATGTTTCTGTCCAGATGTCCAAGAAGATTTGTTTATACCACACATTATGTTATTTGTTCAGGGTTTTCTTGTTGTTTGTTGTTATTATTATTATTATTATTATTATTATTATTATTATTTTTTAGGCAGGGTTCCTTCTTTAACTGGTGTTGGAATTTGCTTTTTTGCTCATGTTTGGTTCATTTGGTTGTTAATATTTTTATTCGTGATTATTATTTGCATTATTGTATGTTTTTATTAGTTTTGTGTATTGTTTAATTTTTTTTATGTATCCATGCTTCTACTATGTTTCATGTGTATTTTTTGGCCAGTTCCTCAAGAGGTGGGGACTTTTGTCCATCACCATCATGGGTCTGCCTTCAACTCTATAAAACTTGAGTGAACGTACAGTAAATTGTGTTTATATGCTGGATTAGAGTCAGCTCTCTTTTGATTATTTTAGTGTATTTATTTATTTGTTCTGTTTTTTGAACCTCTCTTTGGAAATGTGGATTTTAGATTTGTTTTCTATTGGATCGCCTATTTTTAAAGACAAATCTTTTTGTGCCTTTTGTGCTCCTCAGAGCTTTTTTTCCTACAGAGCATTTTTGTGTTATAAACGTTTCATTTTATAAAAATATCCGTTTGCCCCTTTTTATACAGGCCAAAGGTTGACAGGCCCTTCCACTTGTGGGGCTTTTTAGTAACATTATTTGGGACTTTGTTTGGAGGAACTTCCTAGTTCACAACAAATGCCATGTATATATATATATTATAGCAGTGGTTTCCAAACTCGGTCCTAGGGACCCACTGTAGCTGCAGGATTTTGTTCCAACCAGATTCACAGTAAGTGATAATTGAAAATAATTAATCTTATTTAGTTAGCTGGGTTTTTTTCCCTCTGTTCCCATACTCTGCATTACCAAAAACACAGTAGTATTTCTACTTTATAAAAAAATATTGAAATATTTCTATTTTTGCTATAACTTTAAATGCTTAATTCATTTTTGTTGTTTTCCTGTTATTGTTTCCCTTTATTTTGTGTAGTCTGCCCCCTTCATTGTAACTTAATAATGACTTAACAACAAGCAAACAAACGCCCGGGCGAACAACACTAAATGATGAAAGACTGCTGCTGATTCAGCATTAGGCCTATTAATTAGACAATAATGGAATGGCAGAATGGAAATCAGGATGAACATAAATAAAAAGTAAAAAAAACTTAACTTTAACTTTTAACACACTTTTGTAAATTTTTGTAATTTCTTCATTGACCCCAAAACACAGAAACTGGGTAATAAGAGCTTACTTAATTAGGCTTCATTAATCCAATTAAAAACAGAAGTTGGTTGAAACAAAAACCTGCAGCCCCATGGGGTCCCCAGCACCAAGTTTGGGAACCACTGTATTATAGTCAAGCAAGAGCATACACAAATCCAAAATAAATGTTGGGGTGCCAACTGGTTTGCCCCTATTAATAATGGTGTTAGCTAGGCAACAAAGTAAACAGGCACATGCTGGCGCAGACTCAAGAATATAAAGATCAGGCTGTAAGGCCTCCAGAATAAAAGTTGAAGAGTGGTCAAGACTCAGGTTGGAGCTCCATCCAATGGTTGTCTCTTTCTCAAATGACATGCTACTTTTTGGGGATGGCTTGATCTCATAGTCCTAGGACAGGAAGGAATAGAGTCAGTTGCCCTCAGAGCTGTGGGAGGAAAAAGATACCGTCAGCGACAGTGTCCCCTTGTGTCCTGGAGTGGTAGCGCTTACTTTTGATGAGCCCAGAAATTGACCTTCTCATATACTGTATATATATATATATAGGGTGATGGAACTGGGGCCACTGCCACCTCCTGGGGGAATAAATCATCTCCAGCGAGAGTTCTTCACTGTCCTTCCCTTTTGTCAGTGTCAGGGAAGTTACCACATATGTTTCTGGTCGGGACACCTTTGTATCTGCTTGAGGCTTCCTGCCCAGGTAGGGAATCTTCTCCTCTGATTGGGAGGTCTGTCCATCCATTAGGGCAGCCTTGTCCTGGTGCGACATCCTTTTCTCTCTTGCCCGGGATGCCTTTATGTTCACTCTGGGCCTCCCATCCGGGTTGAGGGATCCTCTTGACTCCTTGACAGGATGCCCATCCATCCCATGTGCCACCTACTATATATATAAATATATATTGTATTGACCCCATAGAAATATATAGAGGAAAGGAACACACAAATTCAAATGTCAATTGAATTAATCTTGAAATTTATTTAAATAAAAACAAAACTCCAGCTAAAAACATGTCCACTATCACGGCCATGGGATGCACAATATTTCTAGATCTAGTCCTTTGGTGGTACATCATGCTGTGGGGTATTAGTGTCACTCTGGCATTCATGACCACCAGCATTGTGCATGTTCTCCAGCAATCAGGTATCCAGACCTTTCTTTTTACTGATCCACGTCACGATTCCTGCTGTCTTGTAACCCAGATGGTCACACAGCTATGATTCCAATCTACTGCCAGTGCCATGGTCCTGCTCACTGAGTCATGTTCTGTTCTTTTATGTCATACAGGAGAGATGCTGTGCCTCAGAGCTCTCAACACCAAGATTTGCATACAGTAGTTTGCTGTTTCTTGCTTTTAGCTAATTGAATGATTTGAGTCACAAAGGCTCCTCCCCACCCTCAATTGGATTAAGTGGGTTTGAAAACGTTATGCTATGCTATATGTCATATGGCTTCAACTGAGCATTCATTTTTTTTTTTTCTTCATCTGGCTAAAATCCTGTAGAGTGGAATCAAAAGACAAGTAACATGAATTGATTAACCAATTAAAGGGTAAAATGTTAGCTATTAAAAACATCTCAATATTTTCTCATGGAGTATTGAGAATCACAGCTTAATTAAAGGCTTCTTTGGATACCTACTCACACATATAATCATACATATCCATGTGTTCAGTTTTACATTTTCTAAAAATATAGATTTTTTAGCTACAATCACAACAAAAATTAAAAGTATATTTGATCAACTAGAGCATTCAATTCTCTTTTTCTTAGTTACATAGTCATTGTTTTAACAAATAGTTAAATAATATTATGATGCCAGTAGCAGTCATCACAAATGGTATTGGCAACAGAGAGAAAATTCAGCAGCTCAAAGAACTATAAAGTAGGTCTAGATTAAAGTTTAATTTAGTAAAAAATGTGGAAATTTCAGTTTTCCATGTGTCCTTCAAAGAAGGAAGCCCTTCAATTTGCATTATGAAAACCTGAAACATTTGGGCATCATGTGGGTGGAACTGTTATTAATAGAAGTGCCATATCAGAGTTGTGACATGTTTTAAAGTTCAGGTTAAACTAAAGTAGAAAATATATGCTTTACTTTTGAATATCCTCATCTTCTTATATAATACACTACTGTGGCTGCCCATTTGTCTGTCCAAGATTTTAAATCACCTGTAGCTCACAAACTGTTTGAGCTCTTGACCTGAAATCTGCTCTACATATACTACGTGTCATCTACTATCTGCTTTCAGGGTGATGATTGACCTCCAAGGTTATTCCTTTTTTTATTTTTATTTTATTTTTATTGTAAAATCAACTCTTGGCAGCGGCCAGCAGGGTGGCCGTGCGGCGCATGCATATGAGCACCGTTCTCATCCCTACCAGCTTCGCCATCACTTCCCCTACCTCTTCATATCTTAAATCATTCTTGAGGCAGATAGAAGAAGTGAAAAATTAAGGAAAAATACTAAGTAATTGCAACACAAACACTAACTTATGTTTTAACGCAAAAAGATGCTAATGAAAGAAGAGAAGAAGCGGGCCGCTAGGGTGGAAAGAAAGAGCTGCTCAGGAAGCATCAAACGCATCAACCTCTGAGCAAACGAATGCTAAACATGCAGAGAAATAGGATGAGAACTAGGAATGCTCAAGTCAATTGTAAATCATGCAGTGTGCCATTACTGGTTTCATATATTTTAGAAAGGATTTTGAAAAAGCTACAAATCAAATCTCACTAACGCTTCGAGCAGCAAAGATTCCCTATCTGCCAATTAAATTTATAATCACATATGAAGTGAGATACAGTGGCTCAGGCAGGGTGGGCAGGCCTGGTTCTCGAGGTTTCAAGGTTTTGTTTCCTTATTTAATGTCAGCCTTGTTGTTCACTGGATTTCTCACTTAAACAAACAGCTTGCTCTAGTTTGCTGATAACAGAAATTAATAAAATGGTACTTTTGTTTCTATTTGAAATTCAAGGAGACATTTACTACATATATAAATTATGCTTGATTAGCAATCTTTTCACTGCCTTCCTTTTTGTTGCATTATATTAATTCACTTGCCTGTCAATAATGTTAAATTGTTGGAACTGTAAGCATTGATAAGAACATTCTATCCGTGATAATCCATTATATAAGGGGGTTCATGGTATCCATTCAATGATGGAGCAATATTTAAAAAAATGGACTGATAGGGTGGCACAGTGGGTACCACTACTGCCTCACAAATTTAAGATTTGACTCCTGATCTTGTCTAGGTGAAGTCATCCCAGGAGGATTCTCATCCTTCTTCCATTATTACAAGATTTTTTTTTTTGTTAGACTTATTAACACTTCAAAATTGATCCAGTGTGACTTTGTGTGTAAGTATTCTCTGAAATAGATTGACATTCCTTGTAAGGTTCATTCTTAACTTGCTTCAATGCTTTTGTAATAGACTCTGGAGCTCAATGACCCCTGATTCTTAGGAATTAAAAACATGTTTCACCAGTCTTCCTTTGAATAATAACTGCATATTTGTATGAATTGGAAAGATTCTGACATCACACCCAGAACAGAATCTACTGTAGAATGCCCAGAAAAGGGTGGGAGGCCAGTTGGCCGAGGTTTCCAGGACTCTGACTGTGCTTGATTCCTGTTTGTTATAACTGACTGAGCAACATTAAGATGTTTGTTTTCTCCAGTGATGGCTGCTGACTGGCGTTTTCATTTTCTTTTCCTTTATTATCAACTGGACATAATAATGGACAAATATTGCTGGGTTCCATTTGTGTTAATCAGTTCAAACTGTTTTGTTTTCTCATCTGTTTAAGCAAATGTGTTTCTTTGTGTGTAATCATTGTGTAATTAGTAATTGTTTTGTTTCCTGTCTGTTTAAACAAATGTATGTCTTTATATGTTATCACTGTGTAATTAGAAATTTGATGAATTTATATTTATATTATACCTGAGAACTTGTCATAGTACTGTGTGTCTGCGCTCAGTGAAGAGTGCCATACAAAATAAACTCAATTGAATTGAATTTGTAATATAGTAGTAACAGAAGTATCTGGAATGCCCCTCTTCCTGAAGCTCAGTCAAGGTCTTTGTGATGCCTGAGTTGCACCGTTTTTATTTAAAAACATGAGGCATGTTGTTCTCCTCAGTGGGAGCTGGGTGGTCTTTTGGCATTGGAACCCCTGCACATTTTTTTTTCCAAGCCTAGCAAGTTTTATTTTTGTTTTTCCTGTCTTCCTGGCCATCTGATCTTAACCATTTTTTGTTACTTATTCTTTAATATTATTGCCTACTCTTAATTGTTTTTATTCTTACAAGTTTCAATTGAAGTCTTGTAAAACACTTTGAGCTACATTGTTTGTAAGAAAATGTGCTATATAAATAAATGTTGTTGTTGTTTATAAAAGATGGCCACACACTTTAAACAGGCTTCTCAACATACTTGTGCTCAAGCAATGCGTAAATTCAGGTTTTGATTCTGATCTTGACTTAGCTTTGTTTCTTGACTTCAAGTTTAGTGTAGCTCCTTGAGCTTTGGTAATTGTGTTAAATGTCGATTGTATTGACTTCTACAATGTGCGGACTATTCTTCCTAATAGCCCCGAAAAACACTTTTGTTGTCTGCTGTTTATTAAATAGAAGTGTCTCAGAGGACTTGCTAAGTCACAACATTAAGCCAACGAGATGGAGCCCAGGTATGTGGCCTCACTGAGCAGCCACTAATGTGGAAGTGTCCATATGGTGTCTGGCTGAGCTCAGAAACTCCCAATTTTTTAAAATTTTGCAGTAGGTCAGAATTCCTCATCTTGCTTGTAGGTAGTGGGGGGATCTACACAAGATCCTGTGGTGGAAGATAAAGGATTAAGCATAGGTTTTGTGAAGACATTGTACTATGATCATTGTCGACAGGAATTTCTTGCTGCAGGTAATGGTACTGTAGGCTATTAGGTGGGCCATCAACAGAAAACCCCTGGGAGTTAAAGGTATGTGGTACTGTGTTTTAAGGCTAGTTGAAGATTTAAAGGATTACAGGTCCAGTCAGGGGATTGTCCTGTCATGTATTTTAGAATGAAATCCACACAACTGACCTGGGTGACCCTGGTTCTGCTTGTTTGGCCAAGTGAGGCTGAAATGCTATTTGACTAACAGTGTTAGACTGTGTGCCTTCTGTGTGTTTACCCATCCCAACCGAGGCATACGTGAGCAGCATGGAGAGGAGCGCTTTCTTATACTGTAGGTATGACTTACTATTTCAGTGTGCTCTGACAGTAAATTACAAATGCCATTCCACTCTTTCACCTTCAGAAATACTTTGGCTTTAAGATGCATGACTAAAATATGTTTTCCTTTTTGGCCCTGACCTAGATATAAATTTCAGGTTTGCTAATGTAAAGTACTTCAGGTTCTTGCTGTTGTCATCTGCTACTAGAGATCTGTGCACTCCATGAGTTAGAGGGTTACATTACATTTTTTTTTTCTTTTTTCCTTAGGGTCTAGCAGGTCTGAGCTTGTAGAGCAAAGTAAAGAGGACTTAGGTGTGGCCCACCTTTTTGAAACTCACAGCTCAGCTGCTAGTCATTGCCTCAGACCAGACGCTCTACCTGATGATTTATTCACATCTTGTCCAAACAGGAATACGCGGCGTGCTGTACCATTGCACTGAGCCACAAGCCGAGACTAGAACAGAAATACTATTCATCACTGAAAATAAGCTGGTTCTGGTGTGAGCTTCACTAGCTCAAGTCTGCCACGTCTCAGGCTTTTTTTTTTATTTCACTCACTTACTTATTTGCTAAAGATATCTCTTGTACTGTTTTGCAAAGTGGAAACAGGAGGAAAAATGCTTGGTTGTTAGAAAAAACATTGATTCTTAAACTGAAAACTTTCTGAAATGAGTGGCTATTTGTACCGAGGAAGGTAAGACCTTTCTTGTTTTTTTGTAAACAGAACAATTGAAAACATATAGACGGTGTGTTTGGAGGTTTTGTGTCGGTTTACGGTGGCTCTTTAAGAGCAGAGAGTGCATACAATTTATTTCTGTGCATGTTCTATATAAACACTGGACATTACAAACATTTTACATACCCATACATTCATTTCTAAACACATTTATTTTTGACAGTGCTTTAAATATTTTATGCTCCTCCTCATACACATGAATTTATATTATGTACAACATACTTTATATATTATGTTTTGTGTATAAAGTTACACAAACAAGGACCAATAGCCAAATATTGTACATGCATTTTGTTTGTTCTTAATTAAAATAAGCTTTCTTTTTCTTTCTTTCTTTCTTTCTTTCTTTCTTTCTTTCTTTCTTACTAATGTATTGCCTTGAAAAACTGTAAAATTTTATAACAATTCTTTAATTTTACTGAAAAACAAATCGTACAATTAAATGTTGTTCTCAGAAATATTTATATTGCAAAGCATTAAAATTCTTTTTTTTTTAAATGTGACATTATTTAATGTTATAAAAATATCTTAAAAAGAAAATGGGGAAAATATGCTATTAATGTAAGTATTTGAATTAACTGCCACATTTTTTAGTTAAAAGCCCACCATTAAGTGATCATAATTCAAGGTGAGAATCTAAAGGATGGCTGTGAAAATAAGGACTAAGGAGTATTCCAAAGACATTAGAGATAGCATTTACAAGTACCTACATTAGGAAAATGGTGCAAAACAATATCCAAGTGTTTGAATACTCCAGTAGGTACCAATGATTCAGTTCACTTTGTCAAATCCTTCAGGTGTCGACTACAACATGTGTTTTTCCAATGCTTTCGGCTTAAACAAGTGAGAGAAGCCACATCTTGATAAACAGTAACTTTTAAGCAGCTATAGATTTTATCAGGAGCCCCGCATAACACTGCTCTTTGTGCAAGATGGCGCAAAACAAGCCAATACACCAAAAGAACAATGTGGAAACAGAGCTGAACATTCCCAGAAAGCATGAGAGTGTCCCACTGCAATGTGGAAGGTTTTCTGGTCAGATGAGACCAAGACAGAGCTTGTCAAAAGTCAAAAGAGATTATGTGTAGTGAAAATGTCACACTACTCACCCCTCAAAAACACTCTACTTAGCAGTGAAGTATGGTGGTGGTAACATTATACCGTGGACTGTTTTCCATCAGCTGTAACTGGGCATCTAGTTAAAATAAGAGCAATGGTGGGTGGTGGAAAATGCAAGCAAATACAGCAAAAGAACCTGTTTGATTTTGATAAAAAAAAATTAAACTTAGTGAAAATGTATCTTTCAGCAGGACATTGATCCTAAATACAAGGCCAAATTAACCTTGGAGTAAATGCGCTACAGTTTCCCAGCAAAGTCCAGATATCAGTCCATTTGTGTATTTTATAATTTAGCTTCCCTTTTAATTTTTTCCTGTACTGTTTTGCACCTTTTGTGAATTTTTGTTTTTTGCTGTCAGGTTGTATCACATGCTGAATCTAATATACGTTTTTTTAATTTATTTGAAATGTATTAAAGACATTACATAATTTTCACATCTTTTTCCATAGTATCTCTTTTTGTATAGAGAATCGATATTTTTTTAAACCTACTCCTTCTATTACTATAGTTACTGACCTTAAGCATGCCATGGATGTCGTCAATTGTGCAACAGTATGAGAGGTCATCACCATGCACTCTCGATCATCTGAGACTCGATATTCTTTATGTGTGGTGTGCTTTGCTTAATGCTCATTTTGACTTTCCGAAGTACAGACTTCTCACTTCAAGTATTCTCAACTACGCTTTCTGTTTTCTGTTTAAGCTTTGGCAAAAGATAGGACTGATTTTTTAGTTATGAACTTTCCTGGGTTAGGACTTTTGTTTTATCTCCTGATCCCTATTTAAATATATTTCTGCCTTTTCTACGGAAGGTATAACATGGTGGTAGTATAGATATGTTATCTGGCTAATCTTAACAACCTAAAGCAAATCAGAATCAGCCACAATCATTATTGCAAACTAATTTATACTTACCCAAAAAGACTTCAAAGGTTGTACTGCTGCAGAAGAGAGCACCACAAAATATTAACTGTGAAGACTGAAAGCTTAATCACACAGTACATTTCATGGGTTTTTACTAACATAAAATAAATGAAAAATAAAAAAGAACATTTTTTCAGTGCTTTAAAAGAAAAAGCATCACAGAAAACAACATTTCAATGGAGGGTTTCTTATTCAGTAAAAGATAGATAGATAGATAGATAGATAGATAGATAGATAGATAGATAGATAGATAGATAGATAGATAGATAGATAGATAGATAGATAGATAGATAGATAGATAGATAGATAGATAGATAGATAGATAGATAGATAGATAGATAGATAGATACTCACTCACTCACTCACTCACTCACTCACTCACTCACTCACTCACTCCACTCACTCACTCACTCACTCACTCACTCACTCACTCACTCACAAGGGGAAATTCACATAATCCAGCAGCAGTATACTGATACAAAGTAACAATATTAAATTAAATAATAATAAAATGAAAAGAATTAAAATAAAATTAATGTTCGCATTTACTCCCCCGGGTGGAATTGAAGAGTCGCATAGTGTGGGGGAGGAACGATCTCCTCAGTCTGTCAGTGGAGCAGGACAGTGACAAAAGTCTGTCACTGAAGCTACTCCTCTGTCTGGAGATGATCCTGTTAAGTGGATGCAGTGGATTCTTCATGATTGACAGGAGTTTGCTTAGTGCCCGTTGCTCTGCCACAGATGTTAAACTGTCCAACTTTAATCCTACAATGGAGCCTGCCTTCTTAACAAGTTTGTCCAGGCGTGAGGCGTCTTTCATCTTTATGCTGCCACCCCAGCACACCACCGCGTAGAAGAGGGCACTCGCTGTCTGGTAGAACATCTGCAGCATCTTACTGCAGATGTTGAAGGATGCCAACCTTCTCAGAAAGTATAGTCTGCTTTGACCTTTCTTACATAGAGCATCAGTATTGGCAGTCCAGTCCAATTTGTCATCCAGCTGCACTCCCAGATATTTAAAGGTCTGCACCCTCTGCACACAGTCACCTCTGATGGTCACAGGGTCCATGAGGGGCCTAGGCCTCCTAAAATCCACCACCAGCTCCTTGGTCTTGCTGGTGTTAAGGTGTAAGTAGTTTGAGTCGCACCATTTAACAAAGTCTTTGATTAACTTTCTGTACTCGTCCTCCTGCCCACTCCTGATGCAGCCCACGATAGCAGTGTCATCAGCGAACTTTTGCACGTGGCAGGACTCCGAGTCATATTGGAAGTCTGATGTATATAGGCTGAACAGGACTGGAGAAAGTACAGTCCCCTGCGGCGCCCCTGTATTGCTGCACACAATGTCAGACCTGCAGTTTTAGTCAAGAATCTGAATACTTTGGCAAAGCACTTAGCTAGAAAAGTGAATACAAGAAATGTTTATACGGCCCTCAATGAGAGTGTGAACTGGATCAGGCAGGTTTCACAGCGGATCTCTTTTGGTCGGACACGATAACATTTCATTGGTGGCATTTCCCTGTTGTAGGAACTGACAAACATTTCCTTAGCATATTTCTTTTAATGAAATGGCCTTTTACAAATAACCTCTGGCTAAAGAAATGTTTCATTTTTTTGTGAAGCAAAGTGAAATGCAGTAATTTGTTTTAACTATATTTGTTGTGTTTTAACCAATTTAAAGATGAGAACGATTGCCTGCTTCAAAGCGTGTACTGTGGAATGTGTGCCCTTTTAAAATTACAAGGGTGTAATTTATTTTAAGAGGCAGTGCTCAGTGGTTCTTTTTTCGACTGAACCACAAGACTGGGGTGACACATAACTTGGAAACATTGGCATTATAATTAAAGTATTATATAGCTTCTTACCTTGAAAAATGCTGATACTATTCTAGACAGCTTTAAAAAGAAAAAGCCAGCCTGATTGTATGGCTGAACCTGTTCATGGTTTATAATGATTTGTTTTATCCATATGTTTAAACCTATCCAATAATAAGAGGCAGTTAAAGTTTAAATAATTGCAGCAGGGGCAGCATGGAGGGAAATTGGAATAAGCTTGTTGAAAAAAATAGATGGATGAATGCATTTAGCAAATGGATGGGTGAGTTCAGTGATCAGGTGGATGGATACTCCGAGTCACTGGACAGATGCATGGATGGGCAGATAGATATAGAAGTTCAGTAAAAGGACTAATGGGGTCTGCACAAAACTGGATGATTGGAGGAATGGATTCAGTAAATTGATGGATGAATGAATAAGTGGATGACTGTGTTCAGTATATGGATAATTATGTTCATTAAACAGATAAAGAGTTGGATGGATATGTTCAGCCAATGTAGTGTCTAAACTAAACAGTTATAAAATGCAAAAGAGGATTCTTACATTCAAATAATATGTTTTGATAGGGTCCATTTGGATGAATTATTTTATTACAGCTGTTTAATTCTAACACAGTGAGTGAAAGAGAATCTCTTTAATTTGTTGGAGCATTTCTGTCATGCTGAGGTTTTCCATTCTGTAAGCTGGTGCCGCTGTCTGTTTTATAAATTCAATGAGCCACCATCACCGCACACTCATCCAATGCTTAAAAACAAGATGTACGGGTTTATGATTTATTATTTGGCACATTCTTCAAATAGATAAAATTGCATTTTAAATTTTTAAAGTTTATGAAGGCATGAATGATAAACTGTGACTCCATCCACTTAGTCTCATCCCTGGGTGTGGTCGTATTTACAATTGAAGTTACTTTGTTATACTTTTCCATTTTGTTATTTGCACATTGTCTAGCAGATGTTTTAAAAAACAAAGGATTACATAACTGGAGGGCCAAAGTTAAATGAAAATTACATATTTAAATATAACAGGCTTCATCATTCCCTATTGTTCGAGAGTAAGAGAAGCAGCTGTCATATTACAGTATTTCCTTAAACACTAATTAAATATTAATTTGTGGCTTGAAAGAACATTTATTAGTCAAAATACATGTGTAGGACTTCATTACATCCTAAAAATGACATGTTGTGTCTTCTTAAAGCTCTTATGGGTTAAGCCTCTCATAAATGAATAGGCTTTTACACAATGTTAGAACTGGGAAGACCCTTTCTCATTAGGGATTACGACTTGAAAATACTGTACAGAGGTTTAGCCTGCAGTTCAGTTTTTCATTGTGTATTATATCCATCTCTCTGTTCCTCTGTCTGTGCATTCTCTCTTTCTGGAATTAATGCAATAGATCAGATTATTCTGTTTGCTATGCAAATGACAAAAGGGTCAAGATTTCAATGCAAAATATTTGTTTTTTTATTTTAATCTAAATTAATTCATAAAACCTTATGGAAAATCCAAAATAGCACCACTTACTTAACAGCCATTTTGTGTTACCTGCTTCACTAATCGCTCACACACTAATACTCACCCCTCTGGGACATTTTATTGGTCAGCTGCAGCACTGAATGCCCACATATTTTTTGTACACTTTTATTTAATTGTTATGATAGTAGATTAATTTTGTTTAGGATTTCATTATGCAGACAACAGTCAATTTGTTCTTATTACATATTATGATTGGAGAATGCCTTGGTGGCAGACCACCATACATAGACAAGAATCACAAGGGTGAAAGCCAAACAAAAATAATGCCTTTATGAAAGAAAATAACCACATAAAGAATAAAACACAAAAAGCAGCACAAATGAGTTAACACTATTTTGGCATAGTACTCTTTACTGCTTACAAGTGTCAAGTACAACATACACACAAACACAGCAAAGCAACAGCCTCTTTGCACCTGCCTAAATGGCTCTAGAGCCCTGTCTGTCCGGTGGGGTAGCTTGCCCACCACACTATGGATCTTCCTTTTTCTGTCTCAGCTGCCCTCTCTTGGCCTCTCTTCCTCAAGCCAGCTGACAACTCTTCTACTCTCCATCTTCAGTTTTACACTTGATTGTTTCCTAATTGTTAGTATGGCTTTATCTGTGTTTAATTCGATTAGCAATTTATCTGGTTAACATAATTACAGTCGTGATGCCATGAGATATTTATGTCATTTACACAACATAGTAAACAGAAACAAGACAATAAGTTGCCATGATAACGCATTTGTGGTGGTCTAAGTTATGAATCCTTTTCGTGCCTTTTTGTACTTTTTTTTTGTTTTGTTTCTTCATTAACCCAGCATTGCCAAATAGTGACTTGTTTTATTGGATGATCACCTCTATTTTGTGACTGACTCTGCACATTTCCGGCCATGATATTTAGAGTTCAAGCGATGATTCTGAGTTATCATTCGCCCGCCTATATAAGATAGTGGCACTCAGTTTCTGGGATCAAAGTATTAGATTAAAAAAAATCAATGTCTTTTTGTAGTGTTATTAAGGGAATAATATCCCCAATTTGTGTTATGGTTTTCCAGTTTCAAACTTCTTATCTCTGTCTGTCATTCTCATCTTGTGTTTTTGAGAAATTGTATAGATTTTCTTCTTCTGGCCTTTCAGCTCCATTCTGTTTTAAGACTTTGCCTTACCCTTCTGTACTTCATTTTCTGCTATCCACCTCTCCTTCTGAGAAGTACAGCATTGCTCTCAAATAACATTATTGCTATTATTTGATATTTTTTGCACTCATCTTGGTATCTTATGAACATAAATAAATATTTAATTTGCATTTGCATTTTGTCCCAGGGGCGGCACGGTGGCGCAGTGATAGCGCTGCTGCCTCGCAGTTAGGAGACCCGTGTTCGCTTCCCGGGTCCTCCCTGTGTGGAGTTTGCATGTTCTCCCCGTGTCTGCGTGGGTTTCCTCCGGGCACTCCGGTTTCCTCCCACAATCCAAAGACATGCAGGTTAGGTGGATTGGCGATTCTAAATTGGCCCTAGTGTGTGCTTGGTGTGTTTGTGTGTGTCCTGCGGTGGGTTGGCACCCTGCCCAGGATTGGTTCCTGCCTGTGCCCTGTGTTGGCTGGGATTGGCTCTGGCATACCCCCGTGACCCTATTCGGATTCAGCGGGTTAGAAAATGGATGGATGGATTTTGTCCCAAGCCCCTAAGGCAGGGGTCTCCAATTCCAGCCCTGGAGAGCTACTATGGCTGTAGGTTTTCATTCTAACCCTTTTCTTAATTAGTGACCAGATTTTGCTGCTAATTAACTCTTTGCCTTAATTTTAATTGATGTACAACTTAAGACTTAGGCCCCTTAATGATTTCTTTTTTCCTTAATTAGCAACCAAACAATATTAAGCCACAAAATGTACCAACACATAAACAACAACCTGCGTCCATCATACAATAACTGAAAATAAAGGACTATGAAGGCCTCAGTAATGTTGATCTGCTCAGGTCCACAAAACATTTTGACAGAGCTCTTAAAAATGAAAATCAACAGTTTTGGAAATGTCTGCCATGGGAGAATAAGCACCATGGAATTAAATAACGGGTTTAATTAGCAATGAGAATTGGCTTCAAGTTAAGAAACTGAATGAAGGTTGGAGTTTGAGGCACCGAGTTAGTTGGTCATCTGTTGGCTCACTTCACATCAAATTTATGTTTAGGTGTCATTTCAAGAAGAAGTATCAATTCAGCGATCAGAGTCTCAAGAAAAGGGAAATTGTTAATTAGCAGCATAAACTGGTCACTGATTAAGAAAAGAGTTAGAATGAAAACTTGCATCCACAGTAGCTCTCCAGGACTGGAGTTGGAGAAGGTTAGGTCAACTGGTTCTATATAAAAATAAATGCTGTGGTTGTTATTGTTGATTCCAAATTGGTCCAGTGTGGATCCAGCAATGGACTGGCATCCTATCCATACTTGTTTTCTGCCTTGTGCCTAGTGCTGCTAGAATAGGCTGTAGTCCATGAATTGGACTAAGCATGATTGATAATGTTAGAATACAATTTATTAAAACATTAAATGTTACTTGTTATCATGCTTTCCTGTCATGTGCAAATAACTTATTTACAATTGCACTTATGTTTTTTGTTCCTGTTGTACCCAACAATTATTTTCACATTATCACGGTTTATTTTTTTCTACTCATTCCTTATTGTGTTGCATCCACGCCTTTGCATAACGTAGTATATTTTTGTGTTTTGGATGAATTGGCCTTGTTAATGTGGATAATATCACACTCTTGCTTGATTTATTTCAAGGCCACTGGTGGACAGAGCCTATCCTGGTAGTATCAGGTACAAGGCAGGGACCATCTCTGGACATGGCAGCTGTCTACCTCTAGGTCAAGTCACACATGTGTGCACAGAGCCAGTTTGGAATCACTAATATGAATTTTTGATATCTGTGAGGAAAAGCCGAGTACTCCCAGAAGAACTCCACACATACACTGAGTGAGAGCAAGTATTGAACTTAGAATTCTGGCTCATGGGATATAACAGCACTAATTTACCAGGCTACCTATTATACATGCAGTATCCTATAACCTTTATAACATGTATTAAAATCTGCTAAAAAATATGTGGATAAATATAGAAGAGGGGGAACCATGTTAGTACTAAAGTGTGGGTCCTGTGCTAATTCCTTTAATGCTATCTAGTTAAGATGAGAGAAGCTGTGGACAAGACAATGTATTAAATATACCAGTGATAACTAAAATACAGACAGTACAAGAAATGACATTAGTGCAGCAATCAGTTTAATATTGAGTAAGATAATGTTTCACTCCCATCATTTTATCCGCTTATTTCAGTACTGGGTCATAAGTATTTATAATCCATCCTGGCAATGACTTCCAGAGCCATAAGCCAACCCTGGCGGGAGCTTCACACTCATTCACACACACTTGGCCAATTAACAGAAGCCAGGTCTGCCCAATCCAATCGCCTGCCTGCACACTGATTTTATATCTATAATTACAATACTGCATTTAGCATCCATATGGCCATAGGAACATGAAGTGTTTACAGTTTGATTCTTGTTGGCATTTACTTTGGTTTTATAAGTGTGAATCTTAGGACATGACCTGTTGCAGGGCAGTAAGGCGGCAGAGCAGCTGAGGAAGTTGCCTCAAAGTTTCAAATTCCAGAATCCTAATTGCAATTTTTGTGAAGTATGCTTGTTATCTCCATGTTGGTGTGAGTTTTAACCTGCATCTCAAACATCTGCAGCTTAGGCTGATTGTTATATTCAGATTAGCCTGTGATGAGGTTGTACATGCAATGGAATGGTGGACCATACATGGTTAGCTTCTGCCTTGCATTCATTGCTGCTCTTTCCCCCTCAAGCGCTAATTTAGAATGAATATATTCATATTCAGAAAGCCACATATGAAACATATCTTAAACAGCTAAACACTCAACACAGAAGCATAATGTACACAGTCTCTTAATGTGCATTAAAAAAATGTAACACTTGGTTTCTTTAACATTCTACATATAACATTCGTAAGAGAGATTGTTCTGTTTCAGAAATGTACTATTTCTCTGACATGTGCCAGAAGACTGTACAACAAAGCCCATCCAGGAGCTGTTGACTTCAAAGTCTTTCTGAGTCATGTTGGCTTTGCAGATATCACATTCACAGCTGTACCTGCCCCCCAGGAGAAATGCAGACATGTGCTCAGCTCAAAATTGACCTAATCTAATTTAGCTCCGACCCTCTGGCCGCTGATGAACTATTAATGTAATGTTGGGAGGGATGTGTAACGAAAGCTGTGATCCATAGTCAACTGTGTTTCCAGAGAGCCGTCTTTGCTTTACTGATGAGGTGCTAATGTGTGAGGTCCGTCTAACACGTTTCATTTCCGTAATTCAAGAAATCAGAGTGTCACTTTAATAATGTGAAAAGTAGTCCATCAGGAGTACAGCCAAGTTTGTACAATTAATGAAAACGTATTAAAGGAAGAAGAAGTCCCCTTCAGAATAACTCTGCGGAAGGGTCACTGGCAGTTCATGAAACAGGGAACTGTAACAGGGCCATTTTTATTTAGAGTTTAATTGGATGCGTATTTTACCAGTACAGCTCGGTCACATGTGTATGTTGTGGTTTTAAACTTTAAACAGGGACGACCTCCTCTCCTCCAGGCCATTTGGTATTCTTGAAACAAGGCCGCATAATGAGTGGGACTCGATTCTTCTTTAACAACCAAAGAAAAAGTAGACTCTTTAGAAGATTACAGGCAGCTGTAATGTAAATGGGAATGTCTGTTTTTTATAAGTAAGGGTGCCACATGACTGTGATGTTGAATTATGTGTTGTATACAGAATATTTCTCTCCATCCATCCACCCATCCATCTATCCATCCGCTTTCTTAACCGCATACCCAGGGCAGCCCACGATGTCAAACCTGTCTCAGAGATGATGAAATTGAAATAGCTGAGATGAATACCATACTGGTTTTCAATAGTGGACTTATTAGGATCCAATTTGAAGCTTAAATAATACGTGGCGTCCTCATGCCTTTTTATATCAGTTGCTTGGATTTTTAAAACTTTGAACTCACTTTCAAAATGAGTAAAATGCTTCAGACAACTGCTAACTATGTATTCAATGTCAGTGTTACATTTAAAATGTTTGTCAAGGTCATCTCTTTAAAAAAAAAACAAGCAAAATTGTATGTTAACATCGGGTGGTGTTATGATGGGTTTACATCATTAAACATTGTGGCAAGATTTAAAACAATCCTTTTTTTTTAATATTGAGATCTAAATTAAGGCAGTGCTTAATCTGATGTTCATTTCTCAGTGTTCTTTTATTTTTTCACGCTAAATTATATTTTCTCAGCATGGAGATAACTGCTGGTGCCACACAAAACTACCATCCAGGGTTTGAATCACTGTTTGGGGACTTGCTTGTTTTCTTCTGTATCTGAGTGGCTTTTTCTCTGCATACTTTAGTTTTCCTCGCTCAATATAAAGATGTGTGTGTTAAGTTAATTGGCCTTTCTAAATTGGTTCCTTTGTGCATGTGGGCATAAATGGACTTGGTGATAGATTGGCACCCTACCCTATCCAGGCTTGTTTCCTGCAATCTGTTCAGTGCTATGGGGTAGGCATCAGTCTATTTCAAACTTTGACTGGTGTAGTGGATGCCTGGGGTCCTTACCCAGCTGGGACTCCTCCATAGTGGAAGAACCGGAAGAGAGAACATGTACTAGATGAAGCACTAGATGGCAGTCACCCCTGGGTTGCTACAGCACCCCAGATTCCCACAGGGCACACTGGCACTTGGAGTTTGTGGGCTCAGTCCTGTTGGGGCTGCCAGAGGATGCTGCAGGAACTGGCAAGCCCTATAGGAGTACTTCTGGATCACACATATGAGCCACCTAGAGTGCTCCTGGGTGCAGCATAAAAGGAACCACATCACTTCATTCAAGGAGCCAGTCGGGAGATGAAGGACATCGCTTGCTGGCAGAGGAGTGGAGGTGAACAGAAGAAGGAAGGAAGGAGACAGAGAAAATCAGGCAAAGACAAAGTACTGCATGCTGTGTCTACTTATTGCACTTTATCCTGTGCTGCAAGTGGGAAACTGTTGGGAAGAGTTTCCCACAATAGATTAAAAGCGTGTGTTGTGCTGAAGCTTCTGTCTGCGTCTGGCTATGTTGGGTTTGGGGAGCTGGTGTGCCCCCTGTAGGCTACACTGGATAAAGCAGGTTTGAGAAATGTATGCTATGCTATACTCCATTGGTTTGCTGGTTCAGTCTTTATTGCCAGTGTGATTTATATCCATCCATCATCCATTTTCTAACCCGCTGAATCTGAACACAGGGTCACGGGGGTCTGCTGGAGCCAAACCCAGCCAACACAGGGCACAAGGCAGGAACCAATCCTGGGCAGGGTGCCAACCTACCGCAGTGTGATTTATATCACAGGTTGAAATCAATGTGCATTAATGTACTGGGAAATATTGCTTCTTTATTTTTTTTCAAATGGTCAACTCCACATCATATCTTCAAACATATATTAAACAGAGATTTGCAACTTAGGAGATGTCATCTGTTGCTTGCTCAATTAGAGGACCATCTCTGGAGTTTACCAGGCTGAAGTATTGCCGTATTGGTGGTCTGGGCTATCAGATGCATTCAGAGATTCTGTTGCTATACAAATACAACTAACCCATTTTTGAATCCATATTGACAATCAACATGGAACATACATTATTTTAATTTAATTTGAGTAATAGACATACCAGTTCCCTGAAACCCAGTACTATAAAAAAGTGTCCAGAAAATGGATGAACATTTTTAGAACATTGCACCTTCAGAATCTGGCCTTCTCTTTCTTGGAAACGTATGCAATGGCCATTCAGAAGAACTATGACTTGAATAACATCCCAGTAAATAATCATCTATTTTGGAGTAAGAGAGGCATCAATAATCTCAGTAATTTATGAGGCTCACGGTATATAAATTGCAAGTGTACATAAATTGCAACAGAAAACCCTCAACTTGAATTATGTTTTATTACTTCAATAAATCATTATTTCTTAAGATATACTGTAGTTTGCTACTTGCTTTTTGGAATTCTTTACTATGACAAAATTCCTCCACTTCTTAAGTGAGTCAGCAGATAAGGTTATTTGTATTCACTGTCACATGTATTCTGCATCAGAAAAAGGAAGACCTGAGGATAAATAATTTGGCATACACACCAGTTTTCAAGTTTGTCCTTGTCTTTTGTTTTAGAGACCACCTGAAGAACAGGGAGAAGGCCTCTGGGAGCATGAGCCACGTTGCAGGTGAGATCACTTGGATGTATATTTCTCTGCTCTTGTAAACTTTGCATTTGGCACTTGTATCTGGGAGACAAAGTGTAATGAAATGATGGCTGAACATGCTGTGAGGCTGCCATCTTATAGGACACTAAGCAAGATTGTTTTCAATAAGCATGTGCAAAATGGAAAAAATGTAGTCTGTCTGCTTTATTTGTTAAAATAAACTTAGAAATGTGTTTATGTGAGTATATTAAAAAATACCATAAAAGAGAACCATGGTGCTTTTAATGGCATTCTACTATTTTTACATTTTTCATTATTTTGTACAGAGGCTTGGCATTAATATTATGTGGACTTGTATAATATAGTTTCATAGCCTACCTTCAGTAGTTTTTGTATTATTTTATATAGAAATCAGAAATTTCATAAAAGTATAGTTGTGCAGAGACAGTTTTAGTCTATAGGAACTCAAAGGTCAAACACCGTATTCTATACACAAACAGTGACATTTTTGAATCTTTTAATGTTAACATTAGAAACAAAAGTAAAAGATTTCTTAAATTATATGCTTATTGGTTACAACAAATGTTAAGCAAATCATATCAAGCAATAACCCAAATTGAAACATATAAACTTTAAATGTTTTTTGTTACAGTATAGCCATGTTTTCATGCCCTTCTTTTTATGTATTTTTTTTTAATAATTTGTAAGTTCTGTTTGAATTTCCTTTTTGTCTGCATTATGTTACTTCTTAATACATTTTGTTTTGTAGTTAATTATTTAGTATTATTGTATTACCAGTAACGGCGCACTGCACGATAACATGCAGTGAATACACTTGACTTGAACATTCCTAGTTTTCATCCTCTTTCTCTGTACGTTTAGCATTCGTTTCCTCAGACGTTGATGTGCTTGCTGCTTCCTGAGCAGCTCTCCTTTTCTCCATCCTATAGCGGCCCGCTTCTTCTCTTCTTTCGTCAGTATCCTTTCACGTTAAAGCTGATTAAGTCAGTGTTTGTGTTGCAATTACTTACAATTTTTTCTTTGATTTTTCACTTAAGCTGGCACTTAAGTCTTCAATCTGCCTCAAGAATGATTTAAGATATGAAGAGGTAGAGGAAGTGACAGTGAAGGTGGTAAGGGTGAGAATGGAGCCCGTACACATGCGCCGCACAGCCACCCTGCTGAGCGCTGCTGAGAGTTGATTCTACAATAAAGTCAAATAAAAGTAAAAAGAGTAATAAAAATCATCACCCCATAAGCGGACAGTAGAGGTCACGTAGTAGATGTTTGCCAAATTTCAGGACAATAGGTCAAATCATTTGTGAGCTACAGGTGATTTAAAGTCCCGGACAGACAAACGGACAGCCACGGTAACTTATTATATACTGTAAGAAGATATTAATTTATGTCTTACACTGTATACCTTGTTGTGTTGCTGTTGAGTCACTTTTTGTGATTGTAATAATTGTAATTGTGACCTTTATTATTGGATTTTTCTGTTTTTTGTCTCCTTTAGATTCTGTTTTTTGACGTTGGTTTTGGATTGTGAACTGGTTTTATTTAGCGCTGGTTTGCTTTTTCGGCCCTCTTTTTTGGATATTCCTTTTTGTTAATCGATCATGACATAAAAAAGGGACATTGTTTTGATAACTTTGGGCTTGATGTTTCACGGTTTATCTCCCTCTCTTTGCAGTTTTGATATTTATTGAAGATTTATAGCTTTTCTCTTTAAGAACCTGTACAGGCCACAAAGCCTGCTGCATGGGTTTTTGGGGGTAAGACTCATTTTTGACTTTTAGGCCTCTTTTGAAGCCTGAGGCTTGATTTTGAAGACAAACCCTTATTTTAAATTTTGTGAACTGGGCCGTGTCATGAATGGTATTTCTTTTTATTTTTGCCACACTTTTCTTGAGTTGTAAAAATCTTCTAGGTGTTTTCTCTGGGGTTGTTATGCTCCTGCAATTTGATTCTGTGGTTATTTTCTTGATTAGAGCCTTCCCTTAGAATTTGACTTTTATTCAATATCAATGTAGGCTTATGTAACATGGATATGTAATTAGTAGAAAAATCCTCATGTACAGTATAGTATTGTGTCCTAAATGAGTCCTAATAGCTTTTTTGACCAACTTTTGCTGAACAATTTGTTGGCTGAAAATGGTCAGTGTTTGTGTCAGAGAGAGGATGTGCAGAATTGTTTATTGGCACTCATTTTTGTTTTAATTCTCTCCTGTCATATGACCACTAGGGGGTCCAGAGTACATTCCATAACTGAACTTGCCCTTTTAATTCACTTTTTGATTTGGTGGGTCTCTCTTGACTTGATTTTACTAGCTCAGGATACCACAGTGTAGAATATCACACTAGCCATCACATGGATGTCACTTCCCATATTATAGTTTTTCTGAATTGCTAAAACACATTTCCTAAAATTTCATCTCTTTGTTTTAAAACACTAAACACAAACTCTAAAATTCAAGCTACATTCACAAAACCTTCTACTTGTCTTGCAAAACCAAACATTTGACCCCAAACTATTTTAACTTTACTCAAAATCAAGCACTACTGTCAAAAACCTCACAAAACCCAGCCAATGTACAAACACAACTTAGCAACGATTACACACTACAGAAATAAATACAAAACACTGTAGAACAGCAGGAAAATAATATTTATTTATTCATTCATTTATTCTTGTACTGCAGCAAAAAGTTTTATATATATATATAAAAAATATATATATTTTACAGCATATTCAGATAATTTATTCTGCCTCAGCATCACCCTCTGTGCTGGGTCTGGCCACAGGACTTCATCCACATCACATGCTATGGTGTCCCTTGCAAGACAACGAGGAAAGAATCCTTTAGCATGCCGAATCCAGCCCTGGCATGATTCCACTCCTATCTCACCACAGGCTCCATTCATTGCTTGAAGTAGATTTTCCTGTGTGTAAGGGTTTTGGTCGTATACTTTCCATCTCCATGCTGAGAAAAACTCCTCAATAGGGTTCAAAAGGGAGAGTATGGTGGAAGAAACACATTCCTAAAATGCTGCTCATTGTGAAACCAATTGCGTATTCTTGGACCACAGTGAACGCTCACATTGTCCCAAATGATAACATACATGGGATGCTCTGTTAACTCGCGATCTCTCTGCTCAAGCAAAGCATCCTGTAGACCATCCAGGAATGTTACTAGAAGTTCGGTGTTGTATGGCCCAACAGTAACATGACTGTGGAGAACCCCACAGATAGTTACATTTCCACCACGCTGGCCAGGCAGTTCAATAATAGCACGTTGACCTATGACGTTGCAACCTCTTCTTCTCCTTTTTGCTAGATTGAATCCAGCTTCATCCACGAAGATGTATTCATGAGGCCTAACCATTGAGTCGAGCTCAAAGATTCTCTGTACACAGTGACAACAAACTACATTTAGTTCTGTAAATGACACAGTATGATGTATATATGTGCTGCATCCCAGACAATACAGTATACATTCTAGTACTGAGTTTACTGTAAAAGTTTACTTACTTACACATATTGACATCGTTGTTCTTTCACTCTCTCACAGTTTCGCTCAAATGGTACCCGATAAACTTGTTTCATCCTTATCTTGTTGCGTTGCAGGACACGGGCAATTGTTGACAGACTCACATTATTTATTCCCTCAAAATGTATGTTGTCTTCTATAATCTGCTGCTGTATTTCACGCAGTCGAATTGCATTATTTTTGACGGACCATATCCACAATAAGTGTCTCCTGGTGTTGTGAGCACATCTTTCAAATCTAAAAAAAATACCATTTAGTTATAAGTATACTTTATATATATAGATATACACATCTATGTTTTCAGTAAATGTTTTCAAACACAGTACCATGGAGAAATTATTTTTCATTGTCCCCTTACTGAGACAAGTATACTTTTTACCTGTTCTCTACTCTGAAGGTCCGGATTATAGTAGCCACTGAGAACCTGCTTAGGTTTGGTTGCACACGTTGCCCTGCCTCCCTCATAGTCATGCCATGCACTAGAACGTGATCTATGACAGTTGCTTGAATGTCATTTGAAATTACAGATCTTCTTCTTGGTCTTAGTCCTTGCCCACTACCTCTGACACGGACTCCTCTTCCTCTTCCTCTTCTATTGTATTGCTCCATTGTTGGATCCACTCATGCCATTTGCATTTCACTAGGCTTATATACTGTTTACTAATTGGGTTCACTGATTGGATACACACATGTGTTTTCAATTTTCAGTGGTAGTGTGTAAATTTTGAAAACAGTGTGTTAGTTGTGTTTAACTTCTGTACCCTGTGTGCACCATTCTGGGTACAAGTGCACCACACTGCTAAATGTGTTTTGTGTTTGAGAATGTGTTTAGAGAAAAGAAGAGATTAGCAAAGATTGTAAATCCATGATGAAATGCTGGCTCTGAGAATAAGGATCTGCTCTGGTTTCTGGAAAGTTACTGGTTCAAATCCCATTTCTGTTAGAAGGGATGCTACTCTGTTGAGCCCTTGAGCAAGGCCCTTAACTTTACAATTGATCCAAAACACCGAATAATGACTGACCCTGCGCTCTGACCTTCAAAGGTCATGTGAAAAGAGAATTTCCTTTCGGGGATTAATAAGGTATAAAAAAACAAAAACAAAAAGAATGATCATTTTGTGAATATATAGTCTATTATGAATTTAACTAAAATGTAGCTACAAGAAAGCCAAATTGAAAAAGTGTGTTTTAAGGAGCCTTCAAGCATCATTCTGCCTAATTTTATGCCAACGTACATGAGATTAGTTTTGTCGTTTAGGGTCCAATGTGACTCTGTTTTCCCCTTTGATACTCTTTATTATGTAGACTTTACCGAAATGCCTCAGGTCCTATACACGTACCACTCAGTAGCCTGGAACTGTACTCTAGTATTTCCCCCGCCTTTCCCTTCTTTATATATAACCTTTGGCAATAGAATGAAAGGAAGAGAAGGAGCTGCACATTAAATGAATTATGTATTATTGGTAATATAACCAAATTATAAGCAAAATAAACTGAGAGCAAGAGAGGAAGAGAAAGAGAAAGAGAAAAAGAATGACAGCAGGAGAGAGAAAGAGGAACAGAAAGATAAAGAGAGAATGAGAGCACGAGAGAGAGAGTATTGAACGGGGTGCTTTGTAGTACTTGGGGTCACACATGTGATGAAGCCCCTCTACATGGTAAGCAATGGCACAAACTTATACATGTATGCCCTGAAAACCTAAAGGATATGCTTTATTCTTTCTGCTTTTTTACTACATTGATTATTCTAGTTTATTATCAATTCTTCATGTTTATTGAATTTATTAAATACAGAACTTTTCTATAGCTTGGCATTTTTGGAACTCTTCTACTTCAATGTTCACTGTAATGCGGTTGCCAATGAAAAGTACAACATAGCAAATGTTTTATTCTAGATAACTTTTTTACCATCAGTGTAATAGTGAACACAAAATTATTTCAAGTTTGTCTGTACACAGTAAGTGATAATTAGGGTCATTAGATTGAACAGATTTCATTCAGTTTAGAAATAGAAAAAAAAAACCTGAATTTAATGTCATGCCTTAAAAGGGCTCACTGGGAGCTCCACTTGCACCTCTACAGATATCCATCCAAGGGGAGCTATGCTTTAGTCCAAGAGTAATGAAGCAATGATTCTTTTTCTGTCTCTCTCACAAATAGTCCAAAACAGGGTTGTTATTTCTGGAGGGTTTATGCTTCTCATACTTTTTAAAAATATTATACTTTGTCTCCATTACTTCCAAAAGGGAGTAAAAAATGTATTTAGCCTTGGCAAGGTACTTATTTAGAAACCTATAACAGCAGCTCACCAAAATGGACAGACACTGCAGCAGCAAAAATGCATTTACTTTATCTGTAGCCTTTGCTGCACTGCCTTGCTGTTTACATTTTTGCCAGCATTTTTCTTTACCTAACTTCCTCTTCTCAACTGTCAGAGCTTTGTAGGCACCACAAAAATAACAACGTAAAAGCAAGCCACAGTTTATTTCTCGCCCTGCTTCAACTTCCAACCCCTATGTTTTTCTGTTCCTTGCTCTCTCTGGCTCTGTGTCCCACTTAACAACACTCCCAGTAATCCTCTCACACCCAAAGGTCCATTGTCTTGTTTACACAAGTTCCTGGGTGTTGGGATAGGGTCTTTGCACTCAAACCACCCATTTTAAGCTATCTATTGACATCATCCAAAAACGTATGGACTTGAGGCACCCTGTGGTGTTATTCCTGCTCACCCCACATTAGCCTGTGACTCCTTCCACCTGCCCCATATCAAACAGGAGTGATGCCATCTATGTATTTAGGTATAGTCTAAGCCTTTAAAGTGAATACCATAACACAGTTAGCATTGCTCAGTAAAGGCATGTTTATTTTAATGTAAATATATCTGTCACAGGTCCCATGCCAATTTTAGTATTCTTTTTGTGACCATATTTCAATGTAGTATACCATTAGAGTCTACGTTAACTTAGCTCTCAAAGCCTTCATATAAAATGTTCATTTTTTCTGTTGTGGTGTAGTACCCTTAGCAAATATTAAATGTTAAGCTCTTGTTAGCAAAATGCCTCTAAGACAGCATATGCAATGATGTAAAGAAGTACTGACCTTTTATAAAGACAGATTTTAATCGTCACTTTTTCTCTGATCTTTTTCTTTGACAGCCTTCCTCAGTGATGAAACAGAAAAGGGCCCTCCTCTACAGACACATACCCTCAGAGAATTTGAAAAGGTAGGATAAATATTTTCATAATTATTCATATTAGTAAAATAGAATGGCTAAATTATTCAATTTAATTATTTTTATTAAGAACTCACAGAAATGCAGTAGTATTAAACAGTAAAGTGCAAACCAATGTCAATATACCGTATGAATACAAAGAAACATAAACATATGCACACAATGTCCTTGTGTAGACTAATAAATTTTAAGTTTTATAGCTATTCAGGTTCTCTTAATAGTAATAAATTAAGGTACAATAAAGTAATTTAATGTAATGCCAGTTGGCAAGAGATGAGAGGAAAACTAAAACAGATGATGCACAGAATGGGAAAAGTAAACCTCTGGGACCTCACACTCCTTGGGAAACAGGAAGGCAAAGAGAGCAGCGGAGACAGAAAGAGCAAGGGCAGTAAAGAGAACTTGGAAATGGGAGAAGGAGAGAAATATCTGAATAGGACAACAAACTTCAGAAACAACAAAACAAGATCTGGAAAGGATCTGTGTAATGAAGGATGGAAAAGGAGAAATCCTGCAAAAATCTTTATTGTGCAAGTAGGTTCACATCAAGGCTCGACTCTTAGCCTTTTGTCCTTGTGGTGGGTACTGTACATCCAGTGAGAGTACCAGTGGGTGGTTAATTGTTATATACATTGATGACCTTATGATCATGGCAAAGTCTGAGGAGGAACTGCACAGAACCATAACTGAGTAGAAGGGGGCCTTAAAACAGGAAGTACTGAAAATAAATGCTGGAAAATCAAAGGTCATGCTTAGTAGCAGATTGAGAAGGGAAAGACCTAATACAGAATAGAGTCGACTTAGGTTAATGAAGACAGGTTTAAATATCTGGGGTCAGTTATAACACAAGATGCTATGAAGTGGAAACAGGTCAGAGAATAAAGGTATTGTGGAAGAAATGGCTGGAGGAATACGGGGTATTGTTTAATAAAATGATGCCAAGGAAAATACAGGTAATGGTAAGTCTAGTTTAGATGTGTGTTGCTCAGCCATGGGCAATAAAGAAAAGAGAGGAAGACAAAATTTGAAAAAACAACCGAAATGATAATACTGAAGTGGAATTTCCCTTAGGGACAGATTGAGGAATGAGGAGGTCAGGAGAAAAGTAAGAGTGGTGAAGATCAGTGAGAAAATCAGAGAGGCTAGATTGATGTGCTGTGGACGTATGGTAAAAAGAAAAGAGGAGAAGATGAGAAGATGATTAGGAAAGTCTGGAGAAACCCTGTCACAGGAAGAAGGCCGAGGGGGAGACAGAGGCTCGGGGAGGTGGGGCTGTGTATGAAATAATACGAGTAGACTCACCAAATCAGCCTGTGCTAAGAAAAAGAATACAAAAGATAGGTGAAGTACAAAAAGAAAAGTATATTTACACATGGCAAATCCCCTCTTAATGTGTTTGCTTTCACTGCAGTGGTTCTTCATTGTGAGTTTGTAGCTGCTCATTGATTAGAAAGAGTAGTGGGAACGTAATGTCACAGTCACAGTCAAGCTGTGACATGTATAATTTATGAAATAAATAATAATAATAATAATAAATATGCTTAATACTATATATACTATAAAAATATACTGCTTAAGTGTATGGTCATTTACCCAACACTGTTCAACATAATGGTTCATCTCAACAACAATTCTTTCGATCATGTCACCATCAAGAAGTATTTCAAGTAAGTAAGTGGATTTTGGCTGTCAACGTTCACTTTTATTCCTAGCTGTCCTGCAAAATCAAAATGAGGTGGTGCTGGTTTATTTGAAGCAGGGTCAACAGAAACCCAAACGCGAGCGTAACTTTCAGATTCATCAGAATTACTTTCTGTTTTACTGTCCGTTTCAATTTCACTGCCTGAAGGCAGATCCACTTTGTCATCACTGCTGATGAGAGGCAACATCACTGCTCTTATCACTGTCAAGAGTATGCAACAACTGGGCTGCTGAAAAATGTTTCTTACAAGATGCCATTATGAGGATAGAAGAAGACGCATCTACACCACTGCCTGGGTAACTCTTGAGCCTGATGCTTATGTAAGACATGCCTATACAGTTGCCCAAGTAATGCTTAGGACTAATACTGTTAGTACCTTTATGGCCTGAGTAGTCCTCACGCTAGGGAGGTTAATAGTCATGATTATGGAAAATATTCAATTGACACCCTTCAAAGTTGAAAGAAAAGTCCTTCTCTGTATTTCTCTCTGTTCTAGCTGCCGTAATGATTTGAACCAATAAGTAACCACAGCGTCCCCCTCCACAAACATCCTGACTAAGCTGTTGACTCATTACATCCTGCCTGTAGAACTCACTGCTAAGTCATTGTTTCTTTATACAGCACAGACATTACAATTAAAAGGGAAATTGTGTTTTCAAAGTTTAGTAATAGATGTAGGAAAATATGGAATCAGATGATCTGCTGTGGCAACCCCTAATGCGAGCAGCCGATAGACGAAGAAGAAGAAGATGCACACAAAAGACATACTGGTGTACACACATTAGCCTTCTAAAGTGTCCACGCTACAATATGTAGTGTATCTTATTCTTCTGAAGTATGTCTTCAGCAGCAACATGTGAAGAAAGCACCCATGTTATAATAGCTGTGTCTTTTTTGTGGATCAACACAAGAAATTCCAATAGATCACATTGAAATATTACAATCACATTCATTAATGTAATTATAATATTCCTTCTAATTAAATACAAGATGTATTAGAAGTAAAATGTGAGCAGTTTTACCATGGGGTATACAGTACTTTTTGTTAGATCTATGCTATTTAGCCTCCTTGTAAGATAGTCAAAGAGGGAGAGGGAGACAAAGACAAAAAAGTGCCAGAAAAATATCAAGCAAATCATCATTCAATAACATTATTTAAGACTTATTACACTTTCCCACACCTCTGTTATAGTAGAAAAATGTTAGTTCAGATGAACAAAACAATTCATGCAAAATTGAATTTTCCTTTGCCAAAAACTTGCCGCACTTCCAACAAAATTTGTGCTGTGGACAAAATGAGAAAGCCATTTAGTTCCGGTCTAGAAGCCTTTACAGTATATGCATGAATTCTGCATGTTTACCAGTCATTTAGTATTTACAAAAAAATTCTTGTAAATTAAAAAATCTCCAGACATATTTCCCTGTCATCCAGCCACCAGATGTATCTTGTAGTACAATCCTCACTATGTCAGTTATGCTGAAAATGTTGGGGATCGTAATCCTAAAGATGCATCAAAGACCGAAAAGAAACTCAAAGCTCTATGCAGCTTGGATTGTGCATATACTTCTTAAATATGAAGGAGCTGCTGCTAAATAATGGTGGTGGGTTGAAGATTCCCTTTTAGTGGGATTTCTGTGGAGAAAACACAGTAGTGTACATGTGTTTTGATGTGTCTTATGTGGAAAATATTCAGCAAGTCATATTAAAAAAATGCTCTGCATTTCCCTTCTACAATGTGAATGAGAGTTGTAAACAGAATTGATTTGACTGGGGTGCTAGCACAACTGCGGAAGATCAACGGTGGAGATTAAAATTGTAAAAGAGAGAGTCAAAAATAAAGTCAGCCTTGGAGAATTCAGCCAATTGGCTGCCTACCTGCTCCTGGGTTTTTTATAGAAGAGTCTGTGCTGGCTGTCCAGTCTGATGAGGGAATCTTTCCATTCGATGATTCCAAAGATCCTTTCCCTGAGATGACTTTTCCATATGCAGGAGAGCTGCCTGGCAGTAGAGCAGGGGTACAAAGTGCCACATCCAGATACCAAGAAGAGAAACATAATAGACAAGGGTTAGTAATGGTTTAAAAAAACGGTGATACTTGTATTTCTGTATAAATGACTAACAAGCAGAAATATGTCATGTTTCAACCAACATTTCTCCCTGGCTATGGTTGAAAGTGTATTTTGTCTAATTTTGTATCATTTTTTTTATATTAATGATTCTTTTGTGTATTATTTATATTATTCCTTATATTTATTTAATTACGTCCATTATTACGTCCCAATCACCACCTGGAACTGCCCTCCACTCAATTTTTTGGAGAGCCTTCCGTAGTTCCTGGTGGTTCATTTCGAACACACTAAGGAGTGGAGTGTCATTTGTGTTTTGCAGTGAATTATTGCTTTTCGTGATTTCTCAATTTTTGAATCTGTGCTCTGTTTTTGACCTCACCCTTGGAATTCTGTCTTATAACTTTGTTGCTGTGGATTGCCTTGGCTTTTCAGACAATTCCTTTGTGCTCTTAGAGGCTTCATGTATTGCAGAGCCTTTTCTCAAATAAACCTATTTAGTAATGATTTTTCAAGGCTCTTTTTTGTATCTAGTCAGGGTTTTGACAGTATTTTTGGGACTTAGGTTCTTTTGAGGCTCCTGAGTCATGGTAAAATGAAATATGCACAGTAAATCTTCAAGCTGGATTTAAAAGCTGAGACTGAAGGGGCATCTCTTACAGTAGCAGGCAGATCATTATATAGCTTTGGGGCCCTGTAGCTAAAAGCTCAACCTCCTAGTGTTTTTTTTATTAATTTTTGGAATGTTTAGTGGGCTGGCATCTTAAGATGAGTTTGCAGTGTGTGCTCTGTAAAGAATGATAAGCTCAGATAAGTAAGCAGGGCCTTGGCCAATTAAAGCTTTATAAATCAACAGGAGGATTTTGAAATCAGCTCTAAGTTTAACTGGGAGCCAGTGTAAGGACTTTAGAACTAGAATTATGTGTTTGTATTTTCTGGTTTGCGTAAACATTCCCTGCAGCAGCATTTTGAATTAAGTAAAAGCTACATGAAGAACTATTTGAATGGCCAGTGAATAATACATTGCAGTAGTCAGTCCCACTAGAAGTAAATTAATTATTATAAAAAATAAATATGCTATCAATGGGCAGATGAATGCTCTTTATTGTGGGTTTTACAGATCTTGCTCCCTACCATGTACATCAGTGTCACAAATGTAATAGTCACAGGAAAGCCAAACAGATGCATCTGCAATCATTTCTCTGTGCTTATTGATATTTGAACATTTCTTTTTTTCCTGGTAAAGTTCATGTCTGACCAGTTATAGTCCTGTGGTGGCCATGATTTATTTGGTGCATTCAACGATTAAAGTGCTAACAGAAATCTGTAATAAGTTCATATATGATATCTTGGGAGTAACACCATCCCACATCACTAGTCTCCACCTGAAGCGAAGCATGTTTGGGCCTGGCCAGTATTTGAATGGGAGACGACCCAGGAGAAGTTTGGTTTGCCGCTAGAAGAGGTGTTAGTGAGGCCATCAGGGTGCACTTGCCCTGTGGTCTGTGTGTTGATCCTAATGCCTCAGGGCTGAGACCGAAACACTGTGCTGCAAAATTGGTGCTGTTCTTCAGATGAGACATAAAACTGACGTCCTGGCTCTCTGTGGTCATAAATGATCTCTGGGCATCTTTTGAAAAGAATCGGGTTTATTCCCATGTCCTAGCTAAATTGCTATTCATGCCTTCATCCATTCTGGCCCCCTAATCATCCCCTGTCTCTAATTTGCTGTCTCTCTCAACTATTCACCACTTAATAGCTAATTTGTGGTGAGTGTACTGGCTCAAAATGGCCGCCGTTGCATTGGGTGTTAGACATTAGTGGTGGTTGAAGTGGCTCCCTGCTCACTATATAGAGCACTTTGAGTAGTGAGAAAAGTGCTATATAAATGTAAAGAACTATAATTATTATTATTAAGAGAGAAGGCAATTGTGTGGTATGCAATAAACATAACCTTTTATCTAGTTTTATGGATGTACATAAAAACATTCTTTGGCCAAGTTGCATTTTTATATATTTTTTGTGCTGTTTTTATAAGATAGGAAGAAACAGAGGAGGCTGATTATGTTATATAATGTTTTGAAGGTTTGTTCATTGTGATGTGCAGAGCAATAGAGAGAGTTTACGATTATGCGTTTGGGTGCTGTAGATTCTGAGTTCTAGTAAAAAAGATGATGAGTTGTATTTACATCAGCTGAATTGTCTGTTCTTATTTATAAGCACTCATGCTGTTTATTTTCCAAAATGTATAGGCAAAGGATTGTTTTTTCAAAGCTGCTTGATAAAAATATACAAGTGCAATCTATATGTAACTAGCCGTCCGCGTCGGTTCCCCCCGCGTAGTACTGAAACAGGTCAAACTTTTAAATATCAATAAACAAACAGGTATCACTAGCTAAGCGGAGACAAGGTGTACTCCAAAAAGCAGAGGTACACCAACTCGAACGGAGGCTGACGTGTGAGTGAGGAGGGCACCACCTGGCTCCTCACTCCTGACGTCACGCTTCCCCCTCCCCTTGGCCTGCATCCTCTGTCTCGGATTAGCAAATATATATCGGTACCACAAGCGAGCTATGATTCTTAGCGCAATGAGAGAAGTCACAAAATCAACTGAAATGTTCAAGCAAATCATAGAAAAAAAAGATATAAATCCGTCAAGTAGTTTCTCGTGAAAAGCTGACAGACATACAGAGAGACAGACGTTGGATTTTATAAATAGAGAGATGTGTTAGACTACTGTGCATTTGCAATAAGTAGTTAACTGCCGCACTGTTAGCCTAATAAAGTTCTGCATGTGCATGAAGGGCCACTCTTTCTTGTAAGTATAATGCACCTATGTAGTGGACAAGCGCTCACTCAGTACCCACTCTGGAAAATTCCTGATGCTAAATTACTGTTACGAATAATTAAAGAAATTATTCCTGTAAAGGTTTATCTGACAAGAATCTCAAGCCATATTTGATGGAGAAAACTCGATTTTTGAGCCGCCTCTGCAGTGCCCAATGCCTTGCAGGTTTGGGCTCATCAGTAAGCACAGCTTGTGCCCAGCCTTTTATCTTGTAACTGAGTTAAACATTTCTAAAAAAAAAAATAAATAATTAAATGAAAAGAACAATCATCTTAGAACATCTGGTAGGAATCAATATGTGGGCCTGGCTAGGATTTGAAACGTAAAGTTTGTCTATTAAAACTTGTAGCTTAGTTGCAGTTTCCCCCTCAAAGGATGTTTGCTGGAATGGAAAGTTGTTTGCATGCTATGTTTATGCCATGGGAAGATTTTTTTTCACTGCTGTTCCCCGAAATGTCTTCTTGCTTTCCCCTTAGGAAGGCTATTTTAATAAAAGACTGACCTTTCTTTGTTGATTCTTGACACAGGAAACGTACACCATGTCTGGGTTACTAGAGATTTGGTTCGTGACAGAGTTGTGTAACATGTACTATAAAATGTACATGTATGGTATCTGGGTGTCCTAATTTAGTTTACATCCCTGGATTTGAGTGAAAATTATAAGAGCTCAGTAGTTTCCAACAGTTTGTATTTATTCTATATTATATTTTCATATTGAACTCCTTACCTTGGCACTTGGTACAAGTGTTATACGTGTGTTTCAATATTTGTTTAATTTGAGGATTGGCAAGTTAATTGACATGGTCAGGTTCGCATTGCTAATATGGATGGAGCCTGCAAAACTATCTGCATGGGAAAATGATTTTTAACTGTCACTTCCATTAAGTTTCATTGCATACCACACTTGCAGAATTTTGAGTCCACTCCTACCAGCAATTCTTCAGAATACTATTGCAAAGACATTAGCCTGTTATAGTGCTGTGCAGCTGATTAGCTCATTTGTTTTGTTCATTTATGAGTCTGCTCTGTTTGGGGCCATAAATGTAAAGTTTAATCTTCAGTCCTGGGGTGAAAATGAGGCACCATTGCCAATCGAGTGAAATTCCAGGCTGGCAGTGGATAATACACCGGCTGTTAGTCCCCACTATGTTCTACAGGGCGAATAGTGCGTTTTGTCTTTCTGTGTGGTTTGTTTTTTATTATTTGAATGTGGTTTTCTCTGCTAAAGGATGATGGGTAAATCCTGCTGAATTAGAAACCTGAAGAAAATGACAAAGCAGTGGATTATTAGCTACAGACAGAGCCAACGTGGGAGCTGTACAGCCCCATCTACTGGAGTGTCATGGAAATGCCAGCTGTTTGGTAGTGGGCAATGCAGAGTCCCTGCCATAAGATAAGCAGGGAATCTCAGAAAGTACAGCAAGAAAAGCATACTGTTGAATTTTAATAGTTCATCCCACAAACAAAGTTAGTGCCATGTTTGAAAAGTAAATTTAAAAATGTGAAAAGGAAAAAACCAAGAACTAAGAAGGAAAAAAAACATACTGGAAGAACAGACACAGTGGCATCCTATTATTTCAAACAATAACAAATCAATCACTCCTATAAAAATATATAAAATAATAATACTGTATATAAAATGAGTTAAATCAACAGCAGTAATAGTAGTTAGTATTATTGTCACATGTGCACAATATACTGAAATTCTTAAAACATGTTCAACCAACATGCGACACGTCACCAATCTCTGGCCCAAAGATCAATGAGAATGTTTGTATTAAATAGAAAACACACATTGTGTTACCTGTGGTGGGCTGGCGCCCTGCCCAGGGTTTGTTTCCTGCCTTGCGCCCTATGTTGGCTGGGATTGGCTCCAGCAGACCCCCGTGACCCTGTAGTTAGGATGTAGTTGGTTGGATAATGGATAGATGGATGGACATTGTATTACCTGATGTGCACCTTACCCTAGGTTCCATACCACTTGTTCAGTTATGTTTCCAGTTCCTGATATCTTGTGGAAAAATTCCGAAAAGCTCCAATACAGTTAAAATTGGAAATCTAAAGTTTCAAACTGATGCCTTTCAGAAGCCCAAAACTCAAGTTCTGATTCTAGCCAGCGTACCTTCATTTGCTCCAAACGCACTTCATATAAACTGATTTTAAGTGTGCGGCTCAGCTATTTTGAGTATGAAAACTCTGCACACAAAAACAAAATTGCACATTTGTACAATATGATTACCAATGAACCAATAGGGCTTTACTAATTTTTTTTCTGGTTTTAATATACGCATATATTCATATATACCAGTTTTGATAAACTGTGATGAAACTAAACTGAATTAGTGTTCTTTTTTGAGGTTGATGAGTCTGAAATAAAGTTTAACATATTGGTTTAAATTTTATTATGTGCTATTCCCTAGCATTTAATCATGGAACCCTCTGTGAAAGATAAAATATATAAAATATAGATTATTGGATCAGTTATTATTCTAAAGCCCGATCAAACCTGTGAACCTCTCCCCAAATCTTCTCAAAGTATCATGTAATACATATTTTATTTGGGGACTAAGCACAGTGTAAGAGAGAGAAGTGCATCACTTGTTAGTCTAGCTGGACCAAGTAACTGCTGTTATAACTGTAACCATTAGCATGTGTCCTGTACACAATCTGGTTTGAGTTATATTTCATTTTCTTCCATTTCATTCAAATTCACTTTGATTGGAGGGTTATTATTTCTTGACATGAGAGTGATACTTGATACATTTAGTCTAAATTGCTATCATTTCCAATATTGCTGGGGAAAGGGAGATAGATAGCCTTGGCCCCATCATAGTGAGCCAGTATGGAATGATTTTCGGCAGTGGGAAATAAGCGTGAGCAGAATGCTGATGAGAGCCGTGGCAGAAATACAATGTCAGAATAACACTAGCGCCATCATCTGTGGGACATTAGTTGAAAAACAGTGCAAGCAGATCATTAGCATAGAGGTTTGCAGTAATATTGAAAGTTGTTTAATTGTTTTCATATGTACAAAGCAAATTCAGACATGAAACTTTCTAATAGGTGTGTGGAGTTGTTTTAGCATGGTAAGCATGCTAAAAATGCATAGCATTGACTGTGTTGTGCAAAACGTGACAAATTCCTGCCTCATAATTTATGCCACTTGGGTAAACTCCAACCCTCTGTAAATGTGATATGGATTGTGTTGGCTTTAGCAATGGACGTCTAAATTGATGAGCTGTCGGATAGGTAGCAACTGCACTGCAATACACCATAATTAATCTATATTATAATAGGGAATGTAAAATGTACAATCTCTCATTAGACATTCTGGACCTGCATATAGGGCTGGTCTGCGGCACATACAAATTGTAGGCAATTGCCTTTGGAACCTTACTGTGACCAGACTGCATGTTCACACAGTTTTCCCATGAAATAGCAATTTTTGCAATTGCTTAGGACACACCAGCTTGACAGGGTCAGAAAGATACAGTATCGCCCCATATCATGATACATCTAAAAAAGCATGTTCATTTTCACAGTGAAACCTTGAGATGGAACAACTTTTAACCAGACCTCAAAAGCGGGTGATGTATGGGATGAGAATTGAAAGGTAACAGATAGTCTTGGATATGACCTGAGCCGGATGGTATTGCTTAAACGATAACAAGGTCAGTTCAGTCCCCACCATTAACTGACTGAGTTAATAGTTGGGAGCAAGCCTTTTTACTGGTTCTTTGATTTCATGCACTAAAGCATTTTGGAATGTAACTCTAATCAGATAAAGGTAGCAAACAATATCGCCTGCAGGGAACCATATTTCCAACCGCAGTCTACCTGTCTGGGCTATACTTGTTAAAATCAGTGTAAGCAATTCACATAAAATCATATGAATATTGGTAGGCATTATTAATAGTAATGCGACTAAAAAAAAGCTTTTCACATTCTCAAGCGCTTTCTCTGGTTTCAGAAAGACAAACCACTAAATAGATTGTTCGTTGTATACAGTAACACTTCTTTTTCTGAAAAGAAAAAAGTTCTTAATCTAATGCATTAGTTCAGTTGATTCTAATAAAGCACTTGTTTTCTTTTCTTTTTGCCAGTATAAACAGATACAGTCAATATGAAAGATTAATCAAAATATTAGCATTAAACCTTGTCAGTTTATCAAAATATTTGGCATTTACATGATCTACCATTTCCCATCTATTTTCTCCCCTATGAGAACCATACTCTATTAGTACATTTTCCATATTATATTTTACATTTTGTGTACAACAATAACATAATAATAATAGTAACGTGAGTATTTTTATCCATTCTGGCAGTCTTCAGTAGGACAGATTTAAGCACTTTTTCTTAATCAATAGCAGAGTTTGATTCTGTTTCACATTACGCAGATACCTAATTGGGTCCATGTGTCATTCAGTTAGGAGATGGCATTGGCTGTGCACAATGATTACTTATTCAGTTCTTTACTGGGTGATTTAAAGCAAAAAACCGTTGGTGGTAAGATCTTTGGTTGTCGGGAATCTTTTGGCTAAAACAATATTTATGTGACATGGCCATCGGTATTAATTAGACCCTCTTGAAAGAGAGAGGTTTGCTCTTCAAGAAGTGTTCAGTATGTGTCTCCTCTGCCTTGGGGTTTTTTTTTTGTAAATTACAAATGGTCAGTGCATGGAGTGTGCAAGAGATTACCACACAATGGGCAAATTTCATGGTTCACTGCAAAACTCCCTTTTGTTAGGCTGTAATAGCTCACTTTTCAGCTGCTGTTTGCCTTGTTAGGGACGCTAATGTGGCTGCCCTGCACATTTATAACTAACGATGCTTAGCTAAATCTGGTAATTCCATATAGAGTAAAACAAAACCTAAATGCTAGTTAAATAGGCTTATAAATTCTTAAGGATCAATTTAACTGTTGGTCATGAACTATGTACTATAATGTATTAGAGCTGTTTGGACAAAGTACTTTAATTATTCTCTTAAAACAATTTACGATACTCATTGCTTATTATCTGTAAATACTGTATTTTTGCATCACATTTAAATAGTTACAAAGCAAACGGAAGAAATATTTTTTACAAGGCTTTAATCTCCTGAAACCTTAAACTTGATTAAGCAGGTTTGTGAATATTATGTTATGTTTCATTTCTCTAAACTCACTCCATTGAACACTACAGAGTAATTAGATTGATTTCTGATTGCGTGAAAATGCAGTGATGATAATGAATATTATAATTCTGAACATACTTATTTAAAACTTTGAGATTTCTCTTATTACTTGTGTTTCAGAATAATTGCCAGCATCAAAGGTGCTAAATTACCTCAGATTTCTAGTGTGTAGCAACCCATTTCTACTACTGCACTTAGGAAGACATTTGGAAAGGCATTAAAAGTAAAAATTCTCGTGTCTTCTTTAGAGGATGTAGCAAGAACTTGTGTGATGGGATTCTTCTTGCCGTACATTTGAACCAAGATTGCCCTAAAATGACTGAAAATTATGTGGAGTAAGGGCTCAGAATGTTTAATTGAAGTAGCTGGGAAAAGGCAGTGCAAGTAGCTCCAAAGGCCATTTGCCTTTAAATGTGACTATTGACTCCAGCATTGAATACTAAATTATCTTGTAAATGGCTGACTTGAGTTGAGGCCGGAGACCAAAGTGGCAGAAGAAAGTGGGGCCAAGTCAAAGTCCGACGTGGGGAGTATTGTGTTTTAGGGAGTCAGTTGGTTGAGCAGTCTCGCTAGAGAGGTCATGAATCCTTTTCAGTAAAATCAGAATTGGCAAGGTGTCTGTTTTATGTTGTGTTGTTTCAATGTGACTTTATGAAAAGGTATTCTGTCTGTGTAATTTGTGGTACTGGCATTGTTCTTCTTAGGGGGAGTCAGGAATATGAGCGGGGCAGAAAGAGGCCACAGAGACATTGATCATCAAACTGAATATAAACTAGTCAAAAGCAGCAACTCTAGGGTGAGGCAAAACAAACTCATACAAATCATCAAAAATACAAAACTTTCAAAAGAAATGAAGTAACCAAGCCTAAGAAAGCAGGCTGGCTCAGTGATCAATTGTTGATTAATGACAAAGTTACTCCGACAGTAAATGTTGGCAGTTGCAACAAAATGTCTTTATGTGACATACAGTGTTATAGTATTTGACAAAATATCATCTGTATGTTAAATTTTGAATCGACTTGTCTCATTTACACTGAACATTGCATCATTTTTGTTGAAGTAAGCTAATTTGCCTAACAGCATGAGAAAAGGCACATTAAAACCGTTTAACGCAATGCAATGTTGTAGTAATTTTAAACAGATAAGACATACATCATACAAATATAATTTAATTAAAAAAAGTGTTTTTCTTAGAAGCAACAGCTTCATAATCCCCTAGATAAAAATACATTTGTCATGAAGCCCTGACTTAATACAATTAAAATCTTGTAAAATGTTAGTATGGGAATTTTAAAATAGGCCGTAGAGAACATTATATAGTAGGATAATTACTTGTTATTTTACAATGAACCTCTTCTTCAGAATAAATAATGTTAAAAACAATCAGAAGTGAATAAATGTGCCATTAGCGAATATTGTTTCAATTATCTTTAAATGGAACATAATCTGTAACAGATGGATATTTGTTTAATTGGCACAGCAAAGGTGGTATCAATAAACCCCAATCAGATTTTCTCATTGAAAGAGCCTGGCGCCATTAATTGGTTTCAGCATGCGAGAAAATGGAAGCAGAGGGCTTTGCTTTTCCTGCCATCAAAAGTATATTAAGTGACTTAATTTTAAGATTATTCCAAAAGTGTTTTTAGGCACCAGCACCAAGACTTTAGGCTCTGTAATATTATCATGTTATGCTTCATTATTATAAATTTACATTATCAACAGTATTTGCATTTTTATTATAAATGTTATAAAATTTTTGAAATATACAATATATATATTTTTTTACAATATATATGAGTATTTAAAATAAAGGAACAGTATATTATATACAAACAATTGACCATATAAAGGATTTACTGAGTGTAACAAAGTGTATTTTAAAACAAGTGGTCCTACACAGGTGTGGTAATTAAACCATCAACATGTCATCTTGCTAAAATCATGATTGAAAATGCAGAGCCGAGTCAAGTGAGTATTATGTTACCTACTACAGCTTGAGAGTGAGATCTCAGTGACGTGAAGCAAGGGCTGGTTGTTGGCGAAAATTTGGCAGGAGCATCACTGATGAAAACCGTGCAATATGATCATTTTTCACAAGGATCAGTGGCTACGGTGATGAACATCATCAGCTGGAGCAAATGTGGACAAAAGCACAAACTGTGATGCTTGTGCATTGACTCGACATACAAGGAAATACAGACATGAACATGTAGATCATCTGCCTGGTAACACTGGTATGCACAAAACGATCACTAACAACAGCAATTCTATGTGTTCTTTATTAACTTGAGGTGCAGAATCCACATCTGTCACATCCAGTTTTTGAGAGATGAAGGTTTAAAATGAAAAAAAAAAAAAACAAACAGTATTTTAGAGAAAAAAACTAAATATATTTTTAAAATGATTTAGACTTGAAAAATTATAGCTACACATATAATTATTACTTACAAAAAGTAGTCATTTGGTATTTATATCCTCTTGTATTCCTCTGAATGTGTTTCACGGTGGAATAATCAACAGACTGCGGTGGGTTGGCACCCTGCCCAGGATTGGTTCCTGCCTTGTGCCCTGTGTTGGCTGGGATTGGCTCCAGCAGACCCCCGTGACCCTGTATTCGGATTCAGCGGGTTAGGAAATGGATGGATGGATAATCAACAGATGTCGACTAACATATACTCACTCCGCTTTCCACTGTAATGTCACTCCAATTTTTCTGGGGAAAAATCTAAATGAGAGTGTATGAAATGGACTTTTAAAATATGCTGCACTCAAGTGTTAGGTAGGAAGAGAGAAGCTCCTCAACTAGTTCCTTGAAGTTTTCCGCCTTCCCAAATAATTGTTGCTACTTGTTACCTGTTCAAGACAATGAATGGATCAACCCGACCTTGAATATTTCTGTAAAGAACTCTTAAACATCTTTCACTGTTCTGGAGAAATAAGGGTATTTTTCTATCCATCCATCCATCTATTTTCCAACCCGCTGAATCTGAACACAGGGTCACGAGGGTCCGGGTATTTTTCTAACCTAAATATAAATTCCTGCCCTTTTTAAAAAGAATATGAATAGAGAAAAGAATTGTGATTAAGAGCAAAAAATCTGTAGCAAATACTTGATTTTGGATTGTTTCCACCTTAACTAACATTAAGAATGAGGAAGGCTGACATTTTTCAGGTCAAAATATGCTTCAAATTGAATTTGGAGTATGAAAAGTACTTATGTCATAAAACAAACACAACTTTTTTTTATTTAATTCACATTTTTTCAAAATGGCATTTTTCACTGAATCTGATCTCGCAGAAACCATTTATGGTAGATAAATTCCAGTTTCAGAAAAGGATTTGGCACACCTAAATCTAGAGAGTTCACCAGTTTTTTTTTTGCAAGAGAGCATTTTCATGCAGACCAGTGTAATTTAAATTAGGAGCAGCAAGTTTCAGTTCCTTGAAATCTTTGTTTGTATAGAAGTGTATAAACCAATCATTATTGTATTGCGACGCTAAAGGAATCTTCCAGGATGATAATTCATTAGGGTCATTATAATGACCCTATTCACAACGCATGTATAGTTAATGAATATATTGAATACCATGACGTCAATGGAATCCTCATACCATAGTGTGAAGAGAAACCGGCAGTCAAGGAGAAATGTATAGCAGTACACAGCCCAGGAAGAACACCTCAAGGATGCTGCACTGTCAGGCTTTCTGTTGAGCGCCAGCACTAAAGTTGCATGCTGTATTGCTTCAGAATGCTTGTGGAGAGCAGCAGCCTTTTTACAGTATGTAGCCAAACTTAAAGGTCCCACAGAGATGTTTAGGAAATGTAACATTTGCTGGAGCCTCTGTGGGAACACAAGTGACTCGAAAGTGCTTTCCAGTAAGATGGAATGTTGCCGGAAGTACTTCTGGGATTACCTTTATAAGGGCCTCAATCAGCTCAAATTGTAGCTGGAAACAGAACCAGTGGCAAGTGCTTGGATGGTGAGATGGAAGAGTAGGACATTAGTATATTAAATAATACTAACTTAAAATATAATCAGAATATAATGGTATGCAGGGAGGTAGGAAGGAGAATATGGTGTGTACTTTCTGACAATGAAGTCAGGAATTTATAGGAAATCTCTGAGGGGCATGGCTTTGTAACTTATCCCTTGTTTAAGTATTCATTAATCCATCCATTTGCTCCTTTCATGCAGTTTATTATGTGTTGTCTCTAACCATATACTGGTCTGCACGAATGTCCGTCCAGGTATGGGGTTGTTTCCACAGCATCACGCACTGTCAGACATGGGCAGATGACAACTCAGTATGGAATGCAGCCTAACTCAGCCTTTTTCATTACCGTTCTGGTACTGTCAAATAATGTAAGGATGGTGTAACATTCCTCCACTAAAGTTTCAAACGTGTACAGAATTTTTGCCAAAGTAATTCTTAAAAAATGTATGTAGATAAAAAATAAATTTTATTTTTTATATATATATTTAAATAAGAAATCTATGGTGGGCACATGAGTCAGGATGGTGATCGTAAATGGGATATATAATTATATTATTTATGAGGTATATAATTATATGTATCATACAAACCATTTACAAAACATTCTGAATCATGTTCTTTACATAGCTGAACAACTATCTTTAGTTTGATTTCTTCTTTAAAAGAATCATCCCATATATCATATTTAAAGCCACGAAAAGAAATCCAGGAAAATAGGTTGTATTCTCCTTTGTTTGTATTATTTTTCTTCTGCTTTGCATGGTCATTTTAGGAAAATACTATGCAAAACAATGCCATTGGCCATATTAAGTGCAACGGTTATGTTTATCTATAATGAGTGTGCATTCATTATTGCTTTCATTCCAAATCATTTCTTAATGAACAATATTCAAAAGACTGTTAGTGCTTTCAAGAGTAAACATATAAAATAGTAAATATTTGTAAGTTTGGCTGTAAATTGAAAAATTGAAGTAGTTAGCACATCAACTCTCTGATCCAGGGTTCTTAGTCAGATTCTCACATTGATTACTTCAGTGTATCTCAACCTTTACGTATTTGCGACCCAAGTTTTCATAACAGTTTTAATCGTGCCCCAGTAACTTATTTTTTGAAAGGAGCCCACTAATACCAATTTGTTCTTTTTTAATTAATGATATATCATAGATGCATATTTTATTATACCTACTTAACTTTTATCGACATTTATATAACTCTGTATTTATTTTCCTAGTATCAGAATGTAGTTTAAGTTAATTTGTTTTGGTTTCAATAGGTGTATTTTTCATATTTTTGATTCTTGTTTTCTTGTTTTCACATCTTCGCGCCCCCCCCTTTTTGTTATTTTGTGCCCCCCAAGGGGGGCCCGCCCCACAGTTTGAGGACCACTGGGTTACTTTTTGTATGAAGTTTGCAAGTTCTTGAAACATTTGCATGGAATTTTGTATAGGGTTACTATCCATGTAGAGTCTGCATGTTCTCTACAGAGTTTTCAATTGTCCTCCCATAGTCCAAACATATTACATTAAACAAATCTGTGCGCTGTGATGGACTGGCATCTCAACAAGCAGATCTTGGTTAGACAAATATTTTTTCATAAAAGCAGGAAAAGCACTAAAGTTTTATAAACTCAGTAGACTTGTAGATGTCAGGTAAAAATGAAGTAATTAAAAAATGAATGTCAACTACTGGGGGTGGTTGCTTTTTTAAAGCAAACTAATTAGTTTGCCTCTGGAATATTCAGCACTTTCCATTCTGTCATAAGACAGTTATAAGTGGAGCACTTTCACAATTTGCTTTGAACAAATGAGTATGAAAAAGGGAATACAGTATGTAAACCACTTAAAAAAATAAATTGGATGGCTCTGCTGGTGTATGTTACAGAATGACAAATATAGTAAGTTATCAGAATTCCCAACTGTGTGCAACTGTAGAGTCATTACATTAATGCCATCTCTCACTACTGAGATAATGGAAAACACATTGGCAGAGAGAGTTCTAAATTGTAAACAGCGCAATCCATATTCTGGAGCTTCTCTGACAGCCTGATTGTAGCCTGAAGTAGAGAGTTACAGCAACCTACTGTATATATTGTGGCAGATGGCCCGGACACAGACAGACGGACATCATTTCTTCACCCAACACACTTTTATTATATACAACTATTTACACTATACGTGCACCCCCAGTGCCTCCAGCACCGATCCCCCAAAGTCCAGGCCTCACAGTCCAATTGCCTTTCTCCTGGCCGCCTCCAGTCCTCTCTCCAGCTCTGTCCTTCTTCCATCCGACTTCCGCTACTGAATGAAGGGAGGCGGCCCCTTATATAGGAACCCGGATGGGCTCCAGTTGCTTCCCAGTGTGGTGGAAATGCCGGCTGCACACCCAGAAGCCCTCCGGGTGTCCCCTGTCTTCTTCCCCCCAGCACTTCCTGGTGTGGCGGAAGTGCTGGGCTCCAGGGTTGTTCAGGCACCGGGACGCCGCCTGGCGGTGGCCACGGGTCCCTGCAGGGTTGGGCTTCCAAGCCCTCTACCTGTGGTCCCCAACACAACCAGGACGGTCGCCCCCTCACGGTCTGGAGGAGGTACAAGCCCTCCTCCGGTCGTCCTGGGCGTTCCGGCTAGGCTCCACCGTCAGCCGGATGCCACAATATATAAATGCACAGAGGTGATAGTTTAAGATGAGCGCAGACCAAAAAGAACACTTTTTCCATAAAGCCTAGACAAAATCTTCAGCTGAGAGGAAGGCATATTAGAGCCTTACTAGAGCATTATTGTCACATGTACAGTCACTAATACAGTGAAATACTAATCAGAATGAAACACCTCATCACTCTCCAGTGCTACCTTAGCTTGAGAAGAGCTACCTTACATGACATGTCTGTCATCTTTACATGACGTGTAAAGTAGTATTGACATCACGGACATACACGAATAAATTTTATCTTGAAAAATAAGGGGTCGCACAGTGATTAGTGGTATTGCCTCACAGTTCTGTCCAAACAATAAGGTTATGGATTTTGCATAGGATACTCTCAGTGATTGTCTTTACGTATCCAAAAGGAAGTCAGGTCAGGTTATTTGCTTGATTTGGGTGAGGGTGTAATTGTGTTTGTCCTGGGATATACCAGCACCCCATCTGGTGCTGGTTTCTACACTTTATTCACTGCTGCCTGGTATTCATAAAGCACATTTAGCAGATATAGTATTGGACAGATAAATAAGAAGAAAAGAGATTTCTCATACCTTAGATTTGCTTACAATTAGCCCTTTCATTTGATTCCAAGCTTTGCAACTTTCCATCCTAATCTCTGGTGTAACATAACAATAATAGACATACATTATACATGGGAGCAATTAAATAATTAATTCAGATCAGCATATAAGGTAATAAGGCTACAACTTCCTTTATTTTGCAGAACGAATGTTTGTCACGTGCAACAAAATGGAAAAATCATATCTTGCCTGAAAAAATGTTTATTCTCCTTCCTCAGTTGTGTTGCATTTGAGGCACGAATGTATGTGAAAAATACAAAAATCATATCTCTAGAGCAAAATGTGCTGGAACAATTTCGCTTATACTCAAAAGGTTTCCTGCATTTTACAAACCTAATAACTGTGGTGCTGAGTTTCATTTGGATCGAGTGATTCATTTTTGAATTATTGTGTCCACAGGCACAGAAACCATTCCAAAAGTGGTCACACCGTGGTTGGGGATGCCTGAAACATGAAAATCCATGGAAAGATGTGTGGGAACGATTAAATAATTAATCCAAACCAGTATAAAATGTCATAGGATGTCTGTTTAGTAGAAAATGCATTCTGCGGAGAACAAATTAAAAAATAACTATATATGATCGTTTTTCTTTTTAGTTTTATACTGTAGCTGCATTGAATTTGTATAGCTTTGTCTTGTAAATTATGGCTTACATTTGTCATTTATACTATTCTTGGGAGCTGACTATGCTGTGTTTTTGTTTGGCTGTGCTTTTGTTGTCTTACTCAGTTTGTACAGTTGAAGCTTTAATTTAGACCCCCGTGACCCTGTGTTAGGATATAGCGGGTTGGAAAATGACTGACTGACTGTTAAAAAACCCCTAGTTGCAGTGTTAAAGGTACATAATAAAATAAAGTATCTATCTATCTATCTATCTATCTATCTATCTATCTATCTATCTATCTATCTATCTATCTATCTATCTAAAACATGATTCATTCAGAATTTGATGCAAATCATGAGCACAAAATACATTTAAGTAAGTTAGTAAGCTGAGTCTGCAGGTGCTAGAATGTGGTAGTGCCACTTTTTTATAGTTTGGTCTTCAAATGTTGGTTCAAATAGTAATTGTCAGTCTTTACTGGGTAAACAAAGATGTCAAATCTGAGTGGCTAAGATTCTTGCTAGCACAAGGTGTAATTCTTATTTAGCTTAGGAGGCTCTGGATCCCTGCAAACCTGTACAAAATGTGCTTTAAACACATAAATGGATGAACAGATGATTGACTTAAAGACAGAGAGACATTGTAATTTGTCTTTTTGGAATTCTATCTTAGCTAATAAGCATCCCCAACTCCAGTTGACGGCATACCAAAGTACAGGAGGAGGACAGGGAGGTTCATCCGCTTTGAACCTACATAAGGCACTCTGAATTGTAGATGAAATGCCATATTACTCCATAGCAATTGAACTTTCCGATAACTTTAAGAGTTTGACTGTAAATGTCAATGTTTTAAAGCAACAAGACTGCACAGTTTAAAATAAATGTGTTCCGTATGTTGCTGGTATTCTTTGTTGTCTAAAACTCATACATAATTTGCTATTGTAATAAGTCATCTTTTGTATGATAGGAAGGCTTTGTTGTTTTCATGTGGAAAAGTGAACTGAGCTAAACAGTGCCATTGTATCTAGAAATATGCAAATTAGCTTTAATGGCCCAAATTATCCAATTTTATGATTTTAACATTTTCATATGGGCTGAGGATATGAAGTTCAACGTTCTTTGATATGTAAATAATTTTTTTAATGCTGTGGTGATGACTTACAAAAGCAACAGAATGAGAAACACAGATTTGTTGCTGAATTAAAAGCAGCTTTGTGGACAATGTTGGAGGCTTCAGTGGGAGGTGAATCCCACTGAGTTAGATCCGGGAGATGCCCCAGAGCCATACAAGGACAAAAGAACATATCTGATTGGCATATGTATTGATCAATCTTTGCATGTTCTTGTTTTGCCATTTGGATGTCACTGAATAATTATTGCTTATCCTGGAAAATGAAATATTTATCTAAATAGGATAAACACCTTCCTTGGGCATCTGCTGGCTACCACAGGTATTCTTGAATTCTTGCATTCCTGAAGCCACCTGTGTAGTTAAAAGACCAATCCTCTTTGGTGGCTCTGTTCACCACATTATCAAGTAAAGTCTAGCTGCTTCACATGTAAACTCTTTTCCAGCTTCCCACCCATCCTTCTGCTAATATCCCATAACATCATTTTTACTTCAGTGCTGACAGAATAATGACTATCAGAGCATCCTATAAGCACATATGATGTATCGCTCCCTTGTGCAGTTTACCAACACTTGCAACTTGAAGGACTGGTAAGGTCTTCTTTTTGAAGTATGGACTGTGCCAGGTCCATCACCTAAAGTGTTCCTGCTCTGTGCTCCTTCTGACTGTGCCACCCCAGCCTATCTACTAGGTGTGACTCCACCTCATGACACCACTTTTTCTTACAATAGTAGTTTCATGGGGAAAACTAGACTGGCTATCATTCCTGGTACTTTGCAAGTCAATAGCATAATGTTTTTTAGTGGTTTGGGGAGCAGAAACAATATTAATGACTCTAATCCCACTCAGTCTTTCACTGTATACTGTCTATAGTGAAAAGAGAGAGGAAATGGGCTTATTAATGTAATAAAATGCATAACCCCAATGATGTTTATTGGCTCCTCTAAATTAAGCAGACATGAGTGTGTGTGGGTGTGATTGTGCCCTGTAATTGATTGGTGCCCCATACAAGATTGATTTCCAATTGGCCTGAGAAGCTACTGTAATCAGCAGCTCCAGCTCTCTGTAACCCTGAACAAGATATGCATATTAGAAAATAATTGGCTATGTTGGTTCTGTAAGAGCTGCAGACTTGTGTCTTTAGTTTGCACAATTCCCATTCAAATGCATCAAGAAAGCTATGCTGTAAAACTCTGGTGTCTTTCCATGTAAGAATTACTTCAACAACTACAGTGTCACAATGCCTGTCCCTAATATGCGTAAATGTGAGAACACCACTACTACATTGAAAACTGAGGGTAGAAATAAATTTGATGACAGAAAGAGTGAGTGAGTCTACTCTGCAGTATATATATTTAGATGAATTAAACCTGCCAGTGCACAAAAGTAAACAGAAATAAACACACGGCTTTATCATGTACATATCCAAATTCTTTTTCTGGCAGCATTAAAATGTTTATATATATATATATATATATATATATATATATATATATATATATATATATATATATATATATATATATATATATATATATTGTGGTCCCCAGCCGGGCTCCAGGAGGACGAGAGGAGGGCTGGTGCCTCCTCCAGACCGCGAGGGGGCATCCATCCTGGTTATGTTGGGGGCCTCGGGTAGAGGGCTTGGAAGCCCAGCCCAGTAGGGACCCGTGGCCACCGCCAGGCGGCGCCCCAGTGCCTTATCATCCCTGGAGCCTGTCACTTCCGCCACACCAGGAAGTGCCGGGGGGAAGACGGCTTCCAGGTGCACAGCCGGCACTTCTGCCACACAGGGGTGTGGCCAAGTCTAATTGCCGGGATTCAGCTGGAGCCCATCCGGGTTCCTATAAGAGGGGCCGCCTCCTTCCAGTCATTGGTGGATGTCGGGAGGTAGTTGGCAGAGCTGGAGAGAGGACTGGTGGCGGCCAGAGGAAAGGCACAAGGACTGTGAGCCCTGGACTTTGGGGGAATTGGTGCAAGAGGCACTGGGGGTGCACGTGAGCAAAACTTGTAAATAATTGTAAATAAACAGTGTGTTGGGTGATGAACAATATGTTGTCCGTCTGGGTGTGTCCGGGCCAGCTTTCACAATATATATATATTTTTTTTTCTATCTATCTATCTATCTATCTATCTATCTATCTATCTATCTATCTATCTATCTATCTATCTATATGCCCTCCAGAAAAAACATAATATCAGCAGTTTTACCTTTAAGAGGTAAGATTTTTCTTTTAAAAAAAGCATATTTCTTCTTTGTAATTGCTATGCCAGCTAGTGGGGATGTTGTGCTCTTTAGTCTGTGAAATGAGAAGCAGCATAAATAACTGGCAGCACAAGTAATTAACTCAATTCAGGGCACGTTAAACCTGACAAATGTTGATGTTTAAAGCACAGACCCGTGACACTGATTACAGTTCTGCATGTAATAAATAAGAATAGCAAAAACAGTCTATTTACATTTTCCCTCAAACCAGTAAAAAATGAATAATTTTATTTTAGAAGTTCACAGAAAAGACACTGAGTCTACAGATACTCATATGTGTCATTTTCAGGATGTATTTACAGTATTATTATTGAAATCCTTTCCTTATAAACATATGCATACAAAGCCTGCTAAAGTTAAAGGAAATATGGTATTCCCTTTTATGCTTCTCTTCATTGTGTAAAAATAAAACCTAGTTCTTGACCAGAATATTGAAGTACACATGGAAATGTCCCTGCAGGACATGAAGGGAAAAGAAAATAGTCTCTTTGTAATTCCAATAAATGACCAAATAATCCTTTAGGCTACGTCTTTCATCATGACCATCATTGCATGCTCACAAACTGAACGTGCTCTCTGGTGCTGTAGTTGATTGTGAGAAATCTCCTGAGGAAATCAACGGAAAAGAAGGAAACATAAGCCATGAGAAGTCCGAAAAAAAAGAGAGCTGCTCTCGTTTACCAAGAACTTTAGTGAATAGAATAATGTGTTTATGATTTTTTTCAATAGTATAGCAGTGTGTATGGCCATGTTTGGTGTTCAGTCTATTCCTGTTTTGAGTTTTACCATCTGTTCTGCTAGTCAGTACATGCCCAGGCTCACTGACAGTCAGAACTAGACAATAACTGTTGAAGCAGGTAACAACATTCCAAATACACTTGTTATCAAAAACTGAGTTTATTGCCTCATATGACATAAATCACTATTAAACAAAATGATAATCTATTCGGGGTGGCGCGGTGGGTAGCGTTGCTGCCTCGCAGTTAGGAGACCCAGGTCCTCCCTGTGTGGAGTTTGCTTGTTCTCCCCGTGTATGCATGGGTTTCCTCCGGGCACTCCAGTTTCCTCCCACAGTCCAAAGACATTCAGGTTAGTTGCATTGTCGATTCTAAATTATCCCTAGTGTGTGCTTGGTGTGTGTGTACGTGCCCTGCGGTGCGCTGGCGCCCTGCCCGGGGTTTGTTTCCTGCCTTGCGCCCTGTTTTGGCTCCAGCAGACCCCCATGACCCTGTAGTTAGCATATAGTGGGTTGGATAATGGTGGATGGATGAATAATCTATTCATTCATTTTTCAGCTACATTCAATTATCAGGGAATTGTATCAGTTCACCAACATCATGTCAGTTCAAACCTGCCAATCAAACTAACCTGCTCATCTTTGAAATATGGAAGAAAAAAAGTGGAGCACTGAGGCCAACCTCACTAACGCAGGTAGAACTTGCCAGCTTCACACAGTCTGTGAGTATTTATAGGCTCTAGAGAAGTGAGGTAGCAGTATTGAGCTACCCTGCACAGCCATGATGCAGTCACATGGTTACATTGATAACTCACCCCAACATCAACACACTTTTATATGCATTTAATAATTCAGTGGATAACATTAAAGCTAATGGCTCTGGGGTTTATGATGACCTGTGCCCCTTAAGAGTCCATTAGAAAGCTGCAAATGAACTCACATCCTGTCTGCCTTATGTGCTAACTTTAGCCAAAGCAATAAAATTAGTGCATTAGTTGTTCATTAAAAATAAGTTTCATTCTTGGATTACTTGTTTTCTGGGAAAATAATAAATGATCTCTCCTGGGTCCATCATTCATCTGACTTTCTGCTCTGTGCCTCTTTATTCATATTTTATACAAAATGCAAGATGCAAGACGTACTGTAAACTGTTCATTTGTCACTTCTGCTCACCCCATTATGCATACAGTATATGTACTATATAATATTCGGATTCAGCGGGTTAGAAAATGGATGGATAATATAATTTATATATATATATATATATATATATACTGTATATATATATTTTTTTTTTTTTTCACAAAAGACAATTGACACATGGATATGCCCTGAAGGCATGCCGACATTAAAAGAATACTTTTAAAATCAGATTTGGATAAGTATTTTTTAATGATGCCACACACCTTAGTAAACATATGAAAATTCGGGCAGAAGTGAAATGGCTTTTTACAAGTTTCTAGAGATAGTGATGATGTTATGCTGCATTTCTCATTTGGGTTGTTTACTTTCTATTTGTTTTACAAGCCAACTACTTTTTTTGATATGGTTGTAAAGATGTTATCTTCATCACTTTTTAAACTGCAGACAAAATTTCAGTTAAAATTTAGATAGAAAATCAGTGCATCTCTTTCTCTCTTGGCTCTAATTTTGAACCAATTTTCCTTTTTCTAATGCCATACTTCCATTTTCAAAGCCCACTTTATCCAGTTAAGGCTCACGAGGAGCCGGGTGGCAAATTCAACAGCCCTGGGTGCAAAACAGGAACCAATTCTGGGTGAGGTACCAGTCCATTGGCACCCATACCACATACAGTGGTGACATCTAATTAAAGAGTAAGAATTGATTCACTTTAATGTAATAAATCACACTTGTGTGATCCCACAAGAAGTATAAATGTGTCCCTGATATTTTGAGTAAAACAGTCACTAATGCAATGTTTCAAATACTTGCAAAAGTAGATGCAGAGGATAGTGAAGATTTTTTTTAACAGGGACAAAGCAGACACTGATTCTCACTAAAGAAAACTTTAGTCTGGCTTCTGCAACATACAATGAATGAATCGGAAAAAAAAAAACATGATATGTTGTACAGGGTGGCACGGTGGCACAGTGGTAGCTCTGCTGCCTCGCAGCACGGAGAACTGGGTTCGCTTCCCGGGTCCTCCCTGCATGGAGTTTGCATGTTCTCCCCGTGTCTGCGTGGGTTTCCTCCGGGTGCTCCGGTTTCCTCCCACAATCCAAAAACATGCAGGTTAGGTGCATTGGGGATCCTAAATTGTCCCTAGTGTGTGCTTGGTGCATGGGTGTGTGTGCCCTGTGATGGGCTGGTGTCCTGCCCGGGGTTTGTTTCCTGCCTTGTGCCCTGTGTTGGCTGGGATTGGCTCCAGCAGACCCCCGTGACCCTCCAGTTAGGATATAGCAGGTTGGATAATGGATGGATGTTGTCCAATAAATGATTTTGGGCCATCACTCTTTGCATAAGTGTGTAAAACTGGCCCATTCCTTTTACCTAACATGAAAAAAAGTGTTGGTATTGGTTTTGGAGGTGATACATGGCTCTGGCATTAATCCTTTTTTCCAGAAATGTAAACTCAATAAATTAAATGTTTAATGTGTTTTAGAACATTAAAACTACAGGCTGACTGCTGACAGACAGTTCGTTGGCTGCCACATAATGTCCTAAGATTGCTTTAAGTTTTTTTTTTTTTAGTAAAGTGGAGTACATCTCCCATTTTCCAAATCATCTGCTGTATCTTATCACATCAAGAATGTCCATTGTACCATCTTACCATGGACATGGCACCATGATAGAGCAGGGCACACAAATCCACACATCCTCACACTGAGAATAATAAAGAGTTGCCAATTAACCCAACATGAACATCTTAATGTCATTTCAAAAAGACAATTTGTTAATAGATTGCCCTGCTAAACAGTCAAGGTTTCTGTAGAAAGCATGAACACTTCATAGAGTTCTGGTTAGGGTGCGTTCTATTTGCAGCATTCATTTTCTCCCCATGATTGCTTGGGTTTCCTTTGAGCACCCGAGTCTTTATTTCAAATCCCAAAACTTGCCATTTATTCGACTGGTAAAACATTTTGGCTCAGTATGGCAGAGCTAAGTTTACTTCTTATTTTGCATCTCTTACAGGCAAAAACTGCTTCTCTCCTTTTTCTCTTCTGTTACACTGCTGTAGAGCATCTGCATGAAGACTGATGAACTCAAATTAAGTATAACTGACTGAGTGAAATGTGTCCTGTGTGTCACCTGCTTTCATCCTGCAATAACACGACTTGAATATAAACATATAGTCCAGGTTAACATATGAAGATTTTAATATGTGTTATACCTGAACTAACATTTTTAAAAATGACTACAGTGGTCTTTTTGGTAATGTGTCCTAAGCAGTGCTCAAGTAGCTGCCTGTAAAGAATTCAGCAATGAGGAAAAGATATACAGGAATTAATTTTCTCACCTAAACATTTTGTAGCACTTCACTAATCCTTACTTTCTCTGCTACTGACACTATGTGACTATGAGCAAGTCACTTCACCTGCCTGTGCTAAAATTGGAAAAGAAATGAAAAACAAAAAGAAATATAACCAATTGCATCTCAAATGGTGTTATGTACCTTAAATAAATGCATTATCCAAATACAACATAAACATAACATTATGTATTAAATATTAATAAATAAGCTTTTCTTCCTGTATATTTGAAATTTCCCTTTTCATATTAGATAAGAGAGGTTGGCAGCATGCACTGATAGCAAATGGCTGCACCCACCACATGACAAATCACCTGAATTAGGACTCAAGTGCAGCAGGTGACACCTCAGCACTACACTGGAACAGAGTGAGGTTTTTAAATTGTGACTGGAGTGCCAGTCCTGCCACCAACCCCCAAGTTTTCAAGACTAGATGCAGAATAACGTCATACCCAAGATAGAGCAATTGCAGGATAAGGGCCTTAGTCAAGGGCCCAATGGAGTAGAGTCTTCTGGTATTTACAGGATTCGAACCATCAACCTTCTGATTGCTGGTGCAGATCCCTAGCTTTAGAGCCACAACTCCACCCTCAATGGATAAATTATGATAATTTCATTTTTGACAGATATTTCCATCCAACACATCCACAGCATAGCAGACCAACATAGACACTACAAAGATAACGAAAATGATAAGGAAATAGTAATGGTCAACCCAAATAATTGCTATCGTTAATTAAAAAGCCATATGAACAGTCTCATCAGGAGCAGTTCAAACATGCTATTCTATAAAATTCATCTTTGTTTAAATGTTGAGACTTGAGGGGTCTCTTTAAATTTTGCAAGTAGAAGATTCCATTGTTTAAATGTCCTATGGCAATGGTTCTCAACCTGTGGGGCGGGGGGCGCGAAGTAACAAAAAGGGGGGTGCGACGATGTGAAAAAAAAGAAAAGAAGAATCAAAAATATGAAAAAAACATCTGTTGAAACCAAAAGAAATTAACTTAAACTACATTCTGATACTAGAACAATAAATATAGAGTTAGATAAATGTCGATAAAAGTTAAGTAGGTATAATAAAATATGCATCTATGATATATCATTAATTAAAAAGGAAGAAATTGGTATTAGTGGGCTCCTTTCAAAAAATAAGTTACTGGGGCACGATTACAACTGTTATGAAAACTCGGGTCGCAAATACTTAAAGGTTGAGCAACGCCGTCCTATGGGTAATGCTAGGTTTGCTGAGGTCAATGTACACCCTGGAGCACAGGTATTAGTTATACAAGGTAAGGTGGAGCTGAACCTAAATATATTTATTACGAGAGAAGGAGCATTTTAAAATCAGTTGTCAAATTAATCGGAATTTAGCAAAGTGATATAAGAACTGCAGATAAATGATGACAATTCTTAGTTCCAATAATATTTGCTTCAGTGTTTTAAATAAATTCTAGAGTACCAAGTGAACAATTTGAAGAGCCTGACCACAAAGCTTTCCAATATGCAGTTCTGCTTGAAACAAATAAGCTACCTTTTAAAGGTCCTGCAATTTATTTTATTAATTTAATTGTACAATAGATGGAGAAAGCATTTAGAAAACCCATGTCAAAGAAAACCACCAAAGAGTTTTGGGTAGAATAAGACAAATTTAAAATCAAGTCTATTGAGTTAAGAGTATTTAGTACTGCCTTAATGTTCAGTGTTACAATACACTATATGAATGTTGTTTTATTTCTCTAAATTTATTAACTGTTTTACAGCAATAAAGAAGTTAATTAAAGAAAAAGTCGAAGAAGTACCAGTTGAATGTGATAATAAACATCTTTTAAGTTGCTTTATTAGTTCACCTTGTTTTTCACTGTGCTGACTCCCCTCTGGATCTTGCCCTTTCCCTCGGTCTGCTTTATGTTTCCAGTTTTACATTTAAGGACTCTCGTCATTTTAATGTACCCTCGAGCTACTGTGCCTACACTAATTGGGGCATTTCGCTCACCTGCTGCCCACCCTGCCATTCTTGCAAGTACTAATAAATGACAGCGAGAGGTAGAGGGCAACACATTATGTTCAACATTATTTTTTTCTTGTTTGTCTGATCCTTTTATTCACAAAAGCTTTTTTAAATTATAAGCACTAGTTTATGGGCTGTTAGGGCTCATTCTGACCTGGTCTGTGGGTAACACTGAAGAAAAAGCCTTTGTGTAAAAGATTAAAAAATGGTCTGAAATGAGACAGCTGCTCTATTTGAAAGAAAACTTTCCTTCCCAGTGCACTGAATAGCTATAAACACATATATGTTTAAATTCAAGCCAAGGCTAAGTTTCCCTTTCTTATCCCTGGATGTCCAGCAACACTTTCGACTCATTAAAGGGTCATGATGTGTGTTTTTAATTTATGCAGTGTTGCTGGGGAAAGAGCAGGCGCCTGTAAAAATTATAAACACGGACCTGATCTGTTTATGCCGTTGCGGGACTCCCAGCCGAAGGAGAAGCTGTGCGCTTAGTCAGCAGAGTTGAGGGCTCATATCAAGTAACAGAGGCTCTGGGAGGTGGATAGACAAGTGCTCAGTTTCTTGTGCTATGCTCCAGCTTATCTAGCAACCGATGCCCAAGAACTAAATAGTAAATGGCTTTGATTATCGACTTGGGGGAATTGGCCAATGAGAAACGTAGTTAGCAGGGATAATGTCATATGGAAACAAGAAAAGCAGCAAGTGACTGAACTGCTGGAAGTAACAGAAAAACGGTCCCATTATGAATTTTAATAGAGCAAGATAAAACATGTGCGATGTTGTGGGTCGGCCCCACGCTACTGTGTTCCTTCTGGGATAATATACCTGACGGATGAGCCAGCGAATAAGGACAAAACACACAAAGCAGCAGTGGGTGCAAAAGTGAACATAGTGCTTTTATTAAAACCAGCAAAAAACAAACAGCGTTCAAAAAGTGCTGTGCTTTCTTCAATTAATACATAATCCTTAGAAACAGGTGACAATGCCATCCGGGTCCTTCATGGTCTGATGGATGAGCCCAGCACAACTCCCTCTTTGCTTCTCCAGCTCACCCATTGCTTGCTCAGCTGGTGGGGATGCCAGCAGCCACGGTCTTCACCAACCACGAGTAGCGTCAGCCAGACCGCTGGGGGTCAGTTGTCCTCTGGTCTTCCTTCTCACACCCCTTGCGTACTACGGATTCCTGGGGTAGGACTTGACCATGATTGCTCCCACTCCACAACAATCCAATCAGTGGAGATGATCCACCCCCTGAGCAACAACCCTTCGCTCTGTCATCGAGACATCCACCACACTGCCTTACACACCCTGGTTGACTGGCTCATCTTGCTTCTCCTCCTGATGCTGTTCTCCCAGTTCTTTTTTTTTCCCCTTTTACTCATGCCAACTCTCCCTTATGTGCCTCTATGGGCACTGCACATGCACACCACAGAAGGACGATGAAGTAGTTGAGACACACCACACCGTCACATGCAAGTGTATCTCGCCTCAACTACCTCACCAACCTCCTGGAACTCCACAAGCACACACACCCACAGGGATCAAGGCGGCCTGTTAATTATTTATTTAAAAACAGGCCACTAAAATGTTAAGCCGCGGACCCGCAACACCACAAAATGTCATGGCAATAGATGATAAATAGTGCTAGTCATTATTTTTTTAACTGAATTAGATGGCAAACCATACTAATACTAATGAGTTATATTGACCTCTCGGCCACACCATCCGCAAGGTGTCAGCCAGTGCACACTCCTATGTTGTTTACTACCAAATGATGATTTAGTGACATTTGTTCATAAACCTTTCTCACAAGAAAACTGGTAGCGGGTGTAATAAAACATGCAATAAATGAGAAAAGAGTTGGGATACTTCCATTTAATGGTTGTTAGTTGTCGTTAGGGAAAACTAGAGGTAAAAATGACACGTTTCTCAGCAGGTCCAATAACAATACTGGCTTGGTCACCACACTGGAAGAGGCAGGAGAAGAGGTGAAGCTTTGAGGACATTACATGTCTTACAGAGCTTTGGTTTCCTTGTGGCTAAGAGAGGATAAAGAGAGCATGTAAGCTACTGTGCAGCCTCCAAATCCTTTACCCTTATATGTTTTAAATCAATTCCCAATAGAGACACATCAACCTTGCATGTGTGATAGGGCATAGAGCAAGTCAGTTACAATGTATTCTGTAACATTTGTAAGGTATTGTAACCACCTGCCTAAATAAAAGGATAAGTGTCTTGCTATGTCTCTGTCATTCCAAAAATGGTGTATCACAAACATTTTTAGTGATAAAATGCATTGCATTTCTCTTTCAATAGATGTCTCATCATAAACATTAACACTGCTTTTATGAATGCCATACCAAATGGCATATAACAGTATGCATTCTCTGGCGCACTGCAAATATTACATTGATTATTTAGATTTCAACCTGTCTTGAACAGGTATTGCTGCTAATATTATTTAAAACAATGCTGGTTGCTTGTATTTCTGTGTTCTCATTTCATGTGGACATACTGCAGCATTTTATCGTGCCATATAAGCTACCCCACATAGTCACATTTTCATCGCAAATATAAAAAATGGACCTGATTACTCTGACAACACATGTTATGCCAGTGGCTGTGCTAAGCAATACATTTATTCGACAGTCCACAAAAATATTTGTCTGTATACTAGAACTGTGCCAGTATTTATTTATTTTTATTTCAGGTAAACTAGAAGGTGTGTTGGTATCATGAGTAAGACCATGAATGAGCATTAAGGGGTGTGATACAAGTAGCCAGCATGCTCTGGCCAATTACAAACACAAATCAGGTTGCTCCAGTGCAAACAGTAATGAACAGAATAACCAACAGTTTCAATATTTAGTTTTGGTCAGAACTTTCTATTTTAACATACACATTTCTTATAGGTGATATACTCATGCATTTTGGACATGTCCAGATCACCTTGTCAACAGAATATTCACAGTTCTTCTGCACTACATAGAAATGAATCAGTCTGCTTAAAATAATGTTTTTCCCAAGACATGATTGAAAGAAAATATTCACACAAAGAAGGAAAGATTACATCATAGATTATTAAAGAAGCACTGAACTACTCCTGCTGTTTTGTGTCTGACCTGCTAAAACTGCTCTTCACTCTTAAAAAGCTGGGTGTGACCTTACAGAACTGTGAAAGCAGTCAGCACTTTTAGACTTTTAGAGACTTTTAAGTTCAACATCTACTATAAAAGCTTTTTTTTCAGGTGTTACATAGGGCAAATTTCTGTTTAGTTTTCATTAGTCATACAGCCGAAGTCATAAACTCACAAGTGTTCTTTCAAGTCAATGTTTTCCAACTGACACAACAAAAATATGTGGTTGTTGAAAACACTTATCCTGCCGAGTTATTCAATTTAAATTGGCTCAGTCCATTAAACCAGAGTTGAGGGTAAAGTTATTATTGTCCTGTTTGTCATAAGCTGTAATAGGATGAAAGTCTTAAGCGTAAAAAGTCACTCATTTACGTCTCATGAGACTCTCTGCAGATCAGAATCTGCTTAGTAACTTCAAGGTAAATTTAACTTTCAACTAATAATTAGTTAAGTAACTATAATAACCTTAATAATAGCCTTAATAATTAGTTAAGTACCATAAGTAACATACCGTGACAAACTCCAAGCCAACAAAGACGGTCTCAGGAGCTGAACTCAGGACTCTGGGCTTCATTTGCATTTATTTACTCTTTGTCTGTTTGTATTTAATTCAATTTTAAAATGTACCAACATTAAATTTTATTACCTTATATTTGATGTAATAAAACATAATTGAGGTTATTTCCCTTATGAAAAAAGCTTCTATGTTAGAAACATATTCTTATTTGAAAAGACTGATAAGTATGTTTAATTGCAAAACAGTTTTTCATTATTTCAGTTTTTGGGAGTTTAAATAAATCAACATGTGCATGTTGCCTTCATGGATGCTATTCTTAGTTGAGGTCAGGTTTTACTTTTATGGTTAAAGTTTGGATGGCCTTTAGAGTAAAAAGACACATCTCCATATATCTAATGGATAACTTCCTGGCTTGTCAGTTTGCTAATTTTTTATTACAAAAAACAAAATGTTTCAGACACATGTTTCCAAGTGAATGGCTTTGAGCCATCTGCAGGTCACAGCATTATAAATTTAAAGTACTGTAATAAGGAACATTTATAAAAAATATTTAGAAAGATTATTGTTTTAATGTCATTTAGAGAATATTAACACATTTTCTTTATGCCAGGCAGTGTCACTCTGTGTGTGTATGTGCATTAAGCTATTTGGTATCTCCATCTCCTAAGTGTAAGTGGAGGCGTGTAAGAGTCCTGTAATGGATCAGACGCCATATATGTTTGTGGTGGGTGTGCATGCTCCCAACCTTTGAGTGTGTGTGTGTGTGTATGTACAGTATTAACTGTTCTGAGGTGACATATAAATAAGAATTTCACTCTGCGATGTACATTGTGTACTACTGACAAATTAAAATAAGCTTGAACTTTAAAGTGCTCTTGCCTGGCACAGCACTAGAAAACACTACGCAGCTACAATAGTTTTTAAAATTACTGTGTTCCAGTAAATGTTAACCTATTAGGTAAAAGTGTATGTATTAAAAATAAACTGAATAGAATGGAATTGGAATATATAACATAACATTACATAACATAATGTTCTTAGGCAAACATAATCCAATGCATAGTGATAAAACGTTAGAGCCTATCCTGACAGAATCAGGAACAAGGAAGAAGCTAATCCTGGATGGAGTGCCAGTCCATTTTAGGGCATATGCAGGTAACACTCCAATTTCGATCCACCGATTAACCTGACCTGCAACCTTTTTGGGATGTATAAGAAAAAATGATAATTTGATGTATACCAGTTTGTACATTGTGTTAACTGTGCTATATTTTTAACTGTGTACCATCTTATAAACGGACTAGTAACGGCGGACTCTACGATAACATGCAGTGAATACACTTGACTTATAGTTTTCCTCCTCTTTCTCTGTATGTTTAGCATTCGTTTGCTCAGAGGTTGATGTGCCTGCTGCTTCCTGAGCAACTCTTGTTTTCTCCACCCTAGCAGCCCGCTTCTTCTCTTCTTTTGTCGGCATCTTTTTGTGTTAAAAGTCGTTTTTTGTGTTGTAATTACTTTTTTTAATTTTTCAGTTAAGCTGACGCTTAAGTGTTTAATCTGCCTCAAGAATGATTTAAGATATGAAGAGGTAGGGGCAGTGATGACAAAGGTGGTAGGGATGAGAATGGCACCAGTACGCATGGTCAGCCTGCTGCCCACTGCCGAGAGTTGATTCTGCAATTAAATAATATCAAAATAAAAAGAGGAATAACCTTTGGAGGTCAATCGTCACCCCAAAAGCAGATAGTAGACGTCACGTAGTATATGTGTACCAAATTTCAGGTCAATTAGTCAAACAGTTTGCGAGCTACAGGTGATTTAAAATCCTGGACAGACAAACAGACAGCCGCGGTAGCGTATTATATAAGAAGATACATGCTATATAGGAATGAAATAAATCAAATTGTACCTCATCGAGGATATTGGATGATTGCTACTCCAGTTTGATATCTGGGACCCCCATTCTTGGCTTTGAGCCCAACCCCTTTATTCAAATGCATCTTGTAACTGTGATTGAATTACTTGTTTAAACATATGAGCAGTTTTGTATATGAATTAGCTATTGCTTTTAATGACATAATCCCCCCCCTTAGCCCCTATGTGCTGATGCTCAGGGTTGGCTCTGTCTCAAAACCTACTGTTTAACGGTCCGCCTGTTTTGTGTTTGTTTCTTTTCCACAGATTAGCAAAAAATATTCTATATAATTTGATGTTACTAGATTATAGGGGAGCACCACAAATATAAAATATATTATAAGGTATACCATTACAGCAAATAAAAGAAGAAGGGTCAAGGCTAATGCTTGCTTTAATTCTTTGTCTTTTTATATTATTTCTTCATAGGACAGTTGGAGTGTTGCAGCCCAAAGTTGGGGATGAGTCACATTAATTTTTTTTTCTCTTTTTTTGTACTCATTAAGAGAAGGAATGTTTTGGTTTCTTCTGGAAACCTCTGCAAATGTTTCTGGCAAAGCCAAGTGGAAACGTTCCCCGTCGAACTGCTGCCAGGCTGTGGGGGCCGCCACTATAGCCGTGCATTCACGCAATTGGCACCTACAGGTCCCCCATCTGGAAGCAATTTGAGCAGGATGGAGAAACATTATGTTGTTTGACGAAAAACAAGTAAAGCAAATCCCAGTCTTTGAACCTTTTTTTATAATTTCGGAAGAGCAACACAACCGTCGGCTCATCAGTCGCTCACCCTTAGCACTCTGATAGACAAATGCAAAAGGAAAAGCCCAGAGAAAATTCAGTATAAACAAAAAAATGTATTTAAGTGTTCACAAGTAGCCACTTGATTCAGATGAAAGTGCCTTCATTTCCTGGTTGCTGCATGTAGCTTTCTTGGATGTAACTAACACATCATTTTGTATTATCAGTCCATTTATCTACTGAACCCACTTGTTCTAATTTCTTCTAGATAAATGAAAACGGTGCTACTGTGATGGTAGGTCTGTATTTTGGTGCATGTAACTGAAAGGTTTTTTTTCTGATTTTTTTGTTGGCCTAAAGCTGCACTTTTTTTAACTGAACCAGACATTATATGATGTTTGCCTAATATAATGTGCATTTTTGCCAGAGGGAGGGAGGGAGAAATCAAAATGCTGCTTATCTAGCGAGAGAAATCATGTTCATTTCTTTTGCCTTCCGTCTTATTTGAACTAAGGAAAATCTCAATGATTAGACCTTTTTTAGATTATTCTCATCATTGTGCTGACCCAGCACAAAATCTGGTTCAGTGCTTTGGAGTTTAGAGCAATCAAGCTCCAGTAAAGGTAATTACATTTGGCACTGAAATCCTTCACATAATCAGAAGACCAACAGACTCAGATTAAGCATTTTCATTAAATTTTGGACAGGGAAGGTAAGTTTAAGCTAATAAAAAAGGAAAATTAGAAGTCAAATTAAGCAAGGAGTTCAAGTACAAGTAGGGCTTTCTTTTTGACGAATAGGTTGGCAGTTTTAAAGACCTGTAGTCATTGCCACTCTATTGGATCCTACAAAAACATCCACAATATGAATTATAATAAAGCAAATTGCTGTTGAGTAGCACCTTTCCATCATGGCCTCATTATTCTGGGGACATTTTTCTTTTAGGTCTGTAGGAAAAAATATTCTTTCATACTACTAAGGGGTTTGCTCTTGCTCCTATTCTGTTCAATGCCTGCATGGACTGGGTGTTGGGAAACGTTGTGGGATCCAGCGACTGTAAGGCATCTGTTGGTGAAGAAAGATTCATGGATCTTGACTTTGCTGACGATGCAGTGATCTTTGCAGGGTCAATGGAAGCTCAGATCGGGGCTCTCAAGAGACTGAGTGAGGAGTCTGAGTGTCTGGGCTTGCTTGTGTCCTCAATAAAACCCAAGATTCAGGCCTTTAATGACCTCATAGGCACAGCCATCAGCAATGTTTCTGTCTGCAGAGAGAGTATCGACCTTGTTGAGTGGTTTACTTATCTTGGCATTGACATTCATGTCTCTGTTGACCTTTCCTATGAAGTCAGTATATGGATCAGGAGGGCATGGGGGGTCATGAGGTCGCTGGAAAGGGGTGTGTTGCGCTCGTGATATCTATGCAAAAGGACGAAGGTCCAAGTCTTTAGAGTCCTGGTGCTTCCTGTCTTGCTATATGGTTGCGAGACATGGACGCTATCCAGTGACCTAAGATGAAGATTGGACTTCCTTTGGTACTGTGTCTCTCCGGAAAATCCTTGGGTACTGCTGGTTTGACTTTGTGTTGAATGAGTGGTTGCTCATGGAGTTCTGAATGAAGCACATTACCTGCATTGTGAGGGAGCGTCAATTACAGCACTACGGCCATTTGGCACGATTCCCTGAGGGTGATCCGGCTAGCAGAATCCTCATTGTTGAGGACTTGAGTGGCTGGGCCAGATAGAGGATCATTTCCAGAGGGTGGGACTGGACCGTATGTCTGCCTGGGGGTTACCAACAAGGATCCCAAGCTGTTTCATCGTGTGGTGGGTGCGTCAAAACTCTGTACCAGTGCATGCTCCCCAACCTGGCCTGACCTGACCTGACCTGATACTACTAAAATCTGTTGTAATATTCTCTACAAAGGACAGAACTTAAAAAAATAAAGTTTAACACATAAGTTGAAAATGAATATATTGAATTAATAAAAACAGAAATTAAAGGCAAGAGAGATGGGCATGAACCAGTTTTGAGCAACCCCAGAAAGTAAGGGTGTCCTGATCTAATTCCTTAAGTGACACCATTTTATACCTGTTACAAGTTATTTACATCACTTAGACTATAGGGTGACATAGTGGTTAATACTGGTGCCCCATGCTCCAGCCTCTTACACAAATCCTGGCCTAAGAACTGTCTATGTGCAGTTTATACACTCTTCCTCCTTTATGTATGGGTTTATCTCCATGTACATTAAGTTTCCTCTCATATTGCAACATTTTGAAGGTTTAGCAATATTAAATTGGCCTGGTGCAAATGGATAACAGCCTTCCAAAGAAACACGTTGTTATTTCTACTGTGCATCACTCAAATTATTGTACTGCACATTTCCATGGTCATTCAGTTGAGTTCTTTACCACATTCAGTTATCCCTGTCAGCAAGTCTTGGTCAGCAGAGGAAGTGACTGCATGCCGACGGCATATGGCTAAATGTTCTGTGTGCACAAACAGCACTATGAGCAAACCTCTGTCACACGTCACAGACACCACTGTGACAAAATATGTAATAAACATATCTCTTTGATAAAGTAAACAAAAATGAAAAATGCTCCAACTTTCAAAGCAGTTAAGCCAATCCCAGAATGCTACATTTTCAAACTTGTTTAAAAAAGGAGGAAGTGCTTATTTTGCTTCAATTACAGTAAGTAGGCAAACAAGCTAATAAAATTAAGCTTTGTGTCAATTAAATGTCAGTAACATTTTTGTGTACTTTTTCATAATTTCCAAGTTTTAAAAGTATTCGTAGAAGTGAGATTTTGTTTGTACGATGTATGTATAAATATGTAGTGAAAAAACTTTTTAATATTTAAATAAACCATTCTTGGAGTACAAATGAAAATGCCTTTATTTGCACATAGATATGTACAAATGTCCCAGTACATGGAGTGAGCAAACAAGAAAACAATTAATTTCCTTTTATACTTTCCTATTACCATTACCTTATCTAATGCATCATGTCATCTGACTCTTAATATGCAGAATTCTATCATCTTGGCCAATCAACTGCAGCCACCAGTAACTTTATATACATGTCGATTCTTCTTCATTGATATGGGTGTCCTATGGGCTTTCTCATTGATATTATCAGCACTTCTTAAGAGGGGTGTTTGGGCTTTCTCACTAGTGAGTTCTCCCCTTTTAAGGGGGGATGTTCATTACACATACTCCATTTTCACCTTAGCAACTATCTTGGTGGCTCCTCTAGATGAGGCAAAAGCCTTACATGCCCAAGCTTTAAGTTACGTTTGGTTAACCCTTTAGTTACCTTCAGGCCTTTTCCTTATGCGCTTAGTAATCCATTGTTACAACTTCATTTAAGTATAGGCTTATATTAAATTGTAAAAATAATCATGTATTGATTAAACATATTCAATTAAAATTCCATAGTAGCATTAGGTGTTCTATCTTTACTCCTAACATTATGGCTAGACTCTAAAAAAATGCTTTTTCATGGTTTGTCAGGACCCCATAGCCTAAATATCAAACTCCACCTTTGTCACCAAGGGCAAGGTGCCATTTTGGCTTTTCTTCCTCTTAAATGATGTTGCCCACATAAAATCAATAGTATACTGTTTGATGTGCAAATATAAAAAGTCTAAAATACTAGCAGCAGTACGTGACATTGACCGGGTATATTTGTATAATCTGTTAAGATAAGAAAACAAATATAATGGGTAAAAAATATCATTTGGAAATACAACAGGGCTAAACACAACATACGGTGAGTACCGATGAGACAAAAAAGATCTTCTGTACTCTTTGACAAAAGCTGTAATCCAGTGAGACAATGATATTGTTATCCAGATTAGCTGAGAAGGAAACCTGTGATCTTAGATGAGATCCCACTTTGACCGATACAAAAGTTTATGCATGTTGATGATGTCTTACCATCAGTCCTGGTGCACTCCTGCTGCATGATGGGAATTGTAGTCCCTTGTGTTGGAGCTGTTTTTTGGGTTGTCCTCCTCCCTTTACAATCCCTTTGTCTAGTGTAATACATCATATATTTTAAGTTGGACCAACGGCAACACAAATGCAAAATTTCATAAAATCAGTTCAGGTTAGGTGCATCGGCGGTCCTAAATTGTCTCTAGTGTGTGCTTGGTGTGTAGGTGTGTGTGTGTGTGCCCTGCGGTGGGCTGGCATCCTGCCTGGGGTTTGTTTCCTGACTTGCTCCCTGTGTTGGCTGGGACTGGCTCCAGCAGACCTCTGTGACCCTGTAGTTAGGATATAGCGAGTTGGAGAATGACTGACTGATGACAGTTTAGCCGTTTCTATATGATTGGTGAACAGACAAACAGAGATATAAACGTCTAAATTTTATTTAAATAAATAAATCATTGTGAGATTTTTCTAATTCCCCTAATCCACTTCAGAATCATGGTAAGTCAGTCCCTGTTTATCACAGCAGCCTTTAGTACAAAGTGGACACAAGCCTTGTATAGGGATGGCTGCCAGTTCATCACAACCCAGCTTAGAGCTGCCAATACTGGTAAACATGCATATGCATGCCTTGATAATGTGGGAGAAAAAAAATAAAGAAAATAATATGCAGAGTGCTGACATGGGGAGAAAGAACCAACTCTACCCAAGATTTGCCCAGGCAGGGATTCAAACCATGGAACTCAGTGGCATCCACACTATCCAATGTGCCCCCTTTGTTTGTTTATATGTATTTTCTGTGTAGCACATCAGTACAGTATGATCTTATTTTCACTGTATGAGCTATGAGAAAAAATATTAATGAAAATACTGAAGCCCTCAAACATTTAAAAAAGCTTAGCGGATCACATTGTTAAATAAAGGCATCATCATTTTCTTACATTTTTCAATCTTTTTTTGAATTAATGAATGCTGGGGTATGTGGAGATGCAGTACTTCTACCTCATGGATCCAGAGATCTGGGTTCAAGGTATAGTAAAAGGATATGTTTTGTGTTTTTCAAATCAAAGTTATTTGTTATATATAATTTTACACATAAAACTGTCTTCTAAAGTAAAGTGTTTCTTTAATAAATTTATTTTCTTTAAAAATACATAGTTCTAGCACTGCGGTGGGCTGGCACCCTGCCCGGAGTTTGTTTCCTGCCTTGCGCCCTGTGTTGGCTGGGATTGGCTCAGACAGACCCCCGTGACCATGTAGTTAGGATATATAGCGGGCTGGAAAATGGATGGATGGATAGTTCTAGCAATTTACAATGGAGCTTTACTGGGCCAGGTGTCCATACATTATAAAGAATCCTTAACAAGCTTGAAAAACATGTCCACTTTGATGTGGCAAAGGTTTTAATTTAAGAAAACGTGCCTTCCATGCTTATAAAACTAGAAAACCTAGAAATTCTGGGGCCTATTTTCTCAAGTTAAGGATACATTACTTGCTTGTTTGTGTAGTGTTGGAGTTATAGGAATGCAGTCTGTTTATTTTACATAAGCTATGAAGCCAAATGCACTGCAAGTAGCAGCGTATTGAAAAAAGCACAAAGGAATTTCATTATACTTTTTAAATATAACAATACATCTGAACTGAACTGATTACCTTCATTTTATTTTTAATAAAAGCATTAGATTTTTCAGAGAGACAAGCCACCTTTGCTGTGTCATGTCTTAAATGCACATCATCACAAAAAAACTCTCAAAAAAGAGAGAGTGCATGATAGAGCAGATAGAAGCACCACAAACCCATTATCATTTTTAATGTACGATGTGTTGCTGTTATATGATATATGATATCTCTCTGTTCTAAAAACTTTTTCCCGGGAATGAGACGTGATCTTTTGAAAAGAGACAGAGACACTTTCACTACCCGCGAGATGGACAAGTCATGTCCTACTTACAACCTTCAGACGCAAGTCCCGTGATACACATGCAGAGCAGGTTAGAGATAATGGAAGTAGGAAAATTTGAAAGTCTCCAAAAATAAGAGTTAAGATTGCATTAGCGCAAACAATCTGAAAATATTACTCATGGAAATAACGGAACAGCGAAAAGAGATTGAATATTCAGGTGCTGTACAGGCTTTTGAACGTTTGCAGCTCCGCACCAAATGTAGATCACGCGGCCCACAACAACAGCAAGCCAGCAGCTTCTCGAGACAAGAGGAGGTGAAAAAAACACCAATTACTTGTTTCCCAATGTATCACTGTTTCAGAGGGGTTTCGGAGGAGCGGCCACGTCAACAAATTGAAAATATTACTTGGGGAATTAACAGAACAGCGAAAAGAGATCGAATATTCACTTGCTGTACTGGCTTTTAAATGTTCGATGCTCTGCACGAATTGCAGATCACACGGCACGCAGCAGCAAGCCAACAGCTTCTCAAGCAAAGAGAAGGGGAAAAAAACATCTGTTACTTGTTTCCCAAAGTATAATCATTTAAGAGGGGTTTTGGAGGAGTGGCCGCATCTCCTTGGGGTGTGGTCAGCCCCCCTCTTCACCATGGTGCCTACCACTGGCAAGGGTAAGTGAACGAATTGCAGATCATGCGTGAGGGCAGCAGCAGCATGCCAGCGGCTGCTCGTGCAAAGAGGAGTTAAAAAAATGTATTTGTTTCCCATTGTATCACCGTTTAAGAGGGGTTTCAGAGAGGCGGCCACTGGCAGGAGGCAAAGCCCTCTAGTAGTAATAAAAGAACTGAGTACACCTTTTTCAGTACTCTGTGAGGCAAGAGTAACAGCCCTCTTTGTCTATGTTAAAACATCTGCAGTGAACGTAATGAACTTCATTAAAGCTAGGGAAATTGATGCTGATAACTTGGCCTCAACAGTGTGTGTGTGTGTGTGTGTGTGTGTGTGTGTGTGTTGGCCCTCTGATGGACTGGCACCCTTTCCAGGGATTGTTCCTGCTTTGTGTCCCCTCCAGCTGGCCTGTGACCCTACCCTGGTTGAGTGGTTTAAGAAGATGGATGGATGGATGTATGCAGGGCTTGAAGTAGGGCAGTATGCACCAAAAACAACTACAAGCAATATTTATTTATATAGCACATTTTCATACAAATGATGTAGCTCAAAATGCTTTACAGGATGAAGAAAGACAAAAAAGACAAAATATAAAAATAAAATTAGGTAATACTAATTAACTCAGAATCAAAGTAAAGTCTGATGGCCAGGGAGGACAAAACAAAACCTCCAGATGACTGAAAAAAAAACAAAAAATCTGCAGGGGTTCCAAGGCCCAGACCCTCTAGGCATTCTACCTAACATAAATGATCTCAGTCAGTCCTCATGGCTTACAGGCTTCACATGGAATTTGATGATGATGGTCATGTGGATCTCTGGCCTTCAATCATCAATGCAGGGACAGTATGGTGCTTTGATCGGGTGGTGATGGTGCAGACCGCCACCACAGAAAACTGGAAAAAGAACAGCAGACAAAGTAGGGGTTAGTACGGATTTTGGAACCACAATGAATGATAATGATAATTAAATGCATATACGGAATATCAGAGTTAAACTAAAATGAAGCTATGAAGAAGAGTTTTTAGCAGCACCAATATGCACCAATACGCCTTAACTAGCTTTCTCCTGTTCAAGCACTGGATGTATACTATTAATATCTGATTAGTTCTTGTCACTGCATTGCCTGTTACATGACCTCAATATTCACTCTCTCTGGAGCACACACACACTTTATCAATTCAGATGGAGCAGGTTGTATCTTCCTTATAGTGAAAGAATATTTGCAATCATAAGTGTGATTTTTTTGGTTACTATTATCTAGCTGTCTACAGAGCAGAGGGAGCAAGGGTACCATGGAGTGAGATGAATGAGGAAGTTGCCGAAGAAGTGAGGCACACAGCTGATCTCCTTTGAAAGTGGCTGAATCTCACAACAATGGTTTTATTTTTGGTTTTATTCCTTCACAAATAACATGGATATCATGTCTTCCAGTATATGTGTAATTTCAATCAATACTCTAGAATTTTTGGCTTGAATAATGAACATACTTGATAAGTTTTGAGGTGTTCCCATCGCATATGGATGCAGGGTTCCATTGAGCCTGATTGTAAACTGCAGGAACAAAGTATTTTAAAAATTTATAGGGAACAATTGACTTTAGAACACTGTTTTTAAGTGGCAAATCAGTATACAGTATACCATAATTGTGAAGGAATAAGCTTGACTTGAAAAATGGCAAACTTATGTTTTAACATTGGGCTGCATAATGCTATAGTGTTAAATATGTCTGCCTCATAGATCCAGTGAGCAGGGCTCAAATCTTGTTCCCAGGCATTGTTTATGTGGAGTTTGCGTTTTTTGCTTGTGTCTTGTAATTCCCCAAGTCTGTTTATCTTCCTACAACTTAAAAGCCTTGCAAGTTATGTTAACTGGAAACTCTCTATTTATCCATTATGTATGTTTGATAGTGGGCTCTGCACCTTGCGGTACCAGAATACGTTCTCGCCACCCAAATCATGACTTGAAAATTGATTGAGCAGCTTTGTCATGTTATGTTGTGTAATAATAAATTCGTAGTAAACAAATACCTTATTGTAAATCCAAAAAAGCTTCTCTCAAATTGCAATCGAATTCACTTTTTGGAAGACAGTCCATAATGGAGGAGAAAATGGCACAAGGAGTTGGAGAAAGTAACTAATGCTGGCCACAGCTATTTAGATGTACATTTGACACACAGTGGAACAAAGCAAATCAGAGATGACACAGTTCGGCATGCATGTTATTTTGGCCAGCAGAGTTTCCATGACGACAGCAGTTTGTGGCTGCCTCAGGACAGCGTTGCTTCCTGGACTGGTTGTCTGTGAGGTGAGGCTCTTGATAGCAGTCAGAGATCATTTATATCTGTAAGTAATTTGGCTTTGGACTTACTCTGTCAGACATTGCACAGGTTTTGTCCATTTTTAAAATGGCAAAATCTGCAGCCCTGGGCATTGAAACCCGAGCAATATCTGCAGAGGGACTTCCAGTGATAAGTTACAGCACAGAGTTCAGAAGGCAGGAGGAACGAACCGGAAAAATACAACAATTTCAAGGCCCCATGTTTATTTAATCAAGGCATGATGCCATGCGTTATTTTCACCTTTCTTCACAGGCATTTTTTACTGATTGAATCCAGAAGGTCAAAAGCGTATCAGAGCAAAGCTTTCATTCATAGATTTTTTTTTCCTTCTTTCAAAATTGCAGGAAGCAGATTAGGGGTCTGGTCAAAGTTTTTTTTTTTTTTACCTTGTGAGTTTCAGGGATAGCCGATATAAAAATGTGTTTTTGTTAAAACCTCAGAGTTCTTCACACTTTTAGAAGATGATCTAATTGGCACTTTGGAAAGTTCATTTATTTAGCTGACTAGAGCTGGATTTATGGTCCATTTTGCATGATCATGGTCTGCTCTTTCAGTCATTGCGGCTTATTTTTAAAGCTGAAGAGCGGACTGTGCTTTTATGTCTTTGTGCCCGATTCACCATACAAACAAGAAGAAATTGATGCAAAGGCTGGTGTAAAAATATAAATCCTTGCTGAACAATTTTGGACTCCTTCCTATCAAGTAACTCTGGTGGTTCATATATACTGTAGAGGGCACTACACCCTGTGATTAACACAAAATGATAATTAATTTTCTAAGTCTGCTTATTCCAGTACAGTGTGGTGTTGAATGGAGTCTATTCGGAAAAATAACAGTGCACAAGTCAGGGCAGAACCACCAGTCCATTGGAGGGTACACTGAGTTGCAGTCGCCAGTCAAACCAACATGCAAAACTGTGGGTTGTGGAAAATAAAAACTACTTGGAGGAAATCTAGACACTCACAGGGAGGATGTGAAAACTCCATGGATATAATGCCAGATCTGGCATTTGACTCAGAGGGGTCTGGTGTTGTGACGTATTGGCACTAAGCACTGCACCACGACTCTAGGATCTCAAATGCCACAATGAGAAACAAGAACATGTAGATGCAGCGGATTTACTGTAACGCTAGCAATTATTTTGAAATGCATCAAATATCAGCATTGCATACTAGCAGCGCCTTTTTCAACTTCATATAATATCTATGTTATTTAGGAAATCATCTTATATTATTCACTGTTTGTTGTTCCCTTAACAGAGAGATCATTAGGTTTGTTTTTTATGTGCAGTGTGCTACCTATTGTCTGAAATGTATGCATTTCTGTGCTGCACAAATGCTGACAAATTCATTTGGCATGTTAAGATTTTTAGCTGAAAAAAGCAGCAACAAATTTAAGTTAGTAAACAATTTGACAATGATGGCCATCTTATGGTTGGACCTGTAATAAATGCAGGACTGAAGTAACCAATCATTTGTTGGTGCTTTTATTTCATAATCTTACTAATTAGGAATGGATGTTACGGTGGCACAGTAAATAGCTCTACTGCTTTGGAGTCTAGCATTTAAACTCTAGTATGATGACTGTGTGGAATTTTAATTCTTTTCCTTCGTTCTCCTTAGCTTTTTCACTGGTTAATCTGGTTTTCCTCCCACATCCCAAATATACAGTATGCATGTTAGGATAATCAGTGACTCTAAATTGGCCCCATAATAGTGAGTGGGGGTCACACATAGGTTTATAGAAATCATCAGTTTCACATGTCCAGAGTATACTGAGATTCATACTAGCACATGCTGATGAGTGCCACACAGACATCTTAATCAGAAATGATTCTTTCTTAAGCCCAACACTGCTGGAACCTTCCTCGTTCCCATCCTTCTATAGCAGATATAAGGCTACATTTTGTTTTATTTTGTTATTATTTTATGATTTCATTATATAAAAATTAATAGGTTCTAGAAGCCATTTTTGATTTGGAAGTCAAAATCCTCTTTATTTTGAAATCATTTAATTCGAGGTGATAATGGAGCCATATACTTCATAGTTATGCTTTGAATGAAACAGCCTATGAGTAAAGTATTACAGTAATCAATTCTGCCTAAAAGACATAAATGGGCAAAAATCAATAAATACAACCATTGCATTTTTAAGTAAACAAAATAAATGAAAAAATTCAATTTAGTATAAGCTGACCTATTTCAGAGTGTTCATAAGAAATGTAATGATTTACTTCATGAGGTGGAAGTACATAATAGCAAAAATAGTTGTGTCATATATTTGAAACATTAAAACAAAAAAATGTATGCTTCCGTTTAAATATTCTCGATTGATCAGGAATTTGTAATTTTTCACCCTATGATAGAGGTCCATGCAGAGTTCACGAGTAAGGAATTGAAAATGAAAAATAAAGTCATACCGGTATTTGTAATCACTGCCCTTGAAATAGTGTCAAATAATATCCCATATTCTTACATTTGAAATCTGACATTTTTTTACCTTCTGAGAGTGGCTGTTAGAGGGCTAGGGACACCCATAAAGAATCAAATATCAAAAATATTGTATTTGCGACCAGAAATCTTGAAATGGGGCGGCACAGTGGCGCAGTGGTAGCGCTGCTGCCTCACAGTTAGGAGATCCGGGTTCGCTTCCCGGGTCCTCCCTGCGTGGAGTTTGCATGTTCTCCCCGTGTCTGCATGGGTTTTCTCCGGGCGCTCCGGTTTCCTCCCACAATCCAAAGACATGCAGGTTAGGTGGATTGGCGATTCTAAATTGGGCTTGGTGTGTTTGTGTGTGGGTTGGTTCCTGTGTTGGCTGGGATTGGCTCCGGCAGACCCCCGTGACCCTGTATTTGGATTCAGCGGGTTAGAAGATGGATGGATGGATGAATCTTGAAATGGCACAAAATGACACTTCACACATCTATACTATTGACCCACATTTTTTCGAAGTTTTCTGAAAAGGTGTAACTTTGATCCCTTGTATCCCATTAGAGGATAAACCTCTGAGGTTGGTCAATGTGAAATGCACACCTTCAAGTTCTTCTGATCATTTTGAATGAAGATGCATATTGGTATACTGTTTATCATAAGGGTATAATTTCCTGCACCAAATATGATCAAAAAATATCCAAAAAATTAGGGTTTTATGGTCGAGAGAGACAAAATTTTTGACATCTTGTATAAGAAGGCAACAAAAGAAGTTGTGCAGTATATCATATGTGGGAGTTTGCTCATAATGGTGAATCAGGTGGCACTGGGCAAAAAAAAACTGAAGTGATTTCAGAGCATTCATAAGTAATTCTTATGAACAAAATAACAACATTCCTGACCCTTTTTATTTACTTCATTACTACTGTTTTTAGCCCTTGCTGTTATTTTTTCTTAACCAAGAGCACATTTGAGAACATTCTGATTTGCCCTGTTCTTGGGGTGCACCATTTAGTGCTTCATTTTAATGGCAGCAACTTCTTCTACCAGCCACAAGATGGATCTGTGATGACATGACATCATTAAACTACCACAATAATACACTGTGCATAACTTGCGTTTGCAGTTTGGATTTTTCTCAAATAAAAGCAAGCAAGGAAAAGAATACAAAGCAAACATTAGGCTTTAGTGTTGTAATCTGGTTAATGACTTTAATAAGGGTAACAGTTTGGTTGTAGTTAATACATATCAAAAGTCTGTATTGAATTTCATTTTTATTTACTTGTCTTCGAGATATTTTCATGCTTTAAACCAGCGTTTCTCAACCTTTAAGTATTTGTGACCCGAGTTTTCATAACAGTTTTAATTGCACCCCCCTAACGTTTTTTTGAAAGGAGCCCACTAATACCAATTTGTTCTTTTTTAATTAATGATATATCATAGACGCATATTTTATTATACCTACTTAACTTTTATCGACATTTATCTAACTCTATATTTATTTTTCTACTATCAAAATGTAGTTTAAGTTAATTTGTTTTGGTTTCAATAGATGTATTTTCATATTTTTGAATCTTGTTTTCTTTTTGTCACATCTTCGCGTCCCCCTTTTTATTACTTCGCACCCCCTAGGGGGCCGACCCCACAGTTTGAGAATCACTGCTTTAAAACTTTGATTTTGAGGATTTTGAGGAGAAAGAATCCATTTCTCATGTTTGTTTTGCAACCAGGGTGTTATAATTATTTTAATGGTGTTTTAGGTGCCATTTCTGACCAGACTTGGAAGTTCCCATTTTTGCACTTTTGTTGTTTTGATGAAAGTGGAGTTAGTGGCGACCCCAGCGTCAGTTACAGGAAAGAAGTGAAAAGGTTATCCAGGGTAATCATTCTCTATCCAAGTCTGACAGTTAAAAACTTAAAGACATTGACACATTTTCCTTTGATTTAAATTTATTCTGGCAACGACTCTGTGGCCATGTTTTCAGCAATGCTTCTTGTATTTATTTTTAGTTTTGACAAAAGCATGGCCAGGCTTTTGGATCCTGTTCATCCCATTTCCTGGTCTTTTACATAAAAATACTTTTCCTTCATTTCAGGAATAGTACAATAGGTCCCGATTACTAAAGAAATAATATGTTTAGAATGGCTTAGATTTGTGATAAACAAATGTATGCTACATGTTGGTTTTTGTGACAGAATATTTATTGCCTGATCTTTGTCTGTTGTTATGTTTTTTGTCAGGTTATTTTCCCTGGCTTATGTTTATATTTTCTAGTCTTTTTTTTTTTCATTTTTCAAAAAGACTGATTCAGTGTTGGTCATTTGTTTCAATCGTCTAGCTATGTTTAACATATTATTATTTGCTATATTTAAATATATTTATGTACTCTCTCTTTAAACATCATACTGTTTTTTATGTTTTGTGAGAGAACCCCAAGAGGCAGGATCACCCCTTGTGTCATCGCCTAGGCTACCCCCCAGCCCATAAAAAGCAGGCCGGAGATGTGAGTCCAGTGTGGTTCACTGTGTGAAGCTAGCTGGAGTTTGTACGTACAATAAATCCTTGCTATCCACAGATTCCGTCACACGGGTGTGCTTATCTGCTGCTGTAAAGGTGTAACCCTTTTCACAAAAATGTGACAAGATAATCATCCATCCAACTATATCCTACCTACAGGGTCATGGGGGTCTGCTGGAGCCAATCCCAGCCAACACATGGTGCAAGGCAGGAAACACCCCGGTCAGGTTGCCAGCCCACCACAGAGCACACACACCCGCACTTTAGGATTGCCAATGTACCTAACCTGCATGTTTTTGGACTGTGGGAGGAAACCCACGCAGACACGGGGAGAACATGCAAACTCCATGCAGGGAGGACCCTTGAAGTGAATCCGGGTCTCCTTACTGTGAGGCAGCAGCACTACCCCTGCGCCACCGTGCCGCCCACAAGATAAGCAACAAAAAAAAAAATTAAAAAGCTAAGAAAAAGAAAACAGAGAGCGGGTGTTGTGAACTTGGGGGGGAAAAAGGGCTATTGAGATCAGATTACAGTGAGTCCTATAGTCTGGTGTCAGGAGGAAAGAAATACAAAGAGTTGGGAAGTGAGATGGAAGAGTGTTTTAATGTAGCTAGACATGTGGAGAAGTGGATAAGCTAGCCAACCATGGTATGTCCTTGCCCCACATTGGTATCAACTGTGTGTGCAGTTGTGCTTATTGGGACAGAAGGATTTTCTTTTGTTGTCCGTTTTCCTTTGTGCTTCATGTACTTCCTTTATATAATTCTCCCTTGTTTGCTCTATATATAACAAACATTCAATTTTCTTATTTATAGGATGCCCTGCTTATTTTGTATCCATTTATCAATTATTCAAACATACCTAAGCTAGGGTGGCGCAGTGGTAGCGCTGCTGCCTCGCAGTTAGGAGATCCAGGTTCGCTTCCCAGGTCCTCCCTGCGTGGAGTTTGAATGTTCTCCCCGTGTCTGTGTGGGTTTCCTCCGGGCGCTCCGGTTTCCTCCCACAATCCAAAGACATGCAGGTTAGGTGGATTGGCGATTCTAAAATGGGCTTTGTGTGTGTCCTGCCCAGGATTGGTTCCTGCCTTGTTGGCTGGGATTGGCTCCGGCGTGACCCTGTGTTCGGATTCAGTGGGTTAGAAAATGGATGGATGGATACCTAATCTAGGTTTAAAAGGGTGATTGGGCCTGAAAAATTTACATCAAATTCTATTCTAGAAGAGACCCACCTATTTGAAAGACCAGAGTATCCAGAGAAAAACTTGAATTTTCAGACTACACATAAAGAGTCACTAGGCTGGGATTCAAACCCTGGACTGTGGGGCATTGAGGCTCTTCTCTAACCACTACAGCACTGTGTTTCCCAAGTCTTCCATCATTGGTCGTGTCTGTGTACCGTGAATGGTGGAGAAGAAGAAAGAAAGAGCATTCACTGTCTTGATGGCTTTCTGAAACAATGTAGTGGCAAAGTGGCTTTTAGCCCCCAGCTGCCTTTTCTCTGGTCCAGTTCACCTGGACCATGTTGAGATGCTAAAGGACTCAGCAATAGAAAAGAAACTCATCCACCTTCTTGTTTTTTACTGTTGTGCCAGTTATTCTTGTTCTGGTTATGATGATAATATGTAACTAGTTGCTGTAGGTGTGGACATGTAAGTTAAATCAGATTTAAATGTCAAAATAGGTACTGTTTCTTTCCCTTGAATTTTTGAGTATTTTGCCTTTTTCCATCTATTTAGAGGTATGTGCTGGTGTTATATAAAATAACAGGACCTTTTTTACAGGGTTGCGTGCTTCTACTGTAAAATACTATTCTATCCCTCCTTAGCAAACTTCATAGAATATAAAAGACAAAAATATCACAGCATGATGATGACAACATGGTGAATCATTGTGTTTATCATTTCGGAGAAGTCACTGTCTAAAGCTTAAAGACTGAGAAATAGGACTGTACAATATGTTGTCTATTGAGTTAAAAACAACACATCTAAGGAAGAAACCACATGCATCTCACTTCCAGGTTTTGACAGATTTACATCTCTCTGCTCTGTGGAGTCACAGTGCCCCCCTCAGATGCTCTGTCAACGTATTTAGGCAGAACCTCTTAAAATGTGACATTAATAGCTAAGGTAAAGGTCTAGAAAAAGAAAAAAAAGTACAAAATTACCTTCAGTAATGATGGCAGTAGCACGGACAACCCGAACCAAATGTGTAGGTATAATTACGGCTTATGATTTTAATTATATTAATGTCAACAGAAAATGTGAAATGATAAAATCATTGTAATGTTCAGTTTAAGGTAAAGTGAAAGGGATTCAACTTAAAAAGCATCCTTTTAAAATTATATGAAAACCTTTTCAAGCCATCAAAATATTGATTAAATAGGAAAATATGTAAAGGTAAAAGGAATTTATCTTTCTGGCCAGATTATGTTATGTTGCTTCACATGGTAAGATCTAATAATCAGATGCATATAAATATTACACAAGTATAAAGGGATGCCATTTTGTTAATTATAGTAGCTTAGTTAGTGACGGCTATAGTAATTCATCCCCATATCGTATTCAATTGTTTTTGAAAAGGGGATCAACAACATGGTTGAACTTTTTTTTATTTACACTTCCATGACATTTCCATAAAAAAATATCTGTCCATTTATTGAATCAACTTAATCTAAATCTAATGTCACACAGCCAATCTTCCCAGCATTAGGCACAAGGTATGAGCCAACCCTAGACAGAGCACCAATTTATCTCAGGGCTTTTTGTAATATCAGCTAATGAAATAATTATAGTTTCACTCTGGAAAAATGAACATGATGTAAGTTAGTTTAGATGAAGATTATTGTTATAAATTGGAATCTTATTTCAAAATAGATAATCAAACTTCTTAGATTAGTTAATAACTGCTAATAATTTAAAAGAGATAACAGATACATTTCCCAGAATAGGTTGTGTTTATGTAATATGTATTTAAGAATTTGATCAAATGTTAAGGGAAAATATGACAGGAAGCGATAGACAGATAGATTGACTGACTGATTGATTTTCATAACCTGCCAATTGTCATATCGATTTTCAGCTGTGCTCAGCTAGCCTATTGCCATGGGTAAACATACATTTCCTATCAATCATTGACTGCAAGTTGCAGAGTAGAAAAAGTCCTCCTAACATGGTCCATTGGAGTGAGAGAATTATGGGCACAGTGTTTCATTTGTTATCATGAAAGCACTTCATCAGTATTTCTCAGCCACTGGGTTGTGAGCTGCGGCTGCGTCTGCAGCTGGTAGGTCGAGATGGATCGCCCATTTGGTTGCGTCAGGTTGCTCAATTGTCTTTGATCTATCAAGGTGATTCCTCACAGTGGGTTGTGATGATGCTTGCATGTGAAAAAGTGGGTGACAACATCAAAAGACTGTGAAACAATGCACTTAATGCCTTTGCCTGCACGTGTATGTATCAGCATGTCAGCAGTTAAGTGTCTGAATTAAAAATTTTGTATCTATAGTACCATCTGTTAATTTTCTTATATGCAGTGGTAGATTATTGTGATATGCTATGCCTCTTAGTTATTAGCAAAATCTTTAAGTCTATTGTGTATGCATGTTGTATGGAACAGATGATAAATTAAAGCTTCCTAGTGGGAATTTTTATATGATAACCATTTAAAGTAGCACCTCTGAGTGAAACAATCTGATGAAAATAATGGTAGTCAAACTGATGACCTCTTACCTGATTCAATCACAAAGCATAAAAGCTAGTTTAAAAGCTAATCATTTTTTGGGGTTAAAAATATTGAGGTATGAAATATACAAGTAATACATTGATTTGTTTTGAAAATTTGGGTGAATATAACAAATTTCAGTTCTTTCATCTTTGCTTTATTTTATTTGACAGGTGATTATGCCTTTAGATAAAGTGTGTTACTCTGGCCCAAGACAAATTATTAGTTACCACAAATCTTTGCCGTCAAATATATTGGATAGTAACATATCTTGTGCTGTCACTGTGAACACCTTCTGTGTGATTTGCTCTGACCAATAGTCATCTTTTTCTGATAATGCTGTCAAAGCGGTAGATGCTGGAGTCCAACCATACAGATGACATGCTAGTTATGGATGTGGTAATGCATTGTAGATGTGCTGCTTTGGTATTTCAGCACAGTATTACAGTTTGTGAGTAATGCTGTGCATCCCCTTCCCCTCAAAATACTCCCAGGCCAATCTGAATTTGGCATGTTTCATTTTCACTGAGGATTTCCATTCTGCTTCAAGATGTAATACAGTCTGACATGTAACATAAATACTTGCATCATTTATCTAATTAAGTGAGCATCAAGTCTCGAAGTAACTCTGTATCAGGCATTGCAGAGAGGCAATTACATTTCCCAAAGAAAATTAAAATTAATTGAAAAAGTGATAGTTAAGTTGGTTTAAACTTATAATGTGATACTATTTTATGGTTGTAGTGCATACACGTCTTATTAGAACTGAACATTTTGCAGTTCTGCAATGCAGACAGCATAAGCAGTGATCTGCATCATTCTTAATGTTACTCTCAAAAACATGGGGAATACATGTGCAGTACACAATGACAGAAGTCCATAGATCCACATGCTTGTTTCACCACATAGTGTCTTTATGATGGTGTGGAGTTTCATATCTTCTGATTTTATTTGACAAAAACCACAAAGTAATTCTGGCTAATCATGTACTTGGTATGATGAATAATTTCTAACCTGATGGTAGTAAAATTATCCAGAACAACAATACCCCCGTCCATAAGACATGCATCTCTTTTTCTGAGGTAGAATGTCTTAGTTGCCTGATCTCAACCTAACTGAGTGGGACAGTTAGTAGATAACATTTTATACATAGAGAGAGAGAGAGAGAGAGGTTAGGAACATACGCTAATACAGCACATTGCCACACCCACCACATGACAAACCACCTCAAGATCCCAGATTAGGACCCAAGTGCAGCTAGGCGACAGGTGACGCCTTAGCACCACACTAGTTCAGAACCTTCCTAAAAACACTAAATAATGTAATTTTTCCTGGAAGAATACTGTTCAGTTTCCTGAAATGAAGCTGTTCTGGTGACCTGTGGTCATCCTTTAAGGCAGTGAAAGGCAACCTTTTTCGAGTTGCGGCGCACTAAGTCCAAAAATTTTCTTTCTTGGCGCACCTGAGGGACTGCTCATAAATAAAGTCGTGACAACACAATCTATGGACAATCGCTAATAAAAACAGTTAATTTTACAAGTGTGAAAGACATTTTATTAATAAAGGAATCAAATGATAAATCTTAAAGTTAATAAATGTGAAAGTTGAGATTGTTTTTCAGCACATATGAGATTGGTGCGAGGATCAATTTTCAAAAGACAGACGCACACTTCCTTGTCGATCATTTGAAGTCTCTCGCGTTTCTCAGACTTCATTTCCGTAAGTGTTCCGTTGTCTGTTTTTCCAACATAAAATATATTTTTTTAAATATTATCTTTTTAATCAACCAAAAGTTCAAAAACACTAGCAATTTTAAATATTTTACAAACGTTTTCGCGGCACCCCTAGAAAATTCCGTGGCGCACTCTGACAATGCTTTAAGGCAACTAAGGGGCTTTGCCCCATGCTCGCTTTACTCGCCAACCCCCCTGCCTGAGCTACACACTAGTCTTTTTGCGGTTCTGTCGCTTGCATATGGGGATGCGGTTGTACAATTTAAAGAGATTGTTATTTTCATGGGAATTGTTACATATGCATAATAGGACTTTTTTACATTACAGTGAGTAATTAACCATAATTAAAAAGGAGTAAAACATAATAATTTGAAAGTAAATTATGTTTCATGTTGCATTAGAGTTAGTCATTGTGTAATTCGATTTTGTTCTGTTTTGCTATGAAATTAACACCAAATACTTTTAAAACTTAGTTTTACAGTAAAACTTCAGTAAAAACTATTTTTTAAATTAAATTTTCCTCAATAACGCATTGAATTTTTATTCTGTGATTGGATTGTCATTATGACAATGCAACGTATAACTCCCTGTGATTGAATTTCGTTTCTTTCTCTCTATTAAATAAAACGACTTTTTCGACTGTTTGGCTATGAGATTTGTTAATTGCCTTTGCAAAAGCTATTCTAACGAGAAACTGTTAATGTTTTAATATGAATGGCATATCAAGATCTCCTTTGCTGTGTAATGTTATCCGCGGAAGATGTACTACTTTACCTTTCTTGGAAAAATCCTTCTTTCTACAGTATTTTGTGCGGTGGAAGACTGGACGGTGTTGACAGTTGTAAATATTCTTCGGGATATTGTAAGTTGATGTTTTCATCTTCCGCACATCACCACCAGCTGTTTCAGCATAGTCTATTGATACGCATTTAACCAATTTGCTGTGAAACCGATCATCATTTTTGTTGTTAATTCATTTGACTTCATCATTTCTCAGTGCTAGGATTACCCGTGTACTCATTTTTTCTGTTGATAACCCATCGTGATGAAATTCTGCAATAGGATTTGGACATAATACGTCTTCTTTAATGGGGAACTTAAAGTGAGGAAAACTTTAAAATTTATAAGAGCTGAGAAAGCAGAAACTGTGTCTGTCAAAAGTATTCACATGAATGAGTGGTGACATAACCGTGGTTGAAAATGTTTGAGAGGAGGGCTTGACTTCAAAAAATCTTAAGGCCAAAGTGAATATGGTTGAGAGGAGGGTGTGACTTGAAAAAATCTCAAGGCCAAGGTCTCAAATCATGGGACTTGAAAAAATCTTCCAAAAAGTCTTGTTGCGTCGCAGGATTTTTTTATATAATAGAGAGACTAGCCCTACTCGCCTCGCTCGCCAACCCCTGCATTATGAACCAGCCATTTTGTGTCTCTGCTGCTTGTGTATTCTTGCAGATACGCCTCTTCATTGGGAAGAAACACTACTTTCCCTGATGGCAACACAAATTACATGACCTACAAGTCTCCGACTTAAAGTTTAAATCTGAACAATATATTCAATATCTTTTGGCTGTTCCATTATTTCTCTGAGTAATAATTTCCATTTCTTTGTGCTAATGAGATCTTTACTATCATTTTTTTGAGTCTTTCATTATCTCAAACCTGTTCTGCATGTGTATCGCGGCAACATTTTTTAATTCTTTACGACATTCTACTTTGTCATCTGCTCTTTGTCTTTTATTTCTAGCCCCGGCCGTGGTTGGCACAAAGTCTTGTCTCGCAGGACATAAAAGTGTCTCTCTCTGAAAACACCACGTCTCGTCACAGGATAAAAAAGTCTTTTCTCGTCCCAAGATTTTTTTTATTATAATAGAGACTCTTTTATGTAGAGTTTGCTCTCTGCAATGTATCCAAATGTTGAGGATTAAGAATGAGCAGTGCAGACACAGGTGCAAACGATATTACTGTAAATGTCAAAGGTGAGCAATTACTTTACCGTCATTTTGACTTCTCTCCACATTAAGAAACATACCTTACAAATGAGCAGACAAGTGAATATTGCACTGAAGTAACTGCTCCCTTTTAGCACTCAGTTTTGACAGCATTTGGATCTAATTAAGACAACAAACTTCACAGAAGAGAGTGAATTAAAAAAAAGGCTAAGGAAAACGTAAGTTATTTAAAACTTTCGAAAAAAACAAATATTTGTTTTTTTTTTTAAATAAGAGAATGGGCAATTCACTATACACTGAGATCAACCCCAAGTAAGAATGATGCATTATTTTGAAATTGTTTAGAGTAATCTTGGAAACCACTGCTATAGAGTAATATGGAGTCGCACTGCTGCCTCACAACTGAAAGGTCTGGTGCTTGTTTCTAGGCCCTGGTGACTACCTGTGTGGACAACGTCTTCTCATGTCTGCCTGTAGTGTCTGCAAAACAACAACATATTCCTTTCAGTTCATCCTTATTAAAGTAAGAAAAGTGCTGTAGTATACAGTAACAACAACAACATTTATTTATATAGCACATTTTCATACAAAAAAAATGTAGCTCAAAGTGCATAGGTAAGCCTATGTCTACATAGAAAAGTAAGGTTTATAATAAAGTTTTATTTACTTGAACAGCAGTAAAAGACATGCACCCGAGTGTAACGCTATTCAAGTCTGCAATCTGGTTATTCAGTGTGAGTGAAAGCATAGCTTCAACTTAAATTAAGAAACAAAACAATCCCTCCATAATAAACTTCACCAGTATCATTGCTAAGTGTGGATATCTTTTTGGACTACAGATGACTTCACTGATCTGTGTCATCCTCTGTTTTTGTCTGTAGTCTGCAGCTGTTGCTGTTTATTTTCTGCTTTGACGTCTTTGTGAGATTATGGAACCTCTTTAAATAAATCCCCCGCTCTGGAGCTCTGTGTTGTTATGACTTTGTTATAATTAATTCTTGTTCCATTATATTAAGTTGCATAACTTAATAATACAGTTGTCTTTAGGGGGATGGTTGTTTAATCTCAGTGATACATTTCATTGTTTTATTTGTACACAAATGTGTTTGGTTTTTATAAAGCGTAATAGGAAATTACAGTAATAGCATGTCACAAATATGTGGCACAGTGTTGGATACTCCTACTTCTTGGATCCAGTTTTCTGTCTAGAACTACGTACCTGGTCCCTATTGTGTGCTCTCACGGTGTACCTGCAGCTTTTTAATTTGAGTACACAACATTTCAAACACATGCATGTTACCCTCATTTATGATTAGGCCTTTCAGGTAATTTACATCCCACCCAGGAATGGTTCCTGTCCTTTACCCCTTAATGCCCACTCCAGCACAGAGCTCTTAAAATTGTGTCCTGCAGAAATCAGGGTCACTAAAAGACAGCAGTCCATGGATGAGGTGACCTCTACATTCACCAAGTTCCCTAGAAATGACAGAGAGAAGCTGCAGTTGTGAATCATGTAGTGTCCACTTAGCACTCTAGAGGGCAGGTGACTCAGTAGGTGTCTGGGTGTGTGACCTTCTACATAACGACGGAGGAAGGTCATGGGGAATGAAACACCTTCTGAGCAGTAGAGGCCACTATATGGTCCCAGGTCAACAGACATAGATCCATGTGACACTTTCAAAAGAAAAAATTAATGGTAGGCCAGTTGTTTTACCCCAGCTCCTCCAGGCTGTGGGACTGTGATAACCTTTTACGAGAAGCAGCTCTGGAACTGACCAAGAAGTATGAGTTTTTAAGAGCAACAGAAAGAGTGGTGCCAAAGTGGTCTTTGTACGCCTATTCCTGACAGAGCAAGTGAGTCAGGACTTAGCCAAAAGATATTCTAGGGATATTCTAAACCACTAAATGCAATGACCCATTGAGTCCAGATTTGAAGTGTAAATGCAGTCAAGGGTTCAATGAAGGGAAAATAAGAGAGGTCAGGTTTGTGAGAGAAAGGGGAGGTAAAGAGGGGACACTTTATTATACCTGAAAGGTGGATAAGTGAGTCAGTTACCTTAAATGGTAGACAGGAGGTCATCACTTGCAAAATTAGGACAAGAGCCAATGCAGATTTGCTGTTGTTTTTGTTGTTTTGTTATTTAAAAATTTTCTTTTGTATTATAAAACAGAGCCAAATGCAAAGAAACACAAATAAATGTGATAGCTGATCATTACAACAGGCTAAGGTCCATTGTTTACATTTTTTGGGTGCGTTTGCATATAAAATGCAAAGCAAATTTTGCGGTTGCTTCTTTCAGTCCGCATGAAACAACGTGGCTCCTTGTGGACCACTTTTGTTAAAATGTGACATTTATTATTGTTAAAGGAAATTTGTCAAGGCAGTATAACAACAAGGGTGTGCCAGAGAGCCCTAAACCACCGACTCAACAATACACCACACGTTAACAGAATAAAATAATGAATATTTATTCCACAATGCACCTTTACAGATCTGTTTCCGGCAATGTGGTACAATTACTCAAAATAAACCTGTCAATTCTTCCTCCTTCTCCACCTCTGTAGAGTGTTGCTGGACCCAGGAGTGTTTTCGGTGCCATGTCACATCTTTTGGGAAACACTTCTGGGCCATAAGAAAAGTAGGAAGGTCCTCTCCCGACAGTGCCCTTTAACGATATGTAGGGACCCTGACAGAGCTGCGTTTACATACTCCAATTCCCAAGCATCCCTGCAGGTGTCCCGACTGGGTTCCCATATGAGGACCACGGCCACCTACCATACAGGGAATGGAATTACTCCTGATTCCCGGCTATTGCTGGTTTGTCTATTATTTCCTGCTGGCCAGATAAAAAGTTATTTCTTTGGTCTTTGCTTATTTCTCTGTCTCATATGGGGCCCGTTCTCCTCCTACAACAGTTACATTTTTGAAAACTTTAGAAATTTCAAAATCTCACACTGAAAAGCATTGGAAATTTACAAACTTATCTACTTTTAAAAGGAGAAGCATTCTTTGCGGCTTGAAGTATGAAATAGTTTATTCTTTCAATTTTACATGGAGAGTGGTTTCTTGAACTTGTATATTTTGTGGATTTTCCTCTTTCACACTCTTGCCCATTACAAGTGAGTCAGATTCCAGAAGGGTGCACACACACCGCAGCTCATACAGCAGCACCCTTCTCCTGCTGCTTTAGGTAAGTTAACCTAGAAGTTAAAAAAATGTCATGGAAGGGATAAGCATTTAGGTAAGCATATATAAGACTGAAATGAATTAACTAATATTCTCTGCAGATTATTATTGTAAAGAACTGACATTATCAATTTTCAGCTAAACGGTTTTGAAATTATTAATTACATGGGAAGGTGCAGCTGCCCTAACTGACACAAACACATTATGCATATAGAAATGGAAGGATTACAGTTTACACCATGCTGATTACTTAGCGTTATAATGTACAAAAGACTGAGTGTGAGTTATGGTTTATCCAACCTGAAGACCTGCTTTTCCTTCTGTATATCTTCAAACTGGAATTAAAATCTTTAAAATAATTGTCAGTTTTGTTTTCTTATTTCCTTTTTTATTCCTTTGTAAAGTACTGATAAAAAGCTCATATTTAATATAGTCAATTAACACATGTAATTGCATTCTATTATCACTATAATTTTTTAACATGACTCATTGTTACAAAAATATTTAATAAACAAAAATGTTGTAACATGACTCCAGGATTCTTGAGCAACAAATGAAGGGGAGAGGTGGATCTTCAGTTCAAAATGTTATTCCAATGTGGCTTTAGGGTTCCTGTTTATGATATGCATTGATAATTCCTGAAGTATATTTTTAGCACAAAATAGTATGTTTTGCACATTTTGAGCATGTGAATGGATAACTGACATTTGGAATATGCAACACGATTTTATTTTCTTTTTTTCACAAACATTTTCTACATCATTTGTCATTGTTCATTATTGGTCGCTATTGGCTTCTATTTTCTTTTTTCCATGAAAATTTTTTACATTGTTTGCCAATGGTTGCTATTGGTTTCTATAATGTCTTAAACTTTTTCTTTCCATTATGCATGAACACATGATATTAAAAGTTTTTCTCAGCCATCACAACAAACTACATGAGATAATTAAAATACAGAATAAAGAGTTATTTTAGTTAGATTATTCCTTTAAATAAGACAGCACTCCTTACAGTACAAATTGATTTGTGCACTAAGGATAAACAACTTCTGTTACATACACAAAAGCATTATGTCATAAATGCAACAGAATTATCACAAAGTCAAAAAACAACAAAAAACCTGAGAACAACATTAGAAAATCAATTAAAAGAATAGCCTTAAACTCCCGCAGAATCTGACTTACAGTTTTTGGAGCACAGCTCTTATCTCTACTTAAACATGTCTTCTTTATAGAGTCAGTTTGCATTCAGTTTCTTTTGCTATGTCCAATGAGCCCCTACTTGCAGTTTATTGCCATGCAGTTTATTTGATATAAATGCCTGAAATTTTAATAATAAAAATGACAGTCTACAACATGAGCAGTAATCCAACAACAGCAACAACAATACCACTAATAATGATCAAACTGGAATACTATAGGAGACACAGATGTGTTGTCTCTCAAAAGGCTTACAGTAAACCTTTAGTTAAAGCTCAATAAATATCATCCTCTACACTTCACCCTTCACATTTGCTCCTGGCATGCTAGAAATTTCCACCATAACCTGTCTCTTGGTGGAAAAAACACTTAGATGTCATGTACTAATTAGATGGTGATACTGCATTATTTGCATACATTGATGAGTGAACAGTAAATCAGAATCTGAAAGTTAATCATTACACTTCAGTTGCATTAAATTTTGTGATTAGAATAGGATAGTCAGATTTTTTCATAGCCCTTAACCCAATGTATCTCTTTATGATTTATGGGGTTGTATGATAAAATTATGCTGTCAGCCTTGACACCTTTTATTTTTCTGGATTTAATAGAGACCTACTCAATATTATTTATATTTGTGTTAAAGGGTAATTTTTCTTTTCATTCACATAACATAAGTTTGACCGTTTTAGAGAAATATGAAATGCAAAAAAAGAAGAATGTCATACCTGAAGCCTGTATTATTCCAAGTGGCTTTTACAGTAAGACGTTGCTGTAATCGAATGTCCCCTTTGACATTCTGAAATTATCATACAGCTTTTTTGTATTAAACCCCTCCACATTACAGAATATTTCCACCAGTAGTGGCTCCTCACTTGTGTCTTCAGATTTCTCTGTACATTTTTGACCATTATGATTCCCAATAAAGCATCTTTGAGCACACATGATCTGGTACTGTAAATGATCTAAACTCAGCTTGTAGGCAGTGAACATATTGCTGGTATTCTTGGTTGTCTGTTAAGTCACTTCTATCTGATTAATTCATTTTTATTAATTTCACGGCTTTTGGGTATATATCGATGCACCATCATATCAGATATGAATCGTTTGCAAAGTTAAATTGAACCATCAGACAAAAAAAATCAGGTATGTGTCAAAATAAGAACTGGGCCACTTTTAACTGTGTCTAAATGTAGCTTTAGTAGTCTGTAGCAACACATACACTCAAATGCAGACAGTATGGACTTTCAACAAATTTTCACCATCTTAACTTTTCTCTAGCATTGCTCCAGGATTTTTTCTTTTGTTTTACATACTCTGTATACTTTCTGTTTTCTCTTCTGAATGTAAGTTAGTTTCATCTGCAAAGGTCTAGCACTCTGTCCTGGATGGTTTTTGCTTTGTGCCACAGGCTGCCTGACAGGATTTAAAAAAACGGATCCTTTTTTGGAAATTATTAGCAGCAAACAAAGCATTTATACATTAGAGGGAAGAGGTACTTAATCTCGCTTAACTTTTAATGCTGATCGATCTTCTTGAAACAAACAACTGTTACAGCAACACAACACCATCATCATTCAAGAAACTCTGATATAACAGGAACAAGAGTAAGTTTCTTGCCTGATGCTCAAGGTTTGTGCCTCCAGCTATATCCAGGTGCCTTAATTTGGAGAAAAGGCTCAAATCAATTACTGTATCAAATCAATCAATAGTTGTGTGTCTATGTGTGTGTGTGTGAGTGATTATGCCCTGTGGCAAACTTAGGTTCTGCCTTATACCCTTTTCCCCAGTCAAAAATCCTACTCTAACAGATCACTGGATGAAAAACTGTTCATAATATTAAACAGTTAGATTTAGTAAGCAATACTTTAACTATAATTGCAAGATTTCAATATTTCAATCTTCCTTCCTGAGACTGGAAACCTCACAGATTTGTATGACCTCTAAGCTTCATATTTAGCAACTAGCGAGCTCAACAAAGTCTTTGTTTATGTACTTTGCTTCATTGTACTACTCCAGAATATTCATTTTCTGTATTTTTAGTGGCTGCTCATTTTCTTTTCAAGAATACTTAAACTGAGAATACATAATGTATAAGTTTAATTAAACAAACATAGAGGCATTGGCAAAAGGTCAGATTTTGTCTAAACCCGCTATCCAAACTCATTTACGTGGTGTAATAGTGATGAACTCACTTTAAAGTAGCACTCCATCACTTTAGTTGCAGTTACTCATGGCTTTCACATATTGTACAGTTCAAACACGCCTGCAGAATATCATTTCATCTGTCCAATCCTTTTCATAACCCAATCAATTCAACACATTCTTAATGGGAACATGAGATGTGGGCAAAGGAAGTAAAATCCTGTCAATGGAGCTACAGCTGATCAGAGATGATATATTTATAGTATCACTGAATTGTATCTGTGAGTAGTTGAAGGCCACTTTCCTCTCCTTCCTTATGCAAGCCAACAAGTAAATAAAGGTTTTCACAGCTGTGTGTCAAGTACAGCTTGTTCTGTTTCAAATCATCTGTGAGACAATTGAGAGGATTTATTTTTATGTGTCACATATTTACTGGCGTGTCTGGAATATTATTCACAGGATACAAGAAGTTCTCAGATCTATGCTATTCATTAGGAAATCATTTTAATGTTTGACACTATTAAAGACACCCAACTGTTTACTTGTGCAAGTTAGAACCCAATGGAGACCAAGCAGAGGTATGCTCTGATCTGGACACCAGTATCAATCTGTAGCAGACATATACATTTAGATCATCAAAGAGGCCAACTTTAGAATTATTTGCACAACTTTAGAGCATGTTGAGAAAAATTTAAAAATGAAATGTAATCCTATTGTGAATTTCCCATTGGGATTAATAAAGTATCTATCTATCTATCTATCTATCTATCTATCTATCTATCTATCTATCTATCTATCTATCTATCTATCTATCTATCTATCTATGTCTGTCTGTCTGTCTAAAGAACTAAATATATCTGCAGAGTTTAACTACAAGCAACACATTTATTTTATATAATAATTAAAACAAATTTGGCTAGTATCCATAATTGTGGCTCTTCATTTTATTCTTAAAATGTCAGAATTCCTATTATATTTTTAATTAAACTGGTTTAAACAGACTGTAGAATTGAAGATGAACATTATGTGAAAGGATTGGAGGCTGGATGACTGACTCCTGTAACCTTGAGTCTAATATGCATCTTTCCCCATAAGCATTTGTCCCACACAGGTTAGTGATGTCCTGTAAGAGCATCATCTCCTGTTACATGTAAATGCTCAAATGCTAGTCAGCCTGCAACAGCTGTGCACGTTTGCTCTTTGGGATTAGTGGAAAAGATGGGGGTGGGGGGGAGAACCTGTTATAGGCCCCCATGTAGTAGTCAGAATCAGCTGGTCAATGACTTTTAATGCCTCAACCCATTTCTGCCTCCCCTTCTTAGCCTAATGGTGAGATCAGCTTACAGTCCATTTGTGCCTACAGCCCTGTAGGCTGCCTGCCTGCCTACCAGGGATTCTTCAAATACCTCCCCTGTTAAAAAAAGAAACACAGAACCTCCTCTGCTCCAAAGCTGGGAGATGGCAAGGGGCTGATCTCTGAGAGGAGTGTCTCATAGCTCCTACCACAATGTGTGTGTGACTTAGATGTTCATGTTAGTGGTTAGGGAGTGTTGTGGTTGTAGTTTGTGTTGCTTTTTCTGTGTTGCAATGCTGCTTCAATAAGGGGCGTCAAGATGCCCCCTGGCAGGACCTGCCATGTCTAACGGGTACCGTACTTTATCGCAGCACCTCAATGACTTGAAGAAGGAGAACTTCAGTCTCAAGCTCCGCATCTACTTTCTGGAGGAGCGTATGCAACAGAAGTATGAGGACTCCAGAGAAGATGTCTACAAAAGGGTGAGTCACATTTGAAATATTGAGGTAGTTAAAGTGGTAAGCTTTATATAGGTAAGAGGGGCAGGAAGGTATGAAACAAGTGCCAGCTCACTCAGGTTATGCAATAAGCGATCTTCTTGCAGGTGAAAATGTGTCAGCTACATTTTCTTAGCATCCATGTAGCTTGAAGAATTTTAAATTGTCTAAACTATCAAATAATGTTTCACAAAAGCATTCAAAGACAGAGATAAAGATATGACAAATAATGGATGTTTTATCTGATGTAGTTTCACTTCATAAATGATTCAAGAAAATGTTTAAAATTTGTTAAGAATTTTGCATGAAATTGTACATTTTCAATTTTATGTTTGTAGAAAATTTGCCTTGTGTTTTTTAAGAAATATTTAACTAAAATGTAAAAGTTGATTGTTTTGTGTGATGATGAGTCTATCATGTGGTGCCTTTTAAAGAAACAGATTTTGAACAACATAATTATTCAAATTGGTCAAGAAATTATAAACAAAGTACAGTGATTGCAAATAAAAGTTTAAAATTGTCAACTTGTATACATTTTAATTATTAGTCATTAAGGTTTTTTTCTTGTGCAATTGGTGAACTGCCTTTCAAAATTATTAAATGTTTTGAACACCATCTTAATGATAATTAAATTACAGTGTGAGTCCAAAAAGTCTGATAATCTGTTGGTGACAAATCAACAAGTTGGCAAACAGCTGTGTGTTTAACAGGACACCCTCATGAAGGCCACTCTGTCTAAATAAACAAAGGGTCTATTTATTTTGTATAACTTATGGCCCTTATGTTGTTGCAAAACCAATTAAAGCCAAGCTGACAAGCGATGACATCAAATGAATGAAGTGTGAGGTTGTCCCCAGCTAGTGTGTGAGAGAGATGAACAAACTGAGAATCACAAACACACAGGCAATTAACAGTTAAAAAATGTTTACCCCCCATGGACTGTGATAAGCAGAGCACCCTGTGAAGGACCAGCCCTGCCTAATGGTCTTCCTCCAAGGCCCACAGCAAGTGCCACAGCAAGTCCATTTGTTTGCACCTTTAGTAACTCCTGGTCAAATCTCAGATGACCAGCTTTTAGTGAACATTTTCATTACCATTATAATTATGCCATTATGATGATTATCCACTGTCTTAATAATTAAATCAATAATACTGTATGCTTTTGCTTATAGTTCACCATTCCTACGCTAAAAACACTTAAAAAAAACCAGGATAGCTTGCCAATGTTTTAAATACAATGCTAAACCAGCAATAGTAATGAATTTGTAACTATTTAAGCAAATTTGATCTATATTTTACTTGATATAATATAAGTGTGATCTATATTTCACTTGATGTCACGTGGTTGAAGCAGAAACATTAACAACCTTAAAAACTATTTGTATAAAATATTTTAACATCTTAGATGTTAGCTGAACAAGCATATTTAATGGACTGAAAGGTGTTTTGTTGTGTCAGATTTCTAATATTCCAGGCCTATTTGACTTTATATTTTAACTTGGCTCCATATATTTCAGATTTCACTTAATATATATGGAAATTGGCTTAATTATAACTCAAAGTAAATTTATTTGCCTATTCAGTACTCTTTCATATACATACAGCACAAACAAAATATATTATTTATTTAAAACTGTATTACATACAGGCTAAGTGACTTACTCTGGTTCACACTGTATTGCATGAACACTATACAGCCACTGTTCAATTATGAAGGTATGTTCTGAGTATCACCAACACACATAATGCCATCTTAATAATCTATGCTCAACAATAAAGATAGCTATATGTAGAAATGACCAGTAGATAAGCTAAAATACAGAAGCCAAGCCTGATTCCATTTCACTGTTATTGCATCCAGTATGGAAGACCATTATCTGATTAAACACAACTTTTAATTAAAGACATTAAGCATTTTCTGATTAAGCTGTTTTGCCTATTTCCTATAAATCTACTCTTAGCACACTGTTGCCTAGGCCTGGAACTAGTATGCTAAGTTTCAATTTACTAATACATGTCATTACCAGAGAAAACAAGATTTGGGTGCAATACTATAGTTATTGTTAGACAGGATGCAGAAATCTTATTTTTTGGTGAATGCCATGGCTTTGGAAACTTTGTAAATTGCATTGCATACTGCCTTTAAATGCCTTTATAATCATGGATTGAAGCTTCAGTACGGTGGACAGTAATTTGGTGTAGTGGTGCCTCGTAGATTCAGTGTCCTGAGCATGAAGCCATCATTTAATCATTGTCTGTGTGTAATTTACACTTTCTCATTGTCTTTTCTTGGGTGCTTCATCTTTCCTCCCACATCCAGTAGATGTGCTGGATAGTTTAAAGGTCAGCTTTGTGAGTGTGTGTGTGGGCGTATGTGTGATCCTGCCTACTGCCTTGTGCCCATTGCTGCTGCCTGAGGCTTTGGCCCCTGTGATTCTTAAATTGGAGTATGCAGTTTTAGGAAGGTTCTGTTTTATCATATGAAATTATTGTTCATGACAATAGGCCAAAATAATTAATTGAAATGATTTTGTAAAAATGTTCACACTGCCCATTGTACCAGGTAACTAATCAGATATTGCTTTCCATATTACTCCAAGTTCAAGATCATATACTACTAGCTATCAATGTTGTTAAAATATTATGCAACATTACATTCATTTTAAATACTGTATACAAACAGACTCCAGCTTAGCCATGTCTCTCATGAACCTGATCTTCAAAAAGCCAAACCTGGATCACAAGACCGATATATTGTATTTTATTTAATTCTTGTTAATAAACTAGAGATTGACAATTTACTAACCATTGCTTGGTAGATGAATTACATTGAAGTATTAATTTTTAAACAGAAATAATATAATAAGAAGAATACCAACTGGAATTTCTTCATACAAGAATTAAACCCACTAAAGTCCTAAGATTTATTAAAATTGTGTGATTATTTCTCTAAAGCAAAAAAAAAGAGATTACCAAATGAAGAATCCCAAACTTTCAAATCAAAGTAAAAATTGAATCAAAGCTGTTCTGCCTCTCTGGGTCTTCCTGTGTGGATTGTGTATACTGTCTTCCAGTATCAAAAATGAGCGTATCCTTCTTCACTTTGTGTGTGTGTGTTTCTGTCTTTCTCACACACTCTAATCTGGTCACTGTGAGAGAAGAAAAGAGAGAAAAAAAGAGCATAACTATAGAATAACTGCTAGATTTATTGTCCTTTTAAAAAGGCAACACAGCTCTGTCAGTCCCACTCAGAAACTGTGCGCTTTCTGCTAGCCCTCTGGAGACATTGTGCCATCCTGTTACCAAATATCCAGCAAATCTCCTGTTACCAAATCTCCTGCATGTGTGACATCTGAGTACTGGGAGGCAATATTGTTGACGAGCACCAACTTGAATTACTGTCTATACAGGCACAAATGCTAACAGTGCACTGTACATTACCAGAGCAGCATGATGACACAGTTATTAGTCCTTCTGAGAACCCTAAATACAAAGAGGACTGTTTCATTTATGTTAGGTAGAAGGCCCAGAGGGGGCTGGGGGGTCTCATGGTCTGGAACCCCTGCAGATTTTATTTTTTCTCTTCAGCCGTCTGGAGGTTTTTTTTTTTTGTTTTTTCTGTCTTCCCTGACCATCGAACCTTACTCTTATTCTATGTTAATTAATGTTGTTTTATTTTAATTCTTACTTTATCTTTTTTCTCTTTTCTTCATCATGTAAAGCACTTTGAGCTACATTATTTTTATGAAAATGTGCTATATAAATAAATGTTGTTATTGTAGTGCTGCCACCTCATTGGTCCTACTTCCTGAGCTTTAGTCCCACTTCATGCAGTCCCCCTATGTTTATGTGAGGTATTTTCTAGATACAGTAAAGGCCATCTGGCGATTCTGAGTGAGTTTGACAGTATGCCTGAGTTGGCATTGCAGTACGGTAGACTGGTACATTATCCAGGGCTGTTTTTGGCCTTGGACGCAACGCTGCCTGGGTAAGGCCCTATGTCACACCTGAAAAGCCTTTTTGCAGGTTCAGTGCTATCACATAGCATATTATTTCTCTGTCAGAATGCAGCAAGCTAATGATAATTTGAAAATTGTAAACAGGGCTGCAAAGTCATCATGGAGGTGTGCAATTTGTCCTCATTGTTAGACATTTAATCTTACCTCCATAGGTGACAAGATCAGCAAAAGTAGTCAAGTCCTCACACTCCCCTTGACTTGAACTCATGAAATGTGCTAAACAAGAATCAAAGTCAGAGGCAAAAGCCAAAGTCTTACTTTTTCAAAACACTGAATGAAATTATGTATATTACTAGATATTTATTTTAGTTTTTATCCACAATCTTAGATACCTGCAGACATATGGTGCCTGTTTGTGTTCTGTGACAGTAATGATGACATACTGATGGGTAGTCACAATGTAGAATGTAGAAACAATGCTACAAAATGGCTATGACTGTGTGTAACAAGGCATCACAAATAAAAAGGACAACATTTATTTAAAAAGAAATCATGAAAAGCGGTATAGAACGATTCACAGATTAAAAAAATATATAATTATATAAATGAAAAGTCAGAGAAAAATTATTCAATTTTTTAAAAAATTTGTCACAGCCTAACATATATGATTGTAATTATTATAATTAATTAAAAATACCAAAAATAATACTACACTAAGCATTATAAAACACTAAAATAATATTAACTACTCTATACTAATATTTTCTAGGTAATACATTATTATAGCAATTTGATTAAATATATATTTATATTTTGTATATATACTTTATAATTAGTGGCATAGTAAAAAAGAGGAAGTATGAGAAAAAAGTGGAAAATAATTAGACTGGGGCAGCACGGTGGCGCAGTGGTAGCGCTGCTGCCTCGCAGTTAGGAGACCCAGGTTCGCTTCCCGGGTCCTCCCTGCGTGGAGTTTGCATGTTCTCCCCGTGTCTGCGTGGGTTTCCTCCGGGCGCTCCGGTTTCCTCCCACAATCCAAAGACATGCAGGTTAGGTGGATTGGTGATTCTAAATTGGCCCTAGTGGGTGTGTTTGTGTGTGTCCTGCGGTGGGTTGGCACCCTGCCCAGGATTGGTTCCTGCCTTGTGCCCTGTGTTGGCTGGGATTGGCTCCAGCAGACCCCCATGACCCTGTATTCGGATTCAACAGGTTAGGGAATGGATGGATGGATGGATAATTAGACTGCTGATAAGAGTAGTAGAGCCTGTAATAAAAATAATGTACAAATAATAATTAAAACATTGTTGTTAATGAAAACACAATGGAATATTCTGTTAACAGTGTCCTTTGGCAGTTGTAGTACAAGAATTATTTTAAGTTTAACCACAACAGATGTGCAGACAGTACTCTTTTAAATGACCATATAATATTACTACTGAAATAACAAAAATAATAATAACCAGAAACTTATAATAAAATATAAACAAAAGCCTGAAAGTATAGTGCACAACACTGGTTGATGAGGCCTTGTAATTGTGTAATTACTTGTAATTTATGCAGAGGCTTTTCTTACCTTATTGTAATTAGACAAATAATAAATTACAGGGCGGATTCCTGCTCCTCTTTCTCCACAGTTTTCATAACACTTACAATCAATGCTCAAAATGCAGTACACTAATTCCATTTGTCACTCCGGGGTCAAACTGAAATTCCTATTAAAGCCATATAACAGTAGAATTAAACATTCTTAACAATACACAACACTGTGTTGTTAGCCAGTCATATGGGAAAGCACACTTTTCTTACATTTTTGGCTTCAAAACATTTAGGAACTCAACTAATGTTATGTCCTTAATTTATTAAAAGAAAATATTAGTGACTAAGTATGGCTAATAAGGAAGCAAGATGTCACAGGGTGTAGGTTATTTTGTATTATTTAGCTCATTTTTATACTGTTGTCTTAACTCTGACCTATTAGATTATTCTTTGCAGTGTGAGGTGTGCATCAGTGCCGAAATTGCTGGTTTTGCCTGCAACATAAATGTGTCAAAAGTGAGAAAACAGTGCAATATTAACTCCAGAAAAGAATATAATGTGTAGAGGAAGAAGCTCCATGCTGTGTTGCTCTGGTTTAGAAGACACGCGAAACTCAAACATAAGTGGTTTATGCAGTAGATGACAGGTCTCAGATCTTAATTGTTCAGTTTTGAATGTTTTAAATGGCTTATGTTAATGTTATATAGTAAGTAAGTCTTTTTTTCTTTCAACTACCTTTTTTTGAGGTCAAATTCAAAATGATTGTGTTTGTATGGATATCCTCCTGGGACTTCTGTTTGTTTACCTGGCCCAAGGGTGGATGTCCCATCATATTTTTAGTTCTGCCTTTTGAATCTGACCAAAGGGTAAGCCAGACCCTTACCCTCGGCCATTATAAACGGTACAAGTGCATCCCAGCACTGGACAGATGAATGGAAAGCAAAATACCAAGATGTGTGTGGGTTTGAGGGTTGTGGCTTGCATCTAGTGCTTCATGGAAAATTGCAGCACATACTTTTGAACTTGTTGGTTGTGACATGGCATGTTCGGTCTGAAGTCTGTGCTGAAGTAATCAGCTTTCTGCAGCATGCCTGGAAAAAGTCACCGCAGGACAAAACAGTGTCTGTCTTGTTTTGGGATTATGAATCACTGTCTAAAAAGTGACTTGAATATTTTGGCCTTCTTTTTAGATTTTACCAAATTCCACATGTAACCTGCTTTATGTAGTTATTTTATTTATTTATTTTGTGTGCCTGCTTCTCTTTCAATCTGTACTTCTTTGACCTGTTTAATGCAGTTGGGGGTGGCAGTAACAGAAAACCACTGTGGATCAGGCTGTTGCTCTCGGCAGGTCAAGGAATTACCACCACACAAACACTGTGGTAGTCTCGAGACAGCAGTGAACCTCCCAGCATGCCTGTGGACTGTGCCCACCTGAACACAGAGCCAGTATCGTCTGCTCTGAATTAATAACAAGCATTATGAGATGGCACGTCTAGTCTTTGTTTTAATCAAATCACATACAGAGGCATCTATCAGTGGATGATCGCTCCTCAGTGTTCCTTTGCAAAAGTAGTTTTGAGTTTTTGGAAACTCCAGGAATATTTCATTCCCTCTAAATATATAATAAATAAATAAATAAAAAACAGATGTTTGCCTTTGGATTGTTGCATCCAGCTATTATGGTATGTTAATGTTAAAATAGCTTACAGCATCTTGCTAAACTAAAATGTTTCATGCTAAGCTATTTTTGGTATTCAGATTGTATGTGTATGATGTGTGTTGGATGAGATGGTGGCTACTTTATTTCTACTTTCTGTTAAACTATTCTTGTGCATTACAAAGTGGTTAGATTCTGAAGTACAGTATGGACATACCATAGGTCAGCCTGCCAATCCGTTAATATTACACATTTATATGGATGCCAATAGGGAACACTTTAACAAAAAATAATGGTGATATTAATGCAGACCTGGATCCATCAGTGTTTAAAAACAGAGAAATAAGTGAGCTAATCCAGCAAAAAGATTTTGTTAGCAAGTTCAAAATGTTTTATGTTTCCAGTGTGGCTGGAATGAAAGCTGGAGATAAAGCAGCCTTTCTGGAAGCACACTGTAAATCTTGAAGTATGCAGTATTGTACATTTGAATTATTGTTAGCATTTATTCAATAATATGTAATAAGTACTTTTCTTGAGCTACAGTATATTTGTACTGAATAAGCTTTGATATTATTTGGATTAATATTACAGAAATATTTTGTTTCTCTGAAATTACACATTGATGTTTTATTAGAAGGGCGGCACGGTGGTGCAGTGGTAGCGCTGCTGCCTCGCAGTTAGGAGACCCAGTTTCGCTTCCCGGGTCCTCCCCGGTGGAGTTTGCATGTTCTCCCTGTGTCTGCGTGGGTTTCCTCCCACCGTCCAAAGACATGTGGGTTAGGTGCATTGGCGATCCTAAATTGTCCCTAGTGTGTGCTTGGTGTGTGTGTGTGCCCTGCGGTGGGCTGGTGCCCTGCTTGGGATTTGTTCCTGCCTTGTTGGCTGAGATTAGCTCCAGCAGACCACTGTGTTAGGATTTAGCAGGTTGGAGAATGACTGACTGTTTTATTAGACTTAACTGTAAGTGTCAGCTACAGAATGATAGCTTAAGTCTTCATTAGTATTTGTATTACTATATCTGACCAGATCAATGTATGTTTTATTGGAGGTAAGCTATTCCTCTTGCATTGCAGAACTGTCGTAAAATAAGTGGTGCATATCACACGTGGAATTTCAAAACCTCTGGTTCATTTTTGATATATTTTTTTGGATGCTAGATCAAACACTTATGCTATCTATATGAGCCAGTTACACAAACGATGCATTTGGGATGCTGTCCTCTTCATAACACAAATGCAAGCAACTGCATAGTCATAATGTAATAAAAAAAGCATTTCCGTTTTTACATTAGTGAAGTTTTTCAATATTCATTTTTATATTGTTTTTAACATCAATAGCTTTAACTAGTATTTTATATTACACAAGCATGCATGGGTTACAAGGTAGTTTTGAAGGAAAATAAAAATACAAAATACTACAAGATGTACAAATTGAGCAGCACTACAAAACAATAGAGAAAATAAAAATTAGGATATGACAGTGACTGAAATTGTGAGTATTTATTTGAACAATCTTAAGATGAGGTAAGATACAATTACACAAAAAGTACTATTTTAACCTCTACAGCGTGTGGGTTTGCAGCCTGCTGCCAAAACAGTCTGTGATTAGACACTAAAGTATCCACATTAAATTAACACTGCTATTTCACTTCTGCAAGCTGGTTGCTATCAGTGTGGATTTTCATGAATTCCCATCATCTTTGCGGATCTTCCTTCTACATCTCAGAGATGTGAAGATGACATTGCTTGACAATTTTAAATGGGTCCAGCGTATGTGAGTGCATGCAGGGTGCGTCACGTGGTGAATAGTATCACAGCCACAGAGGGCTCCTATCTTGTTTCTGAAGCTTCTCCGATGGTCTCTCATTGCATTTCTCTCCATTTTCTGGGACTTTTTTTTTTTATAAAAGGTCTAGGAGAATCCTGAGTCTGTTCTGGCAGGACAGTTCTGTAAAGGAAGAGCCAACTAAAATGAAAGTTTATGAAAGATGGATTTTCTACTTTCCTGTTAACAGTGTAATGTTATAGACTCAAGCTCCAGGAAACGCAGCACTACAAATGTCTGGTGAGAAACTGTACTGAAGAAAAGTAGTGTCATTGTTTAGGGTTTTGCTGTTAAGGCTTTGGACTTCAAACACCGAGGTTGTGGGTTTGAATCCCACCACTGACACTGTGTGACCCTACGCAAGTCACTTACCCTGCCTGTGCTCCAATTGGAGAAAACAAAAAGGAATATAACCTACTGTATCTCAAATTTGTAAAAATGTTGGATAAAAACATCGACCAAATAAATAAATAAATGTAAATATTCAAACTTGCACCTTGCGTTGAGTCAGCCTGTTAGTATGCAGTTGGATTAGTGTGCATAGCTCTAGTTGATGTAACCCACTGGACTTTAGATAGGAAAAAAGGTAAACTTTATTCTTAATATCTGCATGCCTTCTAATTGTCCTGCATAACTAGCTATTATATAACTAAGAGATAAAAAATCAATAAGAAACCAACTTATTCAATCTGTGGGCTTCTTCCTTTATTTTGCCTGACAGAGGATGTAATTCTCAAACTGCCATTAACTCTGAATTTTCTGAAGGGATACATTTTATGTAAAAACTAACGCACAGGAATTTCTTAAATATAAAAGCCTCTCTTTCCCAGTTCTCATTCCTGGACTCTTGTGTAAGTGAGAGGGTGATAAATGTGCTGACACTTCATTGACAGTAACAGAGCTGGCAGCAATGCTCTTCAAGCCAACAGCCAATAAAGAGGAGCCTTATTGCTTCACTTCAGTTAAAATGAACCTGTTGCTGAGGATCAGGGTGCTTTAAATAGCAGGCAATGAGAGCTTGCAGCCCAGAGTATTTTTGGAACAGAAGCTCTGAAGTGCAGTCAGAAAGACTCCAACTACTATGAAAATATAGAACGAGCTGAACATAAAGAAGGGTCTTTACTTTGTTTATTTTGAGTGTAACACAAGATATACATTAGTATTAACATGGTAAAAAAAACTTTTATATAATTCTCAACTTAGTCATAAAACTAAGAGCAAATGACGTACTTCAGGAGACTTTTTGAAAGTCAGCCTCATAAAACGTAACTAATAAAGACGTACTTCTTTTGAATGCCAGATTTTAGAAATTACTGAGTTTCGACAGAAAAGGTAACCTGAATAAAAAAGTTAGTCGTAGCTGCCTGGGACTCTCTCTCATTGTGCCAAAAACTCCTTTTTCACACCCATTATCACCTCATTTTCCTCCAGGCCTTGCAACTAATATGGGAGGCGGTGGTATATAGTCCATTATAGTGTCCTGTCAGAGACAAATTCCATCAAGGTTGTTTAAACATTTACAATTAAATTAAAAATATTACTACAATTCTCTACAAGTAGATTCTCGTTATGCACCTCTCTTTAATATTCTTGATGATATCTACCATCCATTATCAAATTCACTTAATTCAATTCAGGATTAGAACGAACAGAACACTAGCCTAACAGCACTGGGTACGACCGGAAACCAAACTTAACACTTCATTCCTGGGACCACCATAAACTGCAGATTTACAGTTCCCAATTAACCAGACACAAACTTCTTTGGAAGTCAACGAATGTCCAGGACCGTAGAGCAGTGCAGAAGCCTCTCTGTTATGAATATTACAGTAATCCCTCGCTATATCGCGCTTTGACTTTCGCGGCTTCACTCTATCGCGGATTTTAAATGTAAGCACATCTAAACATATATCACAGATTTTTCGCTGGTTCTCCGCTTTCTGCGGACAACGGGTCTTTTAATTTAGGTTACATGCTTCTTCAGTTTGATTGCCCAGTTGATTTCATACAAGGGACGCTATTGGCGGATGGCTTAGAAGCTACCCAATCAGAGCATGTATTGCATATTAATTAAAACTCCTCAATGCTATAAGATATGCTTCCAGCGCTGTGCTTTTTTGCTTCTCTCTATCTTTCTCGCTCTCTGCCTGACGGAGGGGTGTGAGCAGAGGGGCTGTTTGCACAGAGGACACGGACGCTCCTCTACAAAATGCCGCTTTATCGCGGTGCTTCTGTATACTTAAAAGCATGTATTGATTTTTTGATTGTTTGCTTTTTTTGCCGAGCGCTCTCTCTGACATTCTCTGCTCCTGACGGCGCTCCTTTATGACGGCGCTCCTTTGAAGATAAGATATCTTTGCATTCTTTTAATTGTGAGAAAGAACTGTCATCTCTGTCTTGTCATGGAGCACAGTTTAAACTTTTGACTAAAGGGTGTTATTTCATGTCTAGAGGGCTCTAATAATGTTAACAGGGTGGGAGAGTTTATAAGGTCTTTAAATATATAAAAATAACCACACAAACATATGGTTTCTACTTCGCGGATTTTCACCTATCGCGGGGGGGTCTGGAACGCAACCCCCGCGATCGAGGAGGGATTACTGTATATGTGCAGTTCTAAGCTACACGTTTATTCAATTTTAATATCATTTTGCATTGTGGCGCAGTGGATATTATTGTTGCCTCCCATCACATCAGCTCAAGGAAATCAATGCTAATGATTTTTGCTTGTTCTCCGTTTGTTGTTGTGGATCTCCTCTGAGAACTATGATTTTATGCTACATTGCCTCAGTGTGGGAGAATGTGAGCCTACCATCCCATTGTTGGCTGGCTCCTGTACTGTACTTATAACATGTCCAATAACGTATTGTAATATTTGGAAAACACTATGCTTTCTCAGAAAAACCAAGAGAAAGTTTTTTCTGCTATGGGCTAGCCTTATCCCAAACAGATCAGAGTTTCAAAGCCTGCAATATGCCTATTCTACCAGTCCTCCAGTTACACAATGTTGTTTCTTGTCCTAGAGTGTATCTAAACACAGGGAACTCCAGTTTCTGTATTACATCTTGCCTGCAGAAGGGGCCTGAGCTGCCTCGAAAGCTTGCATATTGTAATCTTTTTAGTTAGCCAATAAAAGGGGTCATTTGGCTTGGCTTGACCTAATTCTACCAATTCACAAGCAGAAAGAGAAAGTAATATTGTGTATATCATAGTACAGGATGATCTGCACACCATCAGATTCAGGGACAGTTTTTACCTTCAGGTTTTAATGCTGCCAAATGTACTGACTGACATCTGCTTGGGCCTGACTGATGATGTGTGTTTCTTACTCTATAACTACTGTCTGATGTAGTATTTAAATTCAACGTATGGCATTTTATTAACTGTTTTTCGATTATGTGGGCGTTTCTCACCTAGTGCACAGGTGAGGAACTGCCCACATTCATGATTGTCCCGCGGCTAATGCTGCAGCTGCTGTGGCCCTCGTCATTTTAAAAAGAAGCGCGAGTCGGTTTTAGGGGAAGAAAAAGAAAGAAACGACCGGAGAGAGAAAGGAAAGGAGAGGACGGAGGTTACAGGGAGCGTGGAAGCAAGCGGTGCAGGAGAGAAACGGACACGCGGAGCGTGTGGTGAGCGCGCGATCGAGCGCTCGTGGGCAGCTGCGTAGAAGCTGGGTGTTAGGCCGACACCCACGTGTTTGTGTTGATGTCGCTCCCGCTGAGCGAGCAGGTAGCGGGAGTGACCAAGGTGAAAGCGACGAGCCGCAGAAGGCCGCAGAAAGGCAGCGGAAGTCGGGAGGCTTGGAGTGGCAGTCCTTGGTGTGAGCGTCCTGGAGACCAAGGAGTCCAAGTCTCGAGGCTGGGATGAGAGCCAAACCGAAGCCAGGGATCGGGAGGTCTCCAGTCTTGAGTGTGTTTGAGGAGGGCAGCTGTAGAGAGCGTCTTGCCTGCTGCTTGGCCCATACGGGATAAGCAGGTGAGACGCATACAGAAAAGCACCGGATTTGTTTGTTGTTTTAAAGACTGCTTCCAAGAGAAGATTTTAACCTTCGTTTTTAAAGGATTGTTGTGTTTATTTATTGGTTTTACCCCACGTTCGTTTTATGGATTATTTATTTAATGAACTATGAAGATCTGCACTATTTATTTGAACACTGTTTTTGTTTTGTTGACTGCTTTTAATAAAAGCACTTTTGCACTTTCTACCTTCCCCTTGCTCAGTAATTTGCCTCCATTGACTAGCTCACTCGGTTACATTATCGACGGTGTTGGGTTCAAGGGTTCCCAAACATCAAAGGGAGTGTGGAGCCTGAACCCACATCGTCACAGATTATGTTATTGTGTGGTAAACAAGCAAGTAGCAATCTCATTGTACTGTTTACACGTGGCAATAAACTTGAACATGCCCAGTAGTACAACTGGAAATCAAGTAATCCAAAACCTCCTTAACTTATAGATAGACATAGTAATTTAAGCTTAGTTTTGCGTGATTTCCTTCTTCGAACAAAAATTAAACATGTGTTGTTCTGAAATTTGGAATTACCTTGAGGTACTGGCACCAGGAGAGTCTAAGCATGTGCCCGGAAAAGAATGCATTCCAAAACCTGCTTAATCCAAATAAAGACTGTGGACTTGATGTCTGTCCCACCAGCCCTGGGCACAAGGCAGGAAAGTGCCCTAGATGTGGCCCACACCATCTTACACAGGGCTCATTTGTAATTGTCAATTGCCCTAATATGCCTGTATATGAGGACGTGGGAGGGAAGATACACACATATGGAGAATTTGCAAATAGTAGATTTGGACCTTGGACCACAGAAGAGTGAAGCAGCAGAACTACCCACTGTGCCATCACATTTGAAATTAGATTCATTTTATTTAGTTTTTATAACTGGTCAATTGTTCTGACTAATAGCAATAACTTTGATCTGAATAATGTGATTCTACAGTAATGTTTGTATGTAGAAGCTACCATATTTAACATCTCTTTACAGTAAAGTGGTGATTATTGCTTGTTCTAAATTCTGTGTCAGTTCCCTATTATAGGCTGCACCATATACAGTATGTCCAGCAGCTGTCCAGTCAATCCAGGAACTTCTTATAGAAATCAATTTAAAAACCTTTCTGACCTACATGTGAACCCACAGCAGACACAGAATACCTGAAGACAGCTTTTTCTCATCTAGCAATATTGGAATTACAGTAAAAGATTTTTCTGAAAATATCCTTCATTTTAATAATATCATTTTCCAGTAAGCAATAAAGCTCTTTATAAAAGTGTATACATTCTGGAATTATTTGGAGTTTGACCTGTATAATAATTACTATAATTTCACATGATTGTCCAGGCTATATTTTTAATCGATTTTTTTACCCAGTTTTAAGGATTATAGTGATTAAAATGATCATTTACATGTGTATTTTTTAAGTTAGTTTTTCACTGAGTGCTTGTTCATTATATTGATTCCTATGCATTTTTAATATTCTATGGATATTACGTGTACTTTGAATTTTGTAATATTTACCATGTTTAATATTTAAATAGATAACCCCTTAAATATACCCTCTGTTTTTCCAAGATAAGATTCTTTATTGCTATCAAAGAATGTTTTTTTTATTTCCTTTGGTGCTTTGATTTCTTTTATTAAGGTTTTATGTTTGATGTGTGTGTGTGTGTGTGTTTAGTAGACCTGCCCTCTAGCATAAATTGTCATGTCTCATCCAGGGCTCTTCCTTTTGCTGGAGTTCAAATTTACCTATCCTTGGCCAGTTTCGCCCATTCCTCTTTGCAGCACCTCTACAGCTCCATCAGGTTGGATGGGAAGTGTCGGTGCACAGCCATTTTAAGATCTCTCCAGAGATGTTCAATCGAATTCAAGTCTGGGCTCTGGCTGGGCCACTCAAGGACATTCACAGAGTTGTCCTGAAGCCACTCCTTTGATATCTTGGCTGTGTGCTTAGGGTCGTTGTCCTGCTGAAAGATGAACTGTCGTCCCAGTCTGAGGTCAAGAGTGCTCTGAGCAGGTTTTCATCTAGGATGTCTCTTTACATTGCTGCAGTCATCTTTCCCTTTATCCTGACTATTCTCCCAGTTTCCAGCCGCTGAAAAACATCCCCACAGCATGATGCTGCCACCACCATGCTTCACTGTAGGGATGGTATTGGCCTGGTAATGAGCGGTGCCTGGTTTCCTCCAAACGTGACGCATGGCATTCACACCAAAGAGTTCAATCTTTGTCTCATCAGACCAGAGAATTTTGTTTCTCATGGTCTGAGAATCCTTCAGGTGCCTTTTGGCAAACTCCAGGTGGGCTGCCATGTGCCTTTTACTAAGGAGTGGCTTCCGTCTGGCCACTCTACCATACAGGCCTGATTGGTGGATTGCTGCAGAGATGGTTGTCCTTCTGGAAGGTTCTCCTCTCTCCACAGAAGACCTCTGGAGCTCTGACAGAGTGACCATCGGGTTCTTGGTCACCTCCCTGACTAAGGCCCTTCTCCCCCGATCGCTCAGTTTAGATGGCCGGCCAGTTCTAGGAAGAGTCCTGGTGGTTTTGAACTTCTTCCACTTACAGATGACGGAGGCCACTGTGCTCATTGGGACCTTCAAAGCAGCAGAAAGTTTTCTGTAACCTTCCCCAGATTTGTGCCTCGAGACAATCCTGTCTCGGAGGTCTACAGACAATTCCTTTGACTTCATGCTTGGTTTGTGCTCTGACATGAACTGTCAACTGTGGGACCTTATATAGACACAGGTGTGTGCCTTTCCAAATCATGTCCAATCAACTGAATTTACCACAAGTGGACTCCAATTAAGCTGCAGAAACATCTCAAGGATGATCAGGGGAAACAGGATGCACCTGAGCTCAATTTTGAGCTTCATGGCAAAGGCTGTGAATACTTATGTACATGTGCTTTTCAATTTTTTTATTTTTAATAAATTTGCAAAAATTTCAAGTAAACTTATTTCACGTTGTCATTATGGGGTGTTGTGTGTAGAATTCTGAGGAAAAAAAATAATTTAATCCATTTTGGAATAAGGCTGTAACATAAAATGTGGAAAAATTGATGTGCTGTGAATACTTTCCGGATGCACTGTATCTCTTCAGTGTTAAGATTTTATTTTTGTCGTGGTATTTTTCTTTTCTTTATTGTATATGTTATGGTTTTGTTAGGGCTCCATCTCCATTTTGTGCTTTGTTTCTTGTGAACTGCTTATGTTATTATTTTCACAACCTGTTTCATTATAATGCAGTGGTGATGTGTCTTGCAATAAGAAGACTGGGGTTCATGTTCCAGATCCTCCCTATGTGGAGTTTGCGTGTTCTCTCCATGTCCATGTGGTTTTCCTACAGCTGCCCCATTTTCCTCCCACAGTTCAAAATCATGCAGGGTATTTGAATTTTGTGAGTGTGTGTGTTCCTCTGTGATGGACCGGTGTTTCCTCCAGGTGTCGTTCCTGCCTTGTGCCAAGTGGTTGCAGAGATAGATTATGGCTTTCCCACGACCCTGCCCTGGATAAGCAGGTTAGGACAATGGATGGATGTTACTTTATTTCTGTTTTTGTTCATTTCCTTCCTTTTATATTTCACTGCTTATCATTGATATTGTTCATTGGTTTGTTATACTTCTTTACTGAATTATGTTGAGCCTATGGGGGAGGGACCTCCTGGTGCCATTACTGTGCAGCCTAATGGACTAAAGGCTGTCCAGACCTCAGACTATTCATCAAAGTGTTGAGTGTTTCTGTGTACTGTCCGATCACTTTTTTGGTTGAATTTCTTCAGATCAGATTGTTTTTGCAGATTCTGGCTTTGAGTCTTTGACTTGTGTCTGTATAGTAATATTGTCTTTGCTACTGAGAGTTTTTATGTTGTATATATTTCCTTTGCCTTTTGTTAATTTTGTTTCCTTCTTTGTGATATTTTTTGTACGTTTTAAATCAGTATTTGGTAATTCTGGTCTTCAACTTATTAGGTCTTTTGTTCATGTTGGCATTTTGCTTAGGTTTTTTTTTCATTAAATCAGGGACTTCTGCTTATTTTGTAAAGCCTCGATTACTGTATTTTGCATTCTTCTGAAATAAATTAATTTACAAAATCAAACCTGCATTCGTTGCGTTATACGTTTTCGTTCTTTTTGGCTTTGAAATTAACACGCAAATACTTTTTAAACTTACACTTTTACTGTAAAACTTCAGTAAAAACTATCTTTTTAATTTAGTTTTCGTCAATACTGCATTGAATTTTGATTCCATGTTTGGACTTGCATTGTGATAACACAACGTATAATTGCCCGTGAGTAAATATCGTTTGTTTTTTGAATGTTTGTCCCAATGATTTGTTAATTGTCATAAAAAAAGCTATTCTAACGGGAAAGTGTAAACGTTTTAAAACGAATGGCATATCAAGATCTCCTTTGGTGTCTAATGTTATCCGTAGAAGATGTACAACATTACCTTTCTTGTCGCCTGTTAAAATTTTACATGTCATTGCCGTGTAACCGATCAACAATTTTTGCGTTATTTGACTTCATTGTTTCTCTGTGCTAGGATTGCCTGTGTACTCATTTCTTCTGTTGATAACCCTACGGGATGAAATTCCTCAATAAGATTTCAACATAATATGTCTTCTTTTATTGGTAATTTAAAGTGAGGAAAACGTAAAAATTTATAACAGCTGAGAATGCAGGAACTGTGTCTGACAAAAGCATTCCTATGAATGAGAGGTGAGTGGACCATAGGCGTGGTTGTAAATGGTTGAGAGGAGGGCGGGACTTGACAAAATCTCTTGGCAAAAGTCTCATCTTGCGGGACTTGAAAAATCTTTTGGAAAATGTCTCGTCTCAAGATTTTTTTTTAAAATAGAGAGATATAGTTTTCATAGATCTTTATGGTTATGACAAATTTTAATATGATCATTGATCTAATTCTGTGTTAATTGTTCTTTGATCAATCATACTTTTTTGTTCACTATTTAAATTTTCTTAATCATAATATTTAAACTGTTACTGAAACATTCTATACTTGCCTAATAAACAGTGCAACACATATCACAATACAGAAAAGTGTTGTCAATTTGGAAAAATATTTTTTTCAAATCTGTTTTTAATTGTCACATTATACTGTTGTAAGATATCATGTAATTGTAATGTAGCATTTGTGTTTTTTCAGTCTTCATGCCGTTTTGTAATGTTTCTTGTTATGTTTATTTAGGATTTAGCAAATCATAATTTGATTGATGTTTTAAGAAGTGTTGCAGTGGTTGGCAGTGCTATCTTATAGCTTCAAAGTCTAAAACCTGGGGTCTAAACAGTTAAGTATTGGAAATTGCATATTCTCTCTGTGTCTCTTGTCGTTTTCTTCATATGTCCCATGTACTGTACATGAACAGACATTTAAATGTGCTCTGTGATGTACTGACCCAATGCTGCCAGCATGACACTAGCTGCTAATGACTCTGAACTGGATAAGCAGGTTAAAGAATGAATAGTATAGTCAAAGCATGATGTTTTGAGGTCTGCTTAAAGGGGTTCTGTATTCCGTGTGAAGTTTGATATGGAGTTTAAAGCAGATGGTTAAAGGTTGCACAAAATATTAAAATGAGCATCTCCTAGTCAATCTGTAGTTCTCTAAGTACTGTTCACTGAAAAAGAGTCTTAAGACATGAAATTATTGAAATACTCTGTAACTCAGAAACAGTGTTTGTTTGCATTATATTTTTTGTCACTGTTTGGAGGAAAAGTATTCATAAGAATTTAACTGTACAATGTATACATGACGATAAGCTTGAAGTTAAACTTATATGCAAATGTTGCTTAGTTTGCTATGAGTCCATTCCTTATGAATCCTGATGAACAAGCAGAGCGAAAAGAAACGTTTGTTTTCTAAATGTTTAATAATAATGCTCACGTTTATTTATATAGCACACTTTAATATAAAAAGTGTAGCTCTACAATGCTTTAAAAAAGTAAAAGAACAATGAAATGCACAAATATTCCTACATAAGTAAATAAATAAATGCATTACATCAGCAGACATATTTAGATATTTTATGTAAACTACTAAATATAAATCAGTCCATAAAACTGGCTCCAGAATGCTGTACAGAGTGTTGCCCTGCCTCAGTCATACATAATGGATGACAAAGTGCAAGATGTTTCATTCTGGTGTTAAATACCTGAATTTGCCGTCCTCACATCCAGCCTCAAAAAATCTCATCTTTGAGCACAGGTTTTTTTTTTTTTAATCAGCTTTGGTAGTCTTTATGAAAAAAAATCTTACATTATTCTGTTTTATCTTGTAAAATGTCATTTTATGTATTTCAAAAAGGAAAACAGCTTATATTATTAAATTTTTGTCAAACTGCCTTTGTAAAATTCCTGTGCCAAAACAGTTACAATGGGGCTCATAAGCTTCTTGCTGCTCAGATGCTATAACCAGCCCTCACAAGCAACATGATTTGAATATCAAAAGTTAAGGATTAAGTAGGTTTTGATTGCAAGAAAAACTGTGCTAATTGTCTGACCTTTTTTTTTTTTTCAATAATGCTTAAATATTTTTTGATTTTGGTGTGTTTCAGCCAGGGCTCCTCCCCTGGCCGGGGTTCAAACATTTGTTTTATGTCTTTTATTGTTCACTTTGGAGTCTTTGATTTATGGTACTTTTATTTTTTATTCTCTGTATTCCATATGTGCTATGTTCTGTGTGTTTTGTGAGTGGTCCTCCAAGATGCTGGTCACCTACCTATCACCACAAGGGACTGGCCTCAGCCCCATAAAGGCAGGGACAACTCACAGTTCCTTGTGGTCCAATCAAATGTGTTTGGGAGTGGTGAAATCTTGTACTTTGTGGTTTATTTGTGCTTTACTGTATGCATTACTGGATTTTTGACCTCTTTTCTCTGTTTTTGACTACTCTATTGGGACGTGTTTGCCTTGAGTTGCTTTCACCTTTTCAAGCAGTTCATGTGTGCCTTTTCTGCTCCACATGGCTTCTTGTTGTTACAGAGCAATACTCTTTTATTTATAAAGATTCCACAAGGCCTTCTGTGTTAATAGCCAGGGATTTTTGATGCTGCCTTCCCCTCTATTGGGCATTTTTGGAATTGCTTTGGGACTCTCAACCACATATTTATATTTTATTGCTTGTTTATAATTTTACCACTATGAAGGTGATGTCATCATTGTCCCTATTTTATAAGATTATTTTTTCATGGGCACTGCCATTTTATGAATTTGTTTAAAAAGAGCTCTGTCATACATTTGAGTAAGCACTGCCATTTTGTGTATTTTGCCTGTAAGATGGTGTGTGGTTGCTATGTTATGTATGTACTATAACATGTGACCCGTGACATTATTTAGATGGCTACATGGTGAAAGTAATGTTTGAACTTTGTGAAAATAAAGGGAAGACCATCCATCCATTATCCAACCTGCTATATCCTAACTACAGGGTCATGGGGGTCTGCTGGAGCCAATTTCAGCCAACACAGGGTGCAAGGCAGGAAATAAACCCCAGGCAGGGCACCAGCCCACTGCAGTAAAGGGAAGTCCAACTTCCAAATTGAACTGATAATTCTTTTAAACTGCCCCTAAAAGAAAAACTAACAAAATATTTCTGTCACTCTCTCAACCAGTCTGAGAGGATATAATGGAACGCTCTCATCAGTCGCAACATGTCTGTTCTAAATCTTGAGATTTACATCCCATTTTAAATATCATACTGAATGTGGCATGATTTATCATTCATCTTTTGTAATCACTATTATTTTCTGGAATGGTTTCAGGTTGGTTGGTTAACTGGTAACTCTAAACCGTGTTGTTGTGTGTAAGTGTATTCTCACAAGTTTTGCAAACATTTATTTCTTTCCTGATCTTATCTGATGTTAGTAAGTTAGTGATGCACAGCAAATATTGTAATTAAAAAGGCACAGAGAAGCAGTAGGGTATAAACTATGATTATTAATAAATTACTGTATGTAAGCACCATACTATGAGGTTAGATAGATACTCACACGTCAGGTGAAAACTAAAGACTGGAAACCTTGCAAAGACATTGCTCAAGAAACTATTACAGAATATCAAAGAAAAACAAAGGAGCAAAATGCTTCTTTGTTTTGAAATAGTGGCAAAAATAAACTTGCAGCCCCTCCAAATATTGGCTCTTGACGCAGTATCCATTTATTTGTGATTCTGGATTGTTTGTGGGTGTCAAATTTTAATTAAATTTAATTAATTAATTAACATTCAACACCCACAATTACTTAACTACACAAGTAAGTAACTAAGTAATAATGTGAAAGGTTGCTTGTGTAATAAGTATAAATGAAAACCCAACACAGACGACATATTATTCCAGTTAGTAACTAAACATTGCTTTAAGGCAGCTTTTTAAATAAAGTGTAATTTAATATACGGTAATATGAGGAGGAAATTTAAAAAGTGACTGATGGGGGGCACATTGACACAGTGCTTCGTGTTGTAGCCCCAATGCTATAGTGACCGAGATGTTAATTCTGCCCTGGTCTTTGCTTGTGCGGAGTTTTCACCTTCTCCCTGTGTTTCTCCATGTATTATGATTTCCTTCATTATCTCAAAGGTGTGCAGGGAAGGCTGATTAGTGACTCTAAACCAGCTTAATGTGAGTGAGTATGGGTGTTTTGAGTGGGAATATCCTGCAATGGACTGGCACTTTGCTCCCGGCTGCTTCCTGTATTGCACTTAATGTTGTAAAAGTACTCTGTAGTGGACCCAATGCCTACTCCTGTCATAACTGTGATTTTTAAAGTGGTTCTTATTTTATTTTTTAATTTTATTATATGTATATGTATTTTTTTTTTCAGAACATCGAACTGAAAGTAGATGTGGAGAGCTTGAAACAGGAGTTACAAGAGAAACAACAGCTTCTTGACAAGGCTTTGTAAGTCAATAAATATCTGTTTATTTACATCAGAGGAAAAATTGTATGTGATATGCTTTTTAGTATGCCTTTCACGAGTCCTGAAGTGTACCCAAATGGTTTTTATTCCCCCACAGTGAGGTAAAAAGAGCAAAAGCATAAATGGCCTTATTTGACAGCAGGTTAAAATAATTACCTCATTCAAATTGTCTGTAATGAGCTGCATACTGTTGTTCTTGTCAAGACATATAGTTGATACAATGAAATTGTTTCTCCCTTGCTATATTGTCAAAACAAAGTTTTCAAGCTGAGATTGGTTTGTTAATCACGAGGGCATGATTATGATAATCATGCTCTCTCAAACAAGCATCTTAGCTTCAGACTCTGCAACCAGTCGTTGACTGTATGAAAACTGCACATTCTCCCCATGTCTACAATTTTATTTTCTCGATATACCCACTCACGTCCCTAAGATATGTTTGTTAGTGTAAATGGGGATTCTGAATTGACTCTGGGTGGGTGTGTGCATAAGTAAACCCTGTGATAGATGTGGCACCTTCTTCAGGGTTGGTTCCCCAGTAATGACAGAATAAGCTCAGTCTCCACAGAATAAGCTCAGTCTCCCTCCCTGTCCTGAAGTATGCTAAGTAGTTTGAAGAATGTCATAATAGTAATTATAATAATATTAGGTTTTGCCATTTCTAAAATATTGGATACCATTCTGAGCCCTTCCTTAAGGACTACAGCTACAAATGATTTCATTTTTTAATTTGTGTTCTAAAATAATTTTATGTTTGTGTGTCCAATACATCTTGTAATAAAATGTTGTCCTGTACTTCATGCTAATAATAATTTAGTATGAAACAGGTATAGATAATGAATGTATATTGTTTTTCCAAACTGTCTGTGCATCAATTTTCTGAATGTATTTTTAGAATAGCTATAGGGAGTGTGAAGGAATGTATTTTTTTGTTTTTTTTTTTCTATGTTTTTCTATATGCATATATATATATGTTTGCAAAGGATTTATTTTAGCCTCGCTTTAAAGATGGCATAGGTTGAATTATGTGTTAAGTTATGCACTTTGTGTAATGTCTCATCGGGTTTGCTCACGTAGAAGGGAGAGTTCACTTGCAGCTATCAAATACTGTAGATCAATTGAATTAAAATAAATATATTTATACACTAAAGACTTTGCAGAATTACTTCAGAACAAGAAATTGAAAGACATTCACAATAGGAGCCAAAACATTTCCCATCAAGAAGGGAATCAGTTCTGGACAAGGTGCCAAGTCATTCATATTTGTGTACACACATATTCTCACTGTATTTTTTGTTTTCAGCAGTAAAGCAATTTGAGTCAGATTTTGGAAAAGACAATTAAAACATATTACAGCCTCTGTATATTATATTGAGATAAACAATCTGAAAATAGATTTAAGTACAGATATACCTGGACGGTCTGATACTTCAGCAACATGTTTGTTCCTGTGTGCGGTCTGGCATTCCTAGAGAATTCAAATACATAATCTGATAAAGGTTAACGCTGCTCCTTCATCTCTCTTCTTTCCTCACTTGTCTATCTGTTGTTTTAAAATGATGTCTTTAGTCAGAATACAGAAGAATGGTTGGAAGTATTTTTCTTTAACGTAAATAACACAGATATCAGATATATTTCTTTGCACAGAGATTCATAAAGGTAGTTAGCTAGTGATACAAATCACACATACATAAAAATGTGCTGTCTTGTATAATATCCCTTTGATATGTTAATGCCACCCCACCCAACTGTAAATTTATTTGGTGGCTTCTGGCATCTGCAGTAAAACTCATAGGATTTGACCAATTCTGATTTGTGAAGGTCTGTGCCAACTGTTTCTATAGTGAATCCTGACCAATAACACAGGATTCCAACATCTCCAAAGAGTTTAAGGCTCAGACCACCTACTCAAGAAAATGTAGCCTTTAAACTCTTTTTAATTAAATTCTCTAAATTATAAATGTGACTGTTGAGTGTTGAACATGGCTATGCATTATGTCGTATGCCCCATTATATGGCATATTATGTTATTTACTTTAATCATTCAGTATGCCCCATATGCTTATCATTGCCAAAGCTGTCCTTTTTGTTTATGGTTGTTTTCTTGCTTGAGGTGTAATGTTTGTGAGAGACTGCATTCATAGCTCTCAAAGTGGAATTTGCACATTTTTCACTATTTTTTCATGGGTGATTCCACTGAAAGCTTTGATTTTTCTCTCATATCCCACTGTGGCTGAACAATAGTAAGTTGTCCAATTTAATTTGTCAAAAATGAAAGCAAATGCTCATTGGCGTCAAGTAACAGAAGTTCAAGCTGTATCCTTCTCTAAATTGGGTAATGCTGCTAGGTTGAGTCAGTCTGTCTTTGTCAAGCCGTGTCTTCCGGTCTGGCTCAAATCAAAGTGAGATGTCTCCTTGCTTGGATGCCCAGCTTCACAAGCCCAAAATGAGCAGAGTCAGTTGTCTTCATTGGGGGTCATCTCGTAGCTGTGGCGGTAGAAACTGAAAATGTTAGCAACGGCGCCCCCTCTCATTCCGCAGTGGTATTACATACCTCTAATGAGCCCGGAAGGTGACCCTCCAAAACACATGTATCACAGCATGAATCACTGAATGATTCTACAACTAATAAGGCTGGAAAATTGAAGGAAGCCTGTTTTTTAAGGGTTGTTCTTATATTTATTATTGCTGTGAAAATAATAGATATGCCAAAAGTGAAACAGACAATAGTGCTATGTTTCATTAGTGAAGGGACTATCTGAAAAAAATACCTCCCACCACTTCACAGAAAAGGACCACATTTTTTAGACTGTTTAGAGTGAAATGGCTAATTTTCTGATTACCGTAAAGGACAGCACTGGAGTGAAATTGATTGCCTTTATTGTGCATTTGTTGTTTTGTTTTTTGTGATCACAGGGGTATTCATGTCATTCAGTGAATCTCATTTTCCTTATGCTTCTGGGTGGTGTTGACACTAGAGAAAAAGTGTCCACAGTGGGTACTGTATGTTCAATGGTAAGACCTGATGTACAGCTCACAGTTGTAACTTGTACCTGTTCCTGTAATTCTTTTGACCATTAAAAATTGAGGTAGAGAAAGTGGAAAACCAGTAGAGTATTGTACTGTTTCTCCACACTGCTTCACAGAATGGATGATGTTTTGTTGATGAGTTAAAGTAAGCACAGTAAGTAAGTAAGTCTGACATAAATAGCATGCAGGCTTGTACAAAGTTTTATTATAAAACTGTAGGAGATAGTCACACATAATGAAACCTCGTAGAGGATTTGCCTCTCCAGGTCAAGACTTCAACTCTATAGCAAAAATGTAGGGTGCATTATCATAAATCCTTTACATTTTAGGTGCAGGGTATCCATGCATTTAAGACAGCTGGCAGATCCCTATTTCCATCCCAACTCCCATGATACCTTTAAATACAAAGACACAAGAAAACTTGGCCTACATGTAATGATGCCATCACTTCTGTCATCCATATTTATCCACACGTCAACTGTCTGTAATGATAAGCTAAAGATAGAGGCAGTGAATGAAAATGGCATGTAATAAGTAACAAGAGATTTATGAATATGTCACGCACATCGGAAGCAATCTTTGAAACTTTTGCCTACCAACATAGCCAAAGAGCCTTTTATAGTTCCTTTCATCATGTTTACTCTTACAGTAGATATAATAAAACCTACTGTATGTGCATAAAGTTTAAATCAGAAGGTAGCCCTTTATTCTGAAATCTCTCCACGTCAATGTGACTGAAAATTTGAGACCCTTCTTTTAAGGTGCAAGTGATTTAACATGGCAGTATCTGTTGGGTGCTCTTTTTACAGCTTCAATTTAACTACATTAAGCATTAATCCTCAACAAAAAAAAGCTGCTTTCAGTAGGAAATGTATTGTCAACTATGTCTGATCATAGTTCTAAACGTATTAAAGCAAGAAACCTGCAGTGCAGGATATGAAATATTTTGAGGTAACAAAACCCCACTTTATGTGCTGTGTGTTAATTGAGAAAAGCTGTGCATGAATATTGTACTGTAGTAAGCTTGTGTTGAGTCCATTTGCCAGATTTGAAGGACAGCACTTTGATTTTTTTTTGCCATATGCTTTTTGCTTTTGGGGAATTCAAGTCCACTTTAAAGTGATGCCCATTTTCAAACACTCAAATGAGAGCCAACAGTAGAGCTACTGTAGCATGCAATGACTTTCTGTGCTCAAAAGTAGCTGCTGTCCAACTCATGGCTTCTTTCACAGTGAAAAAAAGAAGAAAAAGGCTCATTTATTAAAAGTAACCTTAGCATAAATAAAGGCACTATTTTATTTAAAAAAAAAAATTTTTTTGCATGTTTACAAAGTCTTAAAATCGTTATTTTTTAGATCAGTGTACAGTACATTGGTTGCTTGTCTGACTCAGGTGATAAATATTTATAAGCAGATGCTTCAGATATCTGTCCATTAATGGACCATAGGGAACCAGAGCCTCATCTGGCATGATCTGATATCTCATTGACCCCAAAGCTGGATAGGACACTAACCTACCAACCCAATAAAATGAGTGATAAAGGGGAAGTAAAGAGTTTTATTTCATGAGAAGCAAAAGGCCTGTATGAGAGGCTATAGCTCTTCTTGTTTGGAATTTCATATTTTTTATATCCCATTGAAAGGTTATCTTTTTTACTCTTTCAGAATAATCCATTTAATATGGGAAGCTAAATGTGTGTTTGTCTGGTATGCAAATCCACACCATTAACATATCTGCTAAATTTTGCACCAATGCTCCTAGGCCATGTTTTCATCCCTTGAGGAACTTTTGACCACACCTTCAATTTTTAGAGATGTGACCGTAGGAGGCACAGGTATACAACATTACTTCTAATGGTGTGTTAAATGAGTGAAATTGTGGCTTGGGGCCAAAATGTAGTCCCTCTGTAAAATGTATTTAGTGGCTGTACCTGCACTTTATCCAGCCTGTGCAGCACTGTGTATGCCAACTAAGTCCTAAATAAACTAATAATTTATTCAACTTTTGTAATTTGTACTGCGTGTAGAATGTTTTCCTCTAAGTGCTTATTTCATTTGAAGAAAATCATCGGGAATCATTGAAAGCCTATTTAGTAGGCTATACAGAAGAAGAAATGTGAAAATTCAAATCAAATATCATAGAGTACCTCGTGATTTTATATAAAGTAAATTTAAAGAAATAGTTCACATTTACAAATGTGACTAAGATTACATCTCTGCCTCACGACTTAAACTGGAAATTTAAGCTTAATTAATTAAATAATGGGAAATGTACAACATTAACAGCACTGGAATTGAGTTGTTCTGTGCTCCACTATGTAGTTGTTCTGCAGGTGGATGAAATGGGACAGAAGAATAAATGTGCATCAAACACCTAAAAAAATTCATTATTGAAAAGAGTAACCAATACCAAGTCACAAAACAAAATCCTAAATCATATTCAGAGGTCACATCTAATTTGTTTATAACCTGAAGGAGGTTAAAGTATGTGTAAAGTTTCACAGTTTTTCTCTAAATATCAGTTGAGCCAGATTATCTGGACTGACCTTTTAGGACATTGTGTTAATGAAGTGAATTAACATATGTACAAAGTACAGTGCCCTCCGTAATCTTTGGGACAAAATCACATTTTTTTACTTTAGCCCTCTGCCGTACAGTTTAAAATTAAAAATCCAACAATTCAGATGTGATTAAACTGCACATTGCAGACCTTAAGCAATATGTACCAAGACATCCTACATATATGATAGTAATTGTTTAGTATTTTTTATATTTTTTAAATTTGCCTTTATATTGTCATATTTATTGCACACTGATTTCATCATTATTGCGTGCCAGTTGGTATGAATTCCAAATGTGTTATCAGCCTTGGATAACAGCAGTCTTTTTGGATATTTGAGTATTTAAATACTATGGTTACAGTTATGAGTGTGTAAGCTTAGTCTCAGAACTCAGAAAAAAACTGTAACTGTTTTAATAAAATATTCTAACCTCACAATTCACTTTGTCATTTGGTTTTGGTATTATAAGGAATAATGTTGGCTGAGCTGATTTAATGTATAGTCCCTCTGTCAAACAGTTTATTCAAGAATCATTCTTATGGAAGGTTCTGCACCACACACACTTTATCAGAGCTCTAAGATCTCGTGAGCACATGTAGTTCATCAGTCTGCAATATGTAGAAGTTACCTGTGTAAACTACAAACATAAAATCACTGAAAATCACAGTGTTCCTAAACTTAAAAGGTAAAATACAGTGGTCTGTGATTTTTTTGTATCCATATACAGTATAGTAGGACATTTTTCCTTTGTGTCTTTGTCTACTGAATAATCATTTTAACATAAAGTCTCAGGCTTAAACACACCCTTAGCCATCCTCCACACCACAAATTAAACCTAGGAATAATGCTGCTAGCAACCCTTGTCTACTTTTGCTGGTTCAGTTCTTCAATTATCACTTAAGCCCACATGCTAAACTGAAAGAAAAGAATGAATACTAGAGTAAGCTTCAAGGCACAGGGTGTCGTGTATTGCATTGAGGGAAAGGTCTTTGACCAACCTTTGACTCACAACCTTCATCAGTGTTATAGCACAGGTAAATGCAAAGTGTAGACAACCCTAAAAAACACAAGTATTGTGTTTATGTCATTAGCTTTAAAACATAGGCAGATCATTTACTACCTGTATTATTTACTATAATAATTAATGTAAGTTTCCTTTCAATTAGGAAAGACTTGCTATATTGTTAAAAATTTAATTGCTTGCTCCAACTTTAAAGCACATCAAGGATCAGAAACTGTATTGGGTAAAGGAGAATTTTATATAAATTAAAGTGTAACATTAAATATTAAATATAAGTTAAACAACTGAGAAATGCAGTAGTTTTCAAAAAGTCTGGTTCTTAGCATATAATGATCCTTATTGAATGCCAGGATGTTATTATCAGTGCACATACTGTACACACATATTTGAATTGCTTCATTAGTTTGAAGTTTTATTTTTAATTCACATTTATTGACAGGACTTTTTAAAGTTAGGCCAGTAAACATGTTTCATTGGCTGTGTTTTCACATAATTTATCAGGTTTAGTCATTATCATAGTTTTCTGTGGGGTGTCTCCAAACCTTTGAGCATATGGCTGGATAACTGAATTGTGGATTATGGAACATGAGTCATGGGACCATTTTCTTCCTCACATCATTTGACATTGTACAACATTAGTCACAGTTGCCTTCTTTTATATCATAAACTTTTTTCTCTCCATTCTGCATGAAAAAAATGACAGAACACATTACCTGACAATGATGGCTAAACATTGAGGCTTGTTATGATTTATTTTATAATCTAACATAATGTAGTCCGTCATAGTTAATGTAATTCAGGATCACAGGGAGCTGGAGCTCATCCCATCAGTATTAGGCACAAGGCAGAATACGACACTGGGCAAGGTGCCAGTCCATCGCAGGACCCACTCATGCACACACCTACAGTGGGATCAATTTAGAGTTGCCCAATGACCAAACCAGCATGTCTTTGGGGGACAAGGGAGTAAAACTCACATATATTTTTGGAAAACATACAAACTCCACTAGGACAGAAATGGGAACTGGATTCAAACACTGGATCTGTGAGGCAGCAGTAATAAACATTGTGCTACTGTGCCGCCCATCTTTTTAAATTTCTGACTGCTAAATGCACATTTGTTTTGTACAAGACATGTGCGTATTGACAAAAATATGTGCTCAAAAATGCATTTTGTAAGTCTTATTGCTTGAGAAATATCAGTCAGAAACATTTTTATTTGTATTACATTTTAGTTTGCAAAATGAAATAGTTTTTATTTTTCAGACTACAAATGTTAATCTAGCTCAATTTAGGAGTCAACATGTATTGAGACTTTTACTAAACAAGCATCCTTTATTTTAAAATTGAGTGCTGTACATTTCCTCTTTCAGACTGAATGTATGTTTTTTGAGCCTCCTTTTTTGTTTTTCTTTTCATTCATCTGGCATCTCAAGCTAGAATTCACTAAGTTTGTGTTATGGTGCCTAGAGATTGACTTTAAATGAATCCAAAAGTTATTACAGTATTAAAGTCATTCCATGACACTGAGAATAAACAATTGATTTAGAAGCTGACAAATATGACCACAGTTAAAGATGACATTAACCAGAATATGCAGTAGTGTTTTTACTGACTATGTCCAAAGAACAAGTTTTTTTCAGTTACAACAGAACTATACTGCATCTACTCCATTAATAGCAGTAAGTGAAATTCTGATCTTTTTACATCTTATAGATACACTAATGATATACTAATCAATCTTTTATGGCATAGTTAATTGGTTCCAGGGGTCAGTGTGTTTATTATAGCATTATGTATCTTTAAAGCTAATAATATAATTGGTTTATGAATTTAAACTCACATTGTTTTCAATCACTTCCCTTGTGAACAACCTAAATAAAGTGATTCAGTTTAGAGAGCTAAAGGGATATTCTGTTTGCTCAGGAGTCTACTATAACACATGTGTAGAGATGAAGAGGCACTTGTCTTATAACAAATTGTCACATAAACTCTGTTACTCTCCTTTACTTAAAGATACCATCCCAGCTCTAAGGCAATGTGCTGCGTTAGAACTGCCACAGATCATACCACCTTAGACTTAAACCTCTGACCATTTAATTTGTTGCTCTCTTACAAACACAAGTGAAAGCAATTTAACCTGTTGCATTAAAGGAACTGCTTTATCCCACTATTAGTCTTCTTTAGTACAGATACAGTTAGAGCCAGGCACAGGTTTCAGTATAGATTGTCATCTTACCTGTTACTTTCAATTTCCCTTAAAATTGCATGGTGTGGTGGTGAAGAAAGATCAAGTTTAAATTTATTGTCATGTGCACATAGTACAATGAAATTCTGCCTCAAAATTATATATCTCTTGTCAACTAGTGACAATAATTCAATATCAAAACAGACAAATTAGTACAACACCATAGATTAAAGGCAAAGTTAAATCTATACTAATAAAAGGCAAAGCCCTCACTCACTCACTCACTCACTCATTCACTCACTCACTCACTGACTCACTCACTCACTCACTCACTCATCACTAATTCTCCAACTTCCCGTGTAGGTAGAAGGATGAAATTTGGCAGGCTCATTCCTTACAGCTTACTTACAAAAGTTGGGCAGGTTTCATTTCGAAATTCTACGCCTAATGGTCATAACTGGAAGGTATTTTTCTCCATTAACTGTAATGGAGTTGAGCTGGAATGACGTGGGGGGGCGGAGTTTCGTGTGACATCATCACGCCTCTGACGTAATCACGTGAACTGACTGTCAACGCAGTGCGTAGAAAACCAGGAAGACCTCCAAAAAGTGCTTAAGAAAGCATGCATTATATAATTGAGAAGGCAGCGAAACAATAAGAAGCGAGCGAGTGGCATATACTACCATATTCATGAGTGCTGCTACCTCGGAAAGAAAGCAAGGTGTAAACCTAAACTTTAAATTAAGTTCATAGACAGGCTACCGCTGGCGTTTCACATGCTCACAGGTAATGCGGGATACAAGTTTAATGAGAGGATATAAACGAGAGTTTTGATCACTTTGTAACTAAGTTAAAATTGTAGGTGAAGGGGTGTGCTTATGCAAATTCCGAGACTGTGTTTGTGGGGGATTGACAGTTAAGGCGGGTGGGGGAATCACGTCATCATCTCCCCTCCCATTCATCTCATTTGGCTCTGAGCTGAGCTCAGCTAACGCCGTCTTCGAAGCAACTTCGTCAGACTGCCACCAAATACTCACAGAAAAATCCACAAGTTAATACACACGCTGTCTCTATAGAGTTTCTCCACACTGAATCCTCCAGGCACTACTTACAAAAGGTCACATTGACAATCGTGTTACGTTATTTTTAAAATCTTTCCTTTTCTTAGCACAAGCACAGCTGAGAAGCTTCGATGCATGTGCTCCATAACGTTAAAAATAATGCATTTAATCACACTTTGCATTACAAGCAAAGGGGAGCTTTTGTCAATGCATGATTTCCTGGTACACCGATTACATTGATCAGCGCATCCCGATTCATTTTACCCTCGCACCACCTTAGTTTGAGAAGAAGTATGAAAAATATGAGGTTAACACAGAAAAACAGATCACCAATTCAAGCTTTATGAATAATCGATTCGCCATCAATAATTGTTTTGGTAAAGCCATCCTCCTTCCATTTTATAATTTTTCCGCCTTTAGCCATGATTAAATGAACGGTAAATAAAGTAAGAGCAAAGCGAGGGTGACTTATTTAGGCAGGCATATATATGACAGCAACACTCATGACAATGTCAATCATGTTACGTTATTATTAAAATGTTTCCTTTTCTTTTTCATTACTTCTTTAACACACTACTTCTCGTGTGTATTTTGATATATATATATATAGGGGCGGGTATTTTGATATATATATATATATATATATATATCATATAATATATGAATGACCTCCAAAGAGCGCTGAGACTTTTGATATCATGAACGTGTCTGCAAAAACTGTTGTCTCCTGCCCTGCAAAAGTCGAGCAGCCAGCGCGCGTGCATAGCTGTGCCGGCCTTTGAGACGCTGACAGCGCTTCTGCCTTAAGTCAAAGTGAGCACTGTTAATTTTTTTTCATCCTCCCCCTGCGCTATAGCCCAGACAAGTGCAAACACGGACCCCTTTTCTACACCACGGCAAAATAATATTAAGGCGATTCACACTTTCTTTGCACGATATACGATTATGAGGTCCTCACCCGGATTATGAAGACACGCACACGAGTGGAGGACTGACAGTGCCATCACAGCCGATTAATGGCGGGACGTCTCACCAGTCTACACAAGACCCACCGCGACTGTCCCCAAAAGGCGATCATAACGTCAGCGAACACATCTCTCTATACTATATAAAAGAAAAAGGCAACTTTCCTTTCTTTACACCTTTTTTCCTTTTATCCCAAACCAAAGCCTTTCTCGCTTAACACTGCAGAGGACACAAAACTAATTTTCTTTAAATGCCGGTAAGGCACATTACCAGAGGCACAAATTTGAACGTTCACATAGAAAATGTAATTTCTATACCACAGCCGTCGTGTAGCGCCTTTCAAAAGGGATCTACTACCGAGAGATGATCCATATATATTTTAGCTGCTGTTAGTTACTTACCTGTTGTGTTACACAGTCTTTAAAATGTAGTTTACCCGCAACCACTCCAGCAGTGCTCAATGTACCTGTACTTCTTAAAACGTTAATATTTTACTGTTTAATAACTTAGACTATATTTTATTATTTCTCCCTTGCACTCAGTGACCAAAGCTATACACACACATATATAAAAGCTATACACACAAGTATATGTATGTGTATATATATGTATGTATGTGTATATATATATATATATATATATATATATATATATATATATACACACACACACACTATCTACATTATATATATATATATATATATATATATATATATATATATATATATATATACACACATACACATATACAGACACACACATACATACATACATACATACATACATACATACATACATACACACATATATATAATTTGTGTGTATGTATGTGTGTATATATGATGTAGATAGGTATGTATATACAGTATATATATATATATATATATGTGTGTATATGTAGATATGTATATAGATATGTAGATATGAAGATATGTATGTGTATATATATGTGTGTATATATATATATATATATGTGTGTGTGTGTGTGTATATATATATATATATATATGACAGCAGCAATCCAAGCTGTGAGAAAACAGTAAAAAGGAGGCGTGTCAGACGTCGTGGTACATTTTCTGATGCAGCTAGACGAAAAAACTTTGTGACACTGCCGCCAAATACACAAAACAATTACTTTGACAATCATGTTACATTATTTTTAAAATGTTTCCTTTTCTTTTTCATAACTTCTTTAACACACTACTTCTCCGCTGCCAAGCGCGGGTATATATATATATATAATATAGATAGATAGATAGATAGATATGAGAACAACACTCATATCAATGACAAAACAATTACATTAACAATCATGTTACGTTATTTTTAAAATTTTTCCTTTTCTTTTCGTGCCTTCTTTAACACACTACTTCTCCGCTGCGAAGCGCGGGTATTCTGCTAGTTATATATAAAAGGAAACCCTCATGCAATGGTCAATATAAGTGGCTGTTGTGCTGACTTTATGAACAGTGCATAAAAACTGGAAAAGAAAGATAAATAACTGTGCAGGATAGGAGAAGTCTTTAGTAATACTGCTTGCCTTTCTAAGGCAGCATATAATATACCATATACTGTATATATATATATATATATATATATATATATATATATATATATATATATATATATATATATATATATATATATATATATATATATATATTCTTCTTATATAATACGCTACCATGGCTGTTTGTTTGTCTGTCCAGGATTTTAAATCACCTGTAGCTCGCAAACCGTTTCACCTATTGACTTGAAATTTGGTACACAAATTTGGTACACATATACTACGTGACGTCTACTATCCGCTTTCAGGGTGATGATTTTTATTACTCTTTTTATTTTTATTTTATTTATTTTTAAAATCAGCTCGTGTGGCGCATGCGTATGGGCACCGTTCTCATTCCCTACCACCTTCGCTAATCATTCTTGAGGCATATTAAAGACTTAAGTGCCAGCTTAAGTGAAAAATGAAAGAAAACGTACTAAGTAATTGCAACACAAAAACTAAATTAATCAGTTAGTATATATATATATATATATATATATCACTGTATATATACTGTATGTATATGTGTGTGTGTGTTTTGTACAGGAGTTGTGTATCAGTTATATTCTGAACCTCAGTGGACTTTGTCATTGGAAACTAAAATTCTTGGAAGACACTCTGGGACACATCGGCAATGTGTGGCATACTAGACAGAAATGTTATAGATAAGAAAAGATAGCATGGGACAAAATAAACAAACAGGAAGGCCCTGACAGACATTAACAATGCATGTCATCATTTCGTGCATTTTATGAAGGGTATTACCATGAGCCATTTTACTCTTTACATACATTGGTACATGTGCTGGGTGCCCTTAAATTACATCAGACTGACGCAGCAGCCTGAAAGAGAGAGGTGTGAACTAGGTTAGAGCAAAATGTGCTCCACCAAAACAGCAGAGGCAAAAAACTTAATCATTGTTAAGATTACATAACCCTCTCCTAAAAAAATAGTGTAGTGTGGGGCATCAAAATTGACAATACCTGCATAAAGATACATGGTTCTAAATGGGAATGAATAAGGACCATGCTGTCTCTCAAACAATATAAAAGCTGAAAAGCTGTCTCAGAGACCTGGCTGTTTACTCTCTGTGGAAGACTCAGGGGCCACTAAGGTATACTGTGGCTTGGACACTTACAGACTTAGTTTGTTTTTGGGATGAGGACAGCCTCAGTACTTAGTTAAGTTAGGAGCTAGAAGAAGAGGAAAGACTAACAGTGAAATGATGGGAAGAAGAGCAGAGAGAGATTGAGAGAGAGAAAGGCAGACAGACAGACGGCGATTCACTCTACCAACAAAGGCATCAGGGTTTTGCTTACTTTGTATATTATGTGTTCTGTGTTCTTCCTTTATGTGTATCTTTCCACTGTACTTTTTTCTACACTTGGATTTATTTTTGTATGATTTGTGTTCCTTGGTTATCATTTTGGGTTCAATGTTCTTCAGGAGCGCCTCATATTGCTCAAACTTAAAACTAATTAAAATCACACAGTTAACAGTACATTGAGATTTGATTGCAAGGCTCATAAAATTTGCAATTATTTTACTTTAACATTGCAGAATGAAGATAGAGCATTCCTGCTTCGAGTGGTAACTTTCTATGGCAGTATTTCATGAAGTAAATAATTAACAAATAAAATGACAATTATAGCAGAAATGCATCACACTGATAAACCCTAGTAAATATTCACAATATGGAAAAAATCAAAAAATATGTCTCCGAAAATATTGAGCCAAGGGTTTTAAATGTCCTTATTTGTGCACATGATACCAATTATTAATTTTTCTTTGTGTAAAGGGTTTTGGCTGTACTAGTAACTATTACGCTACTGGTTGCTTTATGTTATGAGGATGACAGCGACAGGTGACTATAATATTCGTTGTTTTCTTGAACATATTCAAGTGGCTATTGGTTACTCTTCAAACATAAAAACAACTCAAGAAGATGTTTATTATAGTGAAGTTTTCGCTTGCCTTGCCTTTCAGACTCTTCAGATCTGGCTGGCTGGCTTCCTGTTGTGTTAATAAGGGTACATCTCAATAAACAGCTCTGATTAAATTACAGATGCTGCTAAAAGTAGCCCTGGTGTAGAATGACATCTGGCTTTCACCACTGCAGCTGGCTTCTGATTGGCTCATAACATTTTCTCCTGTGACCTTCACATGATCTTAGATGGCTAGAGCTGCCAGATCAAACTGGATTAATGATTACAGAAGCTGACACTGATGACCTCCACATTAGAAGCAGAGTTACCAAACAAGTGATGGTTAAAATCTTATTCTTTACAAATTTTACATCTGGCAGGCATTCAAAAGGAGAAAAACAAGGAATACTTTGGGGTTCAAGTGAAAATCATTTAAACTTAATTAAAAAATATCATTTTCTCTGGGCTGAGCATTGGGAAGAGAACATGACTAGATAGCATCAAGTAGCCTGTCTTTCATGATAAAAGATTGTTTGTTCATTACTTAGTCTAACACAGTAAACGATCACATACACATACATCCACACTCACTTATTTGACTAGTTTATGCATGTCGTTGAGGTGTTGGGAGGAAACAAATGCCAACACAGACAGGACATGTCTTGGTGTCAAGCAAAAAATGTGGAAGACCTTGAATAGTCAATGCATACATATTTAGAACATTCTCAGTTTGATAAGAACTGCCATATAAATTAAAATTCCATGTAATTTTATTACTGGCCTTATAGGCTTATTTTATAACTGTCAGATACTAGAATCCTTCAGGACTTCAACATTGTAGTTAATATAGGTTGTTGTGCCAGTAGTTGCCAGTATTACACCTGATTTCTGGTGACCCTGCCCTAGAAATTAAATATGTGCTTTATAATAGCATATTCATAAAATGGATAAGAGGACAGATGAATGAAGTTGATATCATCACAAATACATGAGTCCATCGAAGATCAATAAGAATATAAGAAGAATATAACAATAAGAATATAACAAGAATATAACAATGTGATGTTGTGCATTATTTTTTGCACTGGAACAAATTTGTATTGATCTAGGTTATGGGAGAACCATAAGAAGTATTGATTGGCACATTAAAAATAAAAAAGGTGATTCATATTGCACGTCGCAGATTCTCTTCATTACACAAGCACTCATACAAGACCTTTGAGCATGACTTGCAGTGGTGCCTTGATTTCTCCAAATACACGTTTATGCTTTGATTTGCCAAGGGCTGAATATGTGGCTATTGTTATTTTGCTTTTGAATATCATAATTAAACTTAAGTATTGAAGTAATCTGAATTATTAAGGAGAACAAAGCAAAGAATATGACTGAATACACTACAGCATTAAAAATGTATTGATCTGGATAAAATCTGCACAGTTTAGATTTTAATCCCTTAATGTAAGTATTGATGTTGTTTCATTTCCAGTTACAGATACAGTATATTATTTGTTATAGAATTTTATCTGCTTCTAGAAATGTGATCAATAAATTGGGCATTTTATCTGTTTATTGTAAAGGATTACAGCAGAAAGCCTGAGCAATGAGGCAAAGCTGCAGCGGCAATGTCAACAGAGACAGCAAGAAATCGACCATATGCAAGAGATCTTGGAGACCAAGATCCAGCTTCTTCAAGAGGTGAGAACAAATCATCAAGAGTTGTAATTTTCAAAGGAATTACATCTAGCCAGATTCTTCCTGCACAACGAATTTTCAATATAAATCATTTAAGTTCCACTTTCATAAGGCCTCTTAAAGGACATACATACTGAATTGCATCATACAGTAATAAAGACCAACCAGGCCCTTCCTGTGCTAAATTATTGCTATTTAGCATCCTAATGCGATAACACTGTTTTATTGGGATGCCCCACTGTTCCCTTCAAGGTCACATTTTAATTATATTTATAGAGCTTTAAATTAATAGGGTCTGGAAAGAGCACTGTTAACTACTGAATACTTTGTTTTCCATGCCTTCATCTCATTAATTGGCAGGATTGGTTTGTCCTTAGGAGAGAAACCCCACTTCTGCATTTTCAACTCAGCTGCCTGAGTTTGCCACCAATTCACCAATAAAAGTTCTACCTTAAATGATCTCACAGATTTTTACATTTTCACAGACCATTTCACATTTTAATAAAGCAATTCTGTGTCATGTGGCTCTTCAGTGAATTTAAAAATCTTGGGATGGGTAGAGTACATGAAGTCATTTAGTTTTTGAGTTAATTATATTTAGGAGGAAGATTTAAATTGGTTCACAACTTAAGTAACATACCCATGTTTGTTTGCCCACTTTGATCCAATGAAATAAGTAAAACTAAACAATTAACTGCACTCATTCCAGGATGTTTATAACTAAAATCACTTCTGTTTCAGTGAACTGCTACTTGACTCTCAATTTAAAAAAACACTTGTATTGAGATGTCATCATCATTTGCTTTTTGCCACACTTGTGGACGCTTTGGTATTTATCTTTTATGCACTTAAGATTCATAAGTTGCTTTAGATAAAATCATCTTCTAAATGTCTAAATGTACATAATGCATTTCCAGTGGTAAAATGCCTTCTGTGTTTTTTTTGTTCTTTGCCATATATTTATCCTTACACCTCTGCATCTCCTTACTCTACTATTTAGAACCTGTCAAGGCTGATTAGAACAGATTTACTTCTGAATTTAAAATATCACAAAATATAATGCAAATAAAAAACGATAGTTTACATAAAAACATTAAATACAATAAGGATTATTTTGTCTTGCTGTTCTTAACCACTAAACAGCTTGAATTCTAAAAATAAACACATGGCACACTGATTAGCAATGGTTTCTGCCCTGAGCCAATGATGCTGGGATTGTTTCTAGTGAATGGCAATCATCTTTTATTTTAGATCCCATAAAAGACATAACATACAAAGAAGTCTATGTTTTATTGCCAATAAGGTTTCTAGAAATGTTTTCTTGAAATTAAATTAATCACAATGTATACAATGATTTAAACGTATTTTTTTGCATTCCTAGGAAGCCAAGCTAGCAAAGAAGGAGGCAGAAAAAATGGCAACTCATGCAGAAGCAGAGACTATTCGCTGCCAAAACCTAGAGAAAAGACTGAAGAACTTTGAAAAAGAGAGCGAAGCTCACCAAAGCCTGAAGGACCAACAATTCTTTTCTGAAAAAGAAAGGTACAACACATACTATTTTAGTAAAAGGTAAAAAATCAAAAATGCCACACAGCTCCTTGCCATCTAGCCTTGTTAGCTCAAGGGTATAAAAAAATGACAGCAATGCACAATACCGAAACTAGTATAAATAACACAGATGTTACTTCTGCTATGTTCTTAGAGATGAGGTCAAATCATGGCCTGGTCATTCGCTGTCTGACATTTATTTGCACATACTTTCCGAGTCTAGGTAGCATAGGTAGATTTTCTTTAGGTTCTTGGGTTTTTTTTTCTTTCACATCCCAAAAACATGAAGTTTAGGTTAACTGGATGAGTGTGTGTGTCTGTCTGAGTGTGCTTTATACCCCACTCAGATGTGGTTTGTGTCTTGCTCCTAAAGCTGCTGGGACAGTCTAGAGAATTCTTATTGAAGAGAAACAGCAAATGAAATTAAAAAAATCTAGCTCGAGTCATAACCAAATGTCTCACTGATCTGTCATCAAGAATGGAATTACACCTTTTGGAATCTGACCTTTATACTCGTGACCCCTAATGACACGCACAACATGACCCTTTATGTCACCCATAGCAATGTAATAGCAACTGCCACAATAAAAGTGGCATCTTAGGTCAAACAAATGGTGTTAAAGCATAAATATAATTATTTTCTACTTTTTCAAGTCTGTAAAATCAAAAACTAATGTTATTTATGGATTTATTGATGCTCAAAACACCTTAAGAAATGCATAGATTATGAAAAAGTGATTACAAGGTGCCACCAAAATGTGAAAAAGAGATTACAAGGTGCCACCAAAAATTAATAAAATACCAAATCATTACATCCTACAGTTAAACTATGTCAGTCTAGTAAGTAGATGGATGGATAGTTAAGTTTGAATATTTCAAACTAGCTGGAATACCCAAGCGTTGCCCGGGAGGAAAATAAAGTGTTTTTTTTATTTAATTGTTTGAGAAAAACATAATTAAAAAAAACACAACTTTAAAAATAAATTAACAAACCATAAAGACTCACTAATGTGCTTGTCTTGCGGTCTTGTATGCATGTTATCATCCAGTTAACGGTCGGAACCGGCCAACTCTATTTAATTTGAAAAGCAACAGACGCCCGTGGTGCTGCTCAAACATAAAGAATGCAGGCAGTTGCCTCCTATATACTAATTGTGTAAGTAACAGTACAGGATTCTAGAAAGTATTGTGCTATGAGGATTCGTGTTGCCAACGTGCTCGCATCGTTTGTGCATTAGCAGCTAAGTAACTGTCTTTCTTAGGAGGTTTCCTTTTGCCAGTGTGCTGCCATGCTTGCGTATCCTCGGAGCTGGAGCTGGAGCCCTCACCCCGACTCTACATCTCACTTCTGTGCCAGACAGACACACACACTCGCACACGTAGAACTCGATTTAATTTCAAAAGCAACAGGCGCGTGGTGGTGGTGCTCAAATATAATTAACTAGCCGAAGCCCGCCGTAGCATACGGTGGTGTAAGAAAAGGAACGGAAAACGGTGAGAAAGGAATTCAGTATAACAAAGGCTTAGGAAACCACCGTCGCAGTATAACAAAAATAGCAAGGAGTGAAACCAATGCCAATGGTCGAGAGAGTACCTTCCTGTAGCAGGCTACGGAAAACATAGACATAAATATATAGACGCCGCATTCACTGTATTGCCCAGTTGACACGATAAGTCAGCACGTCCGCCATATTGCGAGTGGTAAAAGTGCCATTTAAACTAATACAGGTAGACGTGGAAACCGGGTTTTCTGATGAAAAAACAATAACGTTTTAAACAGTATCATTTATATACAACAGATTTTGGCAAATCGTTTACATGCAATTATTTATATCCATTTATACACTAAATGCATGCGTATCCCATGGTCTTAGAGTTGGTGGGCGTGGCTCTCTGTCTTGCGTGCGTTTTCTGTCTTGCTTGCCCTTAGTTAGAGTTGGCGGGCGGAGCTCTGTGAGTTGGCGATCGTGGCTCTCTGTCTTGCGTGCGGTGTAAAGTCAACGTGGCTAAGAGGTGCATGTGGACTTTTGCACAGACAAAAGCAACTGAGGCTGTGTTTGGTGAGTTGTTGCGTGCCTCGAGAGCGACGCTGGACTCGGGAGGACAGATACAGTTGACGTGTGTGGCTCTGTCGTGCATATCCCATGACGCGGTAGGAGGGTTAGAGTTGGCGGGCGGGGCTCTGTCTTGCTTGCACTCACTGTCTTGCGTGCCCTCAGTGTCTTGCTTGCGCTCAGTGTCTTGCGTGCCCTTAGTGAATTATATATATACAGTATATAGATGATTCTCAGTCACCTCCAGTTCGCCCGCTGGTTTTCGTTGAGAGTGTTAACTAGATGATAACATGCATACAAGACCGTAAGATCACCCCAAACCCTACCCAGAGTGGTGTGGGTTAGGGCTGATTTCATCCTATAGTATTTTTAGTCGACCAATAAGAAACATGTGTACCAAGTTTCATGAAAATCAATCCAGCCTTTCGGGCGTGATGCTGGAACATACATACACACATTGGCTTTTATATATATATATATATATATATATATATATATATATATATATATATATATATATATATATAGATTATGTATGTTTTTATGTCCTTATGTTCAAAGTTGCCAGGAGAAATCATTGCATTTCTAAACTCTGTAATGGCCAAAGCAGGTCCAGAAAGTCAATGGATATTTTAAATAAAGATTTCAGTTGTTGAAAACTGGTGACAAAATTACACAGTGGTTAGTGCTCCTAAAGTTGGTCACAGCTCCATAAATGTAGTTCAAAACTCAGTCCCATTCTTTCTGGAGTCTGTACATTTTTCTCCAGTCTGTCTGAGATTTTATTTAGATTGCTGGCTGTGAGGAGTTTGCTCATACTCCATTTCTCTTCTCACTTACCAGAAATTTGGTGTTTTGGCTTTATTAAAGTTGTATTCCTTCCACTGATTAAAATTGGGGGTGAGATGGGCAGGACTGTTTTGGATTAGGTCCAGGTCCAATCCTTTTTGACATATGGAGTTCTTTGCCACACTAATTGGGTAGCTTGGCCTTGTTGATAGTTAATCAGTGACACTGTATCAGTAATTGATTGTGTGCGCATCAGTGTGCCCTGTGATGTAGTTGTACCTCAATCAAGGGATCTTCTGCTTTGCACATGGTAGCCCCCCTCCACTAATGCTCAAATGAATAAGGTAAAATCAGAAAAGGACAGTCGGACTTGAACTGCACTTTTGCATTTATGTAGTAATTATCTAACCAATATTTTTTCCTTTATTTTGTTGATTTAAAATTAATTTAGAATACATGCTAACTTTGTATTTTCCTGTAATCCCCAGCTTGTGTGGGCAAAAAAAAATCCAACGATATGCCTAAAATTGAATACACGTTATCTAAAAGGTCTCAAAAAGTATATATTAGGTTTTTAAAAAGTGGAATTGACTTTTTTACATTTCTGTGCTTTCTCTACTCACTGCCCCACACAATGTGAATCCCAGCACAAAGTGACATGAAAGAGAAATATTTACTAGCTTAGAGGATCATCAGCATATACACTTTTATGTTTCATGAAGATGTATCTTGTCTGAAAATAATACACGAAAAGTCACATCTTCTAGTTAGGTCCAAGACTGATTTGAATGTAATCTTGTTACATGAATTGGGAGACCAAACAGAACTTTAACAACTTACCTAGTGTTTATACCTATATTTCTGACCATTCATAATTTACTTGATGTGGAGTTCTTACTGCCACACACTTATGTCACTAAACAGTGATTGATGCAGGCTTTCACTATGTGTATGCACACATGTGTTTTCATTATGTGTCTGAATGGGCAGAAGGCCTTACACCGAGGCAGAGAGAAGTAGGCAATAAGGCGAGAATGATATGAGATCATGATCAAAACGGAGTAAAAACAGAAGTGCGAAAGTACAAAAAATAAATAAATAAATAAAAAGGCAAACTGAACAAAACCAAGAAGAACACTCATCATGGATTTCTGAGGCCAAAAATAGAAGTCAAGGGATAAAGTGAGCACTCAAGGATGAAGAATGCTCAACATGTCAACTCAGTAAAGATGTGATAGCTATGTTTGAGGTGCCCACTTAAATACTCCGAGCAATAAAGCCAAAATGCCCCTTTGGTATTTTCCAAGCAGTCAGAAAGTATGGAGATGAATGGGGTTGCAAGACAAGGTACAACAGGAATTAAAATCTCTAGTAGATAGATGTAGTGGAAAAATAAACTTTCCAAGAGTTCATGCAAAATTGTTCATCCTTCAATCAGCCTGCTCAATGGTCTTAAGACTGGAGTCTCCTTAAAATTCTTTTCCATTCTCCTGCCTGTAAATTTCACATATTAACATATCTCTGCATGCAAAAGTTCTTTCTGTTGCTTCTCTACACTGAATCTGCTTTTTCTTGACTTTATCCCACTGAACACTGTTTATTATACATGTGGCAATTAGGTTTTTAATATCATCTGTTGTATTTACATTTTTCTTTTTTGTTTAAGGGTGATTGAGCAGCTAACTCAGGCTCTGAAATCTAAAGAGGATCATATTGCTCAACTAACAGATGAGAACTGTATGCTTACTAATAGGATTGGTGGCTTGGAGGACCAAATCCAAGATCTAACAAATTCATTGCAGCAGAAAGAAAATGAAGCAGAGGTAAGGAGAACTGGGCAGGTTACATTCTAAATGTATTAAACAGAATTTAAAATTACTGCCTATAAGTTCTCTGTCTTTATTTAGCACCTTTCACTGTGATAATCACAATTGAGTTCAATTCAGTTTAGTCTTATTAGGTGAATTTAAACTTAAAATGATTAAAAATATAGTACAACTATAAAAGTGTTTGAATATAAACATCATGCAGTAAGTACATATAAGTATACATAATAAGTATACAAATTCTGAAATGAAGCACTCCTCAGGCAATGACAGTTTCAGTTGAATACAAGAAAATAGGCTCATCATGTGATCTAACATGCAAATGAAGTGCTCATCATGAACAGTAAGAAGACAAAGGAAAATGGAAAGACTTGGAAAGATAGTCTTAAAATGATAACAGTTAATAAACAAGCAATATGAAAAAAAAGGGCCTCATTTGTGAAATGAGAGATGAATGAATTTGTGCATAAAAAATTAATATATGCATTTCCGCATTCATCAAAAGCTTAGTAGCTCCAATCTCTTTAGGTATGAATGGATTTTATACAGGCTTATGACTGCAGTTAGCACATGCGTAAATTACAAATGCAGCTAAATATCAGTTGTCATTTGCGTAAATCATTATTTATAATTTATATAAATATTAATTCATATTGTGCTCTGTTATATTCACAATATTATGTGGATGCCTTTAAAAAGCACAAGACTGGAGACAGGTCCAGGATATTTCAGCTGTCTATAAGCTGTATACTAACTGTTGTACTCAACAGAATAATTGCACTAATGCTAGATCACATCCATTTTCTCTGTGGTGGAAAACAGCAAGTGCCAGTAAAGGATGGGTTTAACAAAATGTGCCAACCTATCTATTATCACTTGTGCCATAGACAGTATAGAGCATCAAGGCTCCATCTAATGGTGCTTTTTCATGCTTGAATAGGAAATGATGATTTAATTAATGTACAACTCATGCATGGTGCAAAGTGTGTGTTGCTCAACATTGTGGGCCTATTTGTGTAGCCTTTCCATTGCCACTTATCTGGAATGAGCAACTGTGTTCTAGATAAAGAGTATAGTCTAGTCAGTGCAATAGAAATAAAATGCTTTTTCTTTTTTCCAACTCAGTTAAAATAAGACACTGTCTTAGTGTCTGGGTGTAGATGGGTGTGAATTTATGCAAATTGATAAACAAATTAAACATGCTGGCCCTTTGGGATTGATTTGGATTCATCAGCTTATGCAGGTGATGAAATCTGTGTTCAGTATCGCGTTCGTGGATCCATCATGAGGTTTTAGCGGGACTGACCATCTCTTATGCACAAATATACTCATAAATTTACAAATGTTTCATGAATGAGACTCATTATGTGCTACCTTAGCATCAGTTGAAATAAGACACATACAAGTCTTACCTTGTTTAAAACACAGAGATTGAAGAAGCTTCTCTAATATTGCTGGGCACATCATTCCAATGTTTGGGTGTACTATATAAAAAGGTCCTTCCTCGTTTTCTAGACTTACTAATGCAGAATTAATTGAAACACGGCTGTTTTATAATTACATAGGTTTCACTTTCCCTTCCCCAGGTTGAGCAAATGCTGAATGAGAACTTACTTAAGGGTTACAGAGTTAGGAGATGTGTTTCTGGTAACATAGTTAATCAATCTACAATATTTTGTTCTGATTGCTCGGCACCCTGTCAAGAAAACCTGGTAAAACCAATTACAATGATACTAATAAAGCCACACTGGTGGCAAATAGGTTAGCTCCAAAGCTCTAGAGTCTGGGCTTCAAATACTAATCTAGTCTGTCTGTACCTGTTTGTGTTTACTTGGTTTCTCTGTGTATTTGGGTGTAACTCAGGTCAATTATTTTCCTCCCAAACCTCAAACATACTTTCATTTGCTAGGAAAAATGATATATATGCACAATAAACCTTGAAAAGCAAAGAGAGAACATTAAACCTACACAAAGGATATACCTGATTTTAATTACTGTTTATTAAAACTGTTTTGTTTATTTTAATTTATTTGAGTGTAAAATGTAAAAAGGTTACAAGCATTATTAATTAATGTGGCCTGTATCCTGTATTTATCAGATGAGACTGAAGACTAGCTTTATTCACCAGCTCTGGGCTGGATTCTGATGCCAGTAAGAGAATCAGAAAAGAAAAATGCTTATCTGAACTGGCAGCTACCATTTTACCTCATTGTCTATATTTCGATGCACAATACTCTCTTCTTAGTGCTAAGCATACAGTAATTCTGTCTTATTTCTGCTAGTGTATGCTGGTAAGTATTCCAGAAGTGTGATATCACCCTGTAATTCCCTCTGAAACCTAGTATTAGATGATCATCTCTTGCATTGATATAGATGACAGCATAATTAACAATGGCTGAATACCCTTGTCTATCAATGGCAAGCATTATATGTAGGTAAAGTGTGCCTTCTGGCTAAAGATATGGGCAGTCAAGCATGACTGCACATGCTCCCCTCCAACCCCATTCCATCACTTTAAGACCCTGCATTAGTTGCTTCCATTGTAGGGATATGAAAACAATTGTACTTTTAAGGGATTTTTAGTGGCATTCACCATTTAGAGACAGTATATCAAATAAGTAATATTTTAGAAGGCTTTGGTATATCAAACAACTAATCTGTTCTTAAGCTGGATTTTGCTACAGTAATCCAAGGTGAAAAAATAAATGGCTTTACTCAAAGGTTTAATGATATAGCATGCAACATATTTCCATCTGTTGACGTTTTTGCTAACCTTCAGTAACACAGAGGATGAGTGGCTGCTTTGATAAATACCTGGATTTTCAAACCATATCAGTAATAGATAATCTATGAGTGTCAGCTTGCAAAAATATGCAAGAGTTCTTCCTGTTGTTAACCACCCTGCTCAACCGTATTGTGCTACTCTTAACTGACCAAATGCAAAGGGCTAAATTTGAAGGCTAGGCTAAGGAGGTTGGCAACAGGATATTAATGCTATGTTAACAAAAAGTCTTCACATCATAGGAAAGGCATGAGAGTATATTCAAGAAAGCATGGTTACACTAAATCAATTTAGGGTATAAACGATATATTTTGTTTAATTAATCTGATTGAAATTAGCCCATCTGTAATTGTCTTTTAGTGAAGTGAATTTGTAAGGAATAGATTTAGATAGAGACTATGTTTATAAATATGATATGGTACTTGATTTAGTCCAATGCAAGCTTTGTATTTTCTAACACTGACTGTTATTTACATCTCTAATTCTGTTGTGTCACCTTTGCTGTACTAATACCTAAGACTCACATTTCAAGGCTAATTAACAGGATATTATATTACATACCACATTTTGTTGAGAATACATTATGGAGGCATTTCTTAGTTTAAAACCCACATGACTTTTCTTTCATCCTACAAAGTTTGCGAGCTTAAAATCAATAACCACACAGACAAGCTTTCACAATGCAAAATATACACTAAAAAAAGCAAAGACATCCAGCAACAGTGAACCCAGTATAGGCCAAATTGTAGTTCATTATAGGATATATCCAGATGGCCATATTGTTGTGCTTATTAAACTCCATTTACTATGTCCCCATTGGGCATTTTCCAAAAGAAAGCTAAGAATAAATATTTTGAACGTTATATTTCACAATAGACCAAACATGAATACATTCAGCAAAAACAGCATGCTAAATATTAAATTCTTATATAAAAATCGCAGTTGGAGATCACAATGATCATCATTATTTTCCTTTGCATCTTCTCCAGCAATCCACAGGCATTAAAACATTGTTTGTGAAGTTAGTATCTTCCAAAATATTATAGTATCGTCTCCAGTTTGTTCACTCATCAACCTCAATGCAGCACACTGGCCTGACTTTTATGTTGGTTCCTGGAAATCTAGTCTCAAACTCAATTTTTTCACTGGATAAGAATGTCATGAGAGATTGAGGACTGCTAGATCCATCTATCATTTCCCTTCTCACAGGTCTTTTAAAACTACGACAGTTGTAAAATTTAATTCAAGCTGTGTGACTCATGTTATACCTTCTTAATTTAGAGGAGTCACTCTTCACAGAATAGTTATGAAATAAATCAATTTATATAGAGAGTAAAATGAACAATTAAACTACCAAATTAGCTCTACTACAAGATGACTAGACCTCCATGAAGTAACTTTTGCTGACAGGCTTGAAAACTTGTCTTATGTTTTTAATGTAGTTGTATTCGGACATTCGTAACATTACATTCAGTGTAAAAAAGTGAGGCTACAACGTATCTTCTTTATTTTTATTATAATTCTCATAAGTCTTGTTTAGATATAAATATAAAGCTTTTTAATTATAGTAAAGTTTATAGCTAAAAAAACAACTGAATTTAGTGTCTAGACTTTTGCTAAATACCTTGAAGCATTTTCCAATACCCTGCAACTAACTCAGCAATTACTTAAAACATTTTGTAGTAGCAGGGTGATGTACTGTGTTGGCATAATTCATGCTGTTTTCTATGCATTTTTTCTTCCAGAAGCACTCTTTTCTCTGTACTCATCAAAATAGTACATACCAAAATAATTTCTTTATAATTTTTCAAGAGTAAAACTAAAACTGATTTACTGAGGAAGTGTTTAAAATGACACTTGCAAAAATGTGAAATGAGTGCATTAAATGTCAAGCTATAAATCATTCCACCAGCAAGTGGCACTGTTGGGTGTAAGTGGTCTTCTACTGATTTTACAGATAAAAAAGAAGTTCTTTATTTAGTAAGAGAAGTCCCAAGTCCCACATGTCCAGAAATATTTGTCATCTTACTAATGAATGCTATCTAGGGTGCTGCCAAAAATCCATTAAAAAGGAAATGAATCAACAGGTGACACCGCTAAATGCAATGCAGTTGAAATTTGTGGAGAGAGAACATTAAAGAAAAATGAGAAATGTTGAGATCATTTGAGAAAAAAGAGAAGGATTATTGAGCAAGGACATGCATACTGTTTGACATCTTTTGGGGATGCCTACTTTTAATCAGCACATGTTTGTTGTAAGTTGTACCTGTGGATTATTCTTTGATAGAGGTAGTATATCATGTTCAACAAAACCCACGTCACATGATCTGGGGGAATCACTCTTTCCCTTGATGAACAGTTTGGGTTTTAGACATAAATATGCTTATGACACTTCACATAAGTCACTAGGTGCAGTGTAACAATGTTAACGTCAAGGTCAATTTATTTTTATAGTACCTTGCATGCTCCTAACCTTTCTCTAAATACCCAAAGTGCTGTACATCATAATAAATTATAGCGATCCAACAAGGCAAATTTAAAACAAGAAAGTAATATAATCAAAATGCATGCAAAAATAACATATTAATAGAAAAAGGAAGGGCACAGGAACATAGGAAAGCTTTAGAAAACAAAAAGGCCTTGAGCTGTGCCTTAAAGGCAGTAACGGAAGAAGTAGTCCTAATAAACAGACACAGACCAGGCACAATCTCCCATTAATTTCAGGTGAGCATGGGGAATAGTCAAAAGTGATTGCCTTAAAGACTTTAAAGATCTTGAAGCTAATGCTTGATAAAAGTAATGTAGTAAGTTACCATGGAGCCAGACCATTTAGAGCCTTGTAAACCAAGCACAAAACCCTAAGTTGAATTATGTACCTCACAGGAAGCCAACGGAGAGCGGCTAAAATTAATGAAATGCAATGCCTCTTCTTAGTACCAGGGAGCATCCTAGCATCTGCATTCTGTACTAATTGTAGCCAAGGTAATGCTGACTGATTTAACACCCAAATAAGATAATAAAGGCACAAACGCCTGTCTCAAAGAAAGAAGAGATTTGAGCTTGGAAATAAAAGAAATTATAAAGTAAAAAACATATATAGTATATACTGAATATGACATGTAATTTACAGGTTACGTTTTGAATGGAAAGAGAAACCATGATTGAAAAAATACTGTAATTACACATGGTATAGAGTCAAAAATACTAATTACTATGTGTAATTATATATGGTATAGAGTTTTTAACTCTGTGTTAAATAAATTTAATATGTATTTAATATTTCTAATAGTAACTACAAGGGAATTCTATAAAGCTGGTGAAGAACAAGTAAAGATCCTGAATTGAAATATCAATAAATGGGAACAAAAACAGAATACAAAGAACTAGCATAAGAAAGAAGCTAATGTGGCTGCTATTAAGGAATCATTTAAGCCACTTGTATTATTAGCTATTTGTGTTTAATCCAGTGCTAAATATCATTTTGTGTAGTCTAGGTTTAACAATCTTACTTAATTGTCATCTGATTTTTATAGTTGTTTTTATACAAATTTGACCTAATCTTCCCTTGACTTGAACTAATTTTGTAAATGTGATTTGAACTAATTTTATAAATATACTCAGAATACATATATATAACCCTAAAAATATATGCAGTATTTTTGTATGTATAATATGTTTTAGAACTGAATACCTGTATTGTTATTTGCAGTTTTTCCAAGATGAGCTCAGTCGTGAAAAGCTGCGGATTCAGCAGGAGATGCAGGTATGTGCCCCATTAAAAAGAATGTGCCCAAAGGTATTACTTATAGTGGGTTCATCAGAAATGAAATGCTTCTTACAGGGTAGTTCTGAGCTCCTGCACTACCTCTTGTATACAGTTTACATTATACACAGAACAACACTCTGGTTTTACCTGCACATCTCAGAGATGTGCATGGTATGCTGGCAAGTCCACATTTTTCCCATGGAAGTGTTGGTGTGTACATGAATTTCTGATACTCAAACAAGGGTTTGTTCCAACCTTGTATCTAAGATTTTCCATCAACTTTGGGCAACAACTATATGTTGTTGTAATATCATAGTTTACTTTGGTCAAAGGAATCCAAATGCTTAATTACACATGTTCAAAATGACAAATTTCATGTATGTCTGTTTAAGCACCAATGATTCATCTGTATGGTAAAATAATTAAATCTAATTAGAATAAATATACATTTAAATTGTAATTGTAATTAATACTAGATTTAAAAGTGAGTAATATATTTTCTTATTCAGAGGTTCTGGAATAGCATACAGCTTAAAAAAATATAACTCAGTAACTTGCCTTCTTTCAGAAAATAATTACAATAAACTAAAACGAATAACTGTTTTTTTAGTAATTAATAATAAAATTAGTCTTCAGACTGCTTGAATAAAATAAACATTCTATAATTAAAGTGATGTAACATAAACAGTTTTCTGGACAGTATCATTGTTTTCCAGCCAAAAATCCATTAAAAGACATTGTCAATAAATTCCATAAATACATGTGTTTCTGTTCACTGTGAAGTCAAATAATAAAATAGTGATAAAATCTTCATTTTTAATAACACTTTAAGGAACTTTATGTAAATACTGATATGAAATGACTGTACTTATAATTCAAGTATTGGTAGTTTTCAAATTTATCTACTTTAAAGGATAAGTTCAGTATTTTTCAAGTCAAAGTTATTTCTTCACAATCATAGCATATATTACTTTGCCACATGAAACTGCATTTTAAAATGAGACATATTTTATACATTTTAAAAAATAATTACCATTTCTCATTTTTTACAATTGAGGTCAGGGGTACTAAAGTCCTGTTATTAACAAATGCTTTAAAACATACAAAATACATCCATATGATCTGCATCTTGGGATTACACATATATCAAAAAATAGCATGTCCATGTCATTTTAAGAAGGAAAAAAGCGAATAGCAAAACACTGTTATGACATTCAGCCATTTTTAAAAAGAGACCAACTGTGAACTTCACTTTGAAGCTTGTCTTTCCCTCGGTGACCTTTCAAAACAATACAATTTTTTTTTTGTATAGCCCAAAATCACACAAGAAGTACCACAATGGGCTTTGACAGCCCCCCAGATTTGACTCTCTAAGAAGACAATGGAAAAACTAAAAAAAAAAAATCTTTGTAGGGAAAAAAAAAGAAGAAACCTTAGGAAAGACAGTTCAATTAGAGACCCCTTTCCAGGTAGGCTGGGTGTGCAGTGGGTGTCAATACACAGAACAGAACATAAATGGGCTCCAGGGCTTTCAGCCCCATTAGGGCTATGGATTCACAATGGAAAATAATTACCAAGCACTGTTATTGATATTATTGAGTTTTGGTGCCCAGATATGAATAACTCTCTCTGTTCTATACAGGGCTACACATTAATTACTGAAAAAGTCACATTTATTATGGCTTATATATTTTCACGATACAGAAGCTTATTTCATCATTTCACAAAGATATTCCTTGCTGACACTGGATTAATAATGTTATGTGTTTGTATCAGTAAGGCAGAATATTGTAACGATCTGTGAGGGTGCGAGAGACGAAGGAATGGAACTAGTCATGTTACACTGGCTGCTGGTTAGGTTCCCCTAAAAACGACTTTTTGGTTTCATGGCGGCCGTTTTCACCACACCACCCAGATGTTCACCAGTGACATGTACACCTAGCTGCTTTGTCCTTTTTAAGGGTTTTTTACTGACATATAGGCACTGGTACCCTTTAGCCCCATTGTAAGAGAACAGACAAGGTATTTTTAAATTGTATAAAAATGTTTTACTTTAGAACACTTTTTTGTGGCATATTAATATATATATAATGATTCTGAAGAAATAATGCCAACTTCAAAAATATCAAACTAACTCAAAAAGATTATGCAAAGTTCAGATAGGCATCACTCCAGTGAGGAACAACACAGCAACTCTCTTTGCTACTCTGAAAATTTTATGACATGTACAGAAAAGTTTAATATTGACAGACTCTTAAAAAGGTCTGCTCTAATTATTCTTGTATAAACTTGTGGTAAATATACACTGACATAATGGCCACAAAAAATATACTATTATGAAGAAGCAAACATCTTACTATATTCATCTATTGTCTTATGCACTAATTCCAAGCAGGATTCTCCTGTATGTAGAATGAGGATAAGTATCCACAATGTATTTGGTAATATTAACAAAACACTAATTAAAAACTAAACAATTAATGATTTAATATGTTTTAATCACATATGTAGTGCATCAATATTCAATTTCAAGCATCTTTGAAGATTGCGAATAATGGCATTCTAATGGAACAGACCATAGAATTTAAATGTCATGAGGTGTTCTATAACTGCTCAACAACACAAGTCCACATAATACTATGTACACTCTTTAAAAAATGCCAGCACTTATGTTTTAATATGTTACAACATCTAGCAAGAAATTCCAGATTTGCTCCATCAGATTTGCTCTGTCATTTCTAATTTCCTCTGTCAATTCTTTAATCACTTCAAAGATGCAGCTTGAAATCTTTTTGAAAGAAAACAGGAGTCTCCAACCTAAAATTGTGTTTTTGAGTCTACTGAAAATAATATTGTTATGCTTAGAAATACTGTATTTTTGAGTTCTGTGTTTTTTAAATATTTTAATGTTAATTTTAAAAGCATCTAACATGCAGGATGATGATTTTGAATGGTCCTTCCATCAGTGTATTTAACCCTCTTATCAATTTCAGTGCTGCATTACTGGGAGAAAGGTATAGGGTGATAATTTTGTTTTCACTCACTAAAGCTACTGTATAGTAAACTACAAACAACAACAATACTCCTCATCACTATCTTCATTATGCACAGCACAGTGGTTCAGTGAGTAGCTTTGTCACCACCTGAGTCCATGTCCTGGTTTCAAATCTTGCACTCAGTAGTTAGCTGGGTCAGAAAAATACCAATTTAAAATTAGCTCAAAAAAAAAAAATAAAAACATGAGATTAGTATATGAAAGTATATGAAAACATTTGTGGTACAGAATTTAGATAAAGAAAGAGTTATGAGAATTCCATTTGGACCATGGAATTTACAAAATACCAATTTAAAATTAGCTCAAAAAAAACATGAGATTAGTATATGAAAGTATATGAAAGCATTTGTGGTACAGAATTTAGATAAAGAAAGAGTTATGAGAATTCCATTTGGACCATGGAATTTACAACAGGAATTAGAGATTCTTGGGAACAAAATGTTGATATTACATTGGATATTAGATATCTCAATTGATAAATACATTGAAATTCCTACAATATGTAAGAAGCATAAGGTTTTAAATGTCAAAAACTTCTGGACATTTTTAAAGTTTTAGAAATTCCTCAGCCTCAACCAGACAGCCTATTATACGTTAAAAATGAGGACATGTCTAGGAGAATGTGAATGGATGGCAGCTCTGTCTCCTGTAATAGAATGCCAACTGTCCGAAGTCTCATGAAATTCTGTTCACAAGTATGGGTAAAGGAGGTTGAAGGATTAACCAATAAACAGGTGTTGTGACTGTGGTACTGTGGGCATTATGCCAGATTGTAGTGGTGAAATCAGAGGTGAATCCTTGGATAAAGCATAGGACTTAAACATTGGTCTACAATACCCGTCCTACAGTGTCACACATGCAGTAAATGTACCCAAAATGTGGTTACTCTGCAGGGTTGTGGGGCTCACTCACCGTGAATGGGTGAGTAGCCTGTCAATATTCGAGGGTTATAATGAAGACTACTGCATCAGACTACGAGGAGCCAGTTGGGATAGGCAAAATGAGCTAACACAATATAAACTGCTCACAAAAATTAAAGGAACACTTTGAAAACCCATCAGATCTCAATGGGAAAAAGAAATCCTCCTGGATATCTATACTGATATAGACTGGGTAATGTGTTATGAACGAAATGATGCCACATCATTTGATGGAAATGAAAATGATCAACCTACAGAGCCCTGCATTCAAAGACGCCCCAAAAATCAGAGTGAAAAAATTATGTGGCAGGCTAGTCCATTTTGCCAAAATTTAATTGCAGCAACTCAAAATTGTACGCAGCACTTTGTATGGCCCCTGTGTTCTTGTATACATGCCTGACAACATCGGTGCATGCTTCTAATGAGATGACAGATGGTGTTGTGGGGGATCTCCTCCCAGATCTGGACCAGGGCATCACTGAGCTCCTGGACAGTCTGAGGTGCAACCTGGTGGCATTGGATGGACCAAAACATAATGTCCCAGAGGTGTTCTATTGGATTTAGGTCAGGAAAGTGTGGTGGCCAGTCAATGGTATCAATTCCTTCATCCTCCAGGAACTGCCTGCATACTCTCACCACATGAGGCCAGGAATTGTCGTGCACCAGGAGCCACTGTACCAGCATAGGGTCTGACAATGGGTCCAAGGATTTCATCCTGATACCTAATGGCAGCCAAGGTGCCTTTGTCAAGCCTGTAGCAGTCTGTGTGACCCTCCATGGATATGCCTCCCCAGACAATCATTAACCCACCACAAAACTGCTCATGCTGAATGATGTTACAGGCAGCATAATGTTCTCCATGGCTTCTCCAGACCCTTTCACTTCTGTCACGTGCTCAGGGTGAACCTGCTCTCATCTGTAAAAAGCACAGGGCACCAGTGGTGCATCTGCCAATTCTGGTATTCTATGGCGAATGCCAATCGAGCTGCATGCTGCTGGGCAGTGAGCTCAGGGCCCATTAGAGGACATGGGGCCCTTGGGTCACCCTCATGAAGTCTTTCTGATTGTTTGGTCAGAGACATTCACACCAGTGGCCTGCTGGAGGTCATTTTGTAGGGCTCTGGCAGTGCTCATCCTGTTCCTCCTTGCCCAAAGGAGCAGATACTGGTCCTGCTGATGGGTTATGGACCTTCTATGGCCCTCTCCAGCTCTCCTAGAGTAACTGCTTGTCTCCTAGAATCTCCTCCATGCCCTTGAGACTGTGCAGGGAGACACAGCAAACCTTCTGGCAATGAAACGTATTGATGTGCCATCCTGGAGAAGTTGGACTACCTGTGCAACCTCTGTAGGGTCCAGGTATCGCCTCATGCTACCAGTAGTGACACTGACTGTAGCCAAATGCAAAACTAGTGAAGAAACAGTCAGAAAAGATGAGGAGGGAAAAATGTCAGTGGCCTCCACCTGTTAAACCATTCCTGTTTTGGGGGTCATCTCATTGTTGCCCCTCTAGTGCATCTGTTGTTAATTTCATTAACACCACAGCAGCTGAAACTGATTAACAACCCCCTCTGCTACTTAACTGACCAGATTAATATCCCATAAGTTTCATTGACTTTATGCTATACTCTGATTAAAAAGTGTTCCTTTAATTCTTTTGAGCAATATATATATTGGAGTCCCATAAAATAATGGCAATTAATGACTGCCAGTGATTAGTTTAACATGTATATGCTGTATGTATCTTATTTTCCTAAAATTACTCTACACTATTTAAAATTCTGCAGTGGGCTGGCGCTCTGCCCAGGGTTTGTTCCTGCCTTGCGCCCTGTGTTGGCTGGGATTGGCTCCAGCAGTCCCCGTGTTAGGATATAGTGGGTTGGACAATGGATGGATGTATTTATCTTTATTTAATTTAAGAACACTCTAGACGAGAACAGTCCATTCAGCCCAACAAAGCTCGCCAGTCCTATCCACTTATTTCTTCCAAGCGGGTTGGAAAATGACTATTTAAAATTAACATAATAAAGGGCATATAATGATTAGACTATCTTCTACTGTCAGTGTACCAAATATCTCACATTTCAGTTCTGCCAACTGTATTTCACAGTCATTGGCATGGATATGGGTTGCTACGGCTGCTGTAGCATTTTAGATACCACGCCTACATATTTGAATGTCTGGAAGACACCAGAAGTCCACCGCCCCCATATCCATCTATATCATTAGCAAGGTGAGAAAAAAACGAGCGCTGCATCCTCAGCCGAAATCATTTTCTCGCACTACTGTTTGTTTGAAGCGCTGTCTTTCTTTCTTACACTTACTGACATGCTGCATTAAATCCAACAGAACATCCATCATGGTAAGAATGTTGGTTGTTTCGAAATCTTCACTTCTAGATGCAATGTTAATAACATTCACCGTGTCCTCTCTGCTGGCCAGCCAAAGAACAAGGCGAAAGTGTCTCACAACCGCGACAGAAGAGTGTCGTTTGCTTTTGGGACATACCATTGATTCTTGGGAGAATAGTTTACAAAATCCTTTTGCATGTTACTGCAAAGTTCCCCAGAACGCGTTGTATATGATGTATAGTTTGCTACATTTATTTAAAAAAAAACTTTACTAAATGTATTGTTTATTTATTACTTTAGATACCTTTGCCAGTACTCCCCCCCAGAGAAGTAGTGCAGTTGGTATAATCCTCAGCGCTCGAGCTGGAGAAGAGGGTTGCCACATCATTGCTAGCTGGGTTTGTTCGTCACAATTGCACAATGGCTCGTCGTTTTCTTCTGTGTCGTTTGCAATGAGCTTGGATGTTGGGCATCAATTGTAAATTGGGCAGGACGCTCCACACTTTAGGTAGGGTGGCGAAAGCGTTAGAGAAAGATGCGGATTTTGGAACAGGCGGCTGGAAGCCTTGCTGCTGCGGATGACATTGATAACCCGAGGGTAAGCGCTGAAAAGGAAGATTCCTCGGCGCTGAGCCCATGTTTACAGTGCTGTCGGAAACAGAAAGGAATTCGAATATAATCCAGATTTCAAGGGTTATTTTCACCTATTAGAGGCAAGGCTCTAAAATGACTCCCAGCACCTATTCGCCTCTCTCATCAGCACCGATTGCATGCGGATTTTACATCACTGCAGAGAAGACTTCCTGGTTCAGGAGACAAGATAGATAGCCATAACTAAGCAAAAACAAGAATTTTTAAGGGCCATTTTTCATTAACGCCTGCTTCAAGGGCTTTTCGTGGATTGGATTTTGCACGTTTTATCAGTGGTTTTTGCAGCCCGCTGCTTGAAATGGACCTATTAGGTACGATTAGGGAAATCAGTATCTATTGGCCTGTGTACAGAAAGAGGACGATTCCTGATGTCGTCAATGCCGCCTTCAGCCACCTATAAACACTACTTGCATATTTTTTTTTAATTCTCAGAATCGGAGGCAAATGGGATATTTTTATCTTTTAACATACACAGCAATTTGGATGATGAACATGTTTACTTGTGTCAAGTATGTCTGGATTTAACTGTTTTATTTTAATATAGTGAATGTGTTTTTTTGTTGCTCAGAGGTTAATTTTTAATTTGCTGGACAGGTGAGCACAGCTGGCTGGCTCAGTGTTGGAGAACAGGATGAAGGAACTATGCCGGATTTGTGCCCGTGAGCTAAGTGGCAATCAGCGAAAGTGGATATTTCACACAACCACTAAGCTTAATTTGCAGGTCCTTCTGTCCCATGTGTTGGGTCGGGAACTGGTCCGAGATGGTAAAGGGGAATTTGCCTGCAGTAAGTGTGCCTTTATGCTTGACCGCATGTACCGCTTTGACACTGTTATTGCTCGCATTGAGGCACTCTCTATCGAACGTCTGCAGAAGCTGCTTTTGGAGAAGGATCGTCTTAGGCAGTGCATCTTAACTCTGTACCGCAAAAACAACACAGATGAGTCCGCCCTTGAAAACAAACCAATGGATTGCACTGTTGACATATCTGGTCTGCCTGACGTTAAATACAATGCATTACTCCAAGATGACTTTGCCTATTCCAGTTATGAGTCTTGGGCAGAACATGAAGAACAAACTCTGGAGCTACAGCACCACTGCCATGTTTCAGAGGTCTCAATGCACAAGTCAAGAAAGTGCTGTGGCTGTTCAGCTCTGAGAGTAGCAGACTCAGACTATGAAGCTGTGTGTAAGGTACCTCGCAAGTTGGCCAGGAGTATTTCTTGTGGACCTTCAACAAGGTATTCTGCTAGTGTGTTGGGGAGCATATGCACTGAAGAATCCACTGTAATGACACCTGTTCTGGAGGTTTTCCCAGCAGAATCAAATGATGATGGTACTACTGTAGGCCCTGATGTAGTTCAGAAAATGAGTCCAGCTTCCTCTGAAGAATCTTTAGACACTACAGTTGAAATTGAGCAAACTGTAGGGAAAGAAGAAGAAATAATCAAGGAAGACCAAAAATCAGAGTCCTGGAATGATGATCATCTAATTCAGCACACTATAAATGGGCATTTGAGCAAGTTGGATTTTGCTCTTACCTTAGTAAAAACTGTTGAGTACAGGCCTATAAAGAGTCCTCAAGGCAGCAAGTTGCCAATTATGGTAAAACCTCGCTCAGTTGGTGTTAGTAGCAAGCGTGTGTTATATGATGTCTCAGCAAGACTTCCTTCCAGTACAGAGTTCCCCTTCAGGTTTCAGGAGCTGGTGCCTATGCAGGTTCAGCAAATGGATCTTTCAGAACTTGATGAACTGTGGGAGGATGTGTGTGTGGAGTATATGCCTTTTCAATTTAAGGTAGAGTACACAACTCTAGCCACCTGTTATAGTATTTCCACACTGTTGAAGTGCCAAGTATCCAAACATGATGAGTGTCAAGTCAAAGTTAGTTTACCTTTCGTCCAGTGAATCTACTGAACATTGTTATACCTGGGAATTATCTCAACAAATTACTTTAAGAATAACAAGAGAAAGAGTAAACTATTTTTATGATATTCGGAAACAATATAAGAGCGCTGTGTAGCCTGTACTTAAATTAGCTCTTTAGAGACTGTGTGTACAGTTTTTGTTCTAGTGGCCAGTACAACTTTACACAAAGAGATACAAAATAAGTTATATATTTTTAAATCTTAAATATTTTGTGATATCTGGATTTACTTCCTGAGAATAGTTCAAAATATTCAAGAGTCTAGAAACTGTAAATTACTGGTTAGAAGCAATCCATCCAAGAGTTTTTTTAACCTCAGAGTAAGACAACAGAAAAAATAGCATAGTTTGTATATGTCTTGAGAGAGCTTGGGATATTAAGAAAACATTTAAGAGAAGAAACTTAGATGGATAGCACCACACTGACAAAGAAACAAACACAAATGGTTTTACATGTAAGCCTACCAATTACAGTGACATTTTACACACAGTGCAATGCATGTTACAAAATTGTGAATGCGTTTAATATAAAGTAAAACTAAAAAATATGTGTGTTTAATTTCACACTTCTAATAGTGTTGCAGGTCATGTCTCATCTTATTTAAGCCATTTTTCACATTATTTAGGTAATTAATTTCTTCAGCTTTAGCAGTCTTTCTCTTTTTGGGCTGCATAATCCTTTTACATTGTCATGGCAACAGTTGCCTTGGTGAAATATTTTGACTTGACATAATTATGTCACTTTTTTCCTTTTCACTGCATCTCATTCAGCAGGTTAAAAGTCATTTCATGGCACAGTTGTATTTTGTAGAGATAATGAAATGTGATACATTAGTGGGATTAAATGGATTTTAATTTAGTTTGTCTTGGCAATTTGTAAAATGTATTAAAAAAAAACAAGTTGGTACAAAAAGAAATGATCACTTAAGGAATTAATAGTTTAAATAACATATGTTTGTTTATTTTATTTTCTATATGCAAGATGGTACATTTGTACCTTCACTTGAAAATTCTATTTAGATAGATCATATTTTCGGGTTGGGTCCAAAAACAGAGAAGAACATTTTATGGACAATAAGACAATCAAAAACTGATATAAGTATTAACAAAAAAATAATAAAATAGCCATCCGTTTTACATGTAAGCATAAATATTGTTACTAAGATCCTGCATTTGTATAGCAGGTAAGACAATAGGTTCTTCAGTAGTTTTTTTCAAGAAATATAAAAAGAGTAAATCAGTGAATGTTATAATTCTTAAATTCTTTTGCTAAAGTTGTATATAATGTAGCATTGGGTACTTAAAAGGTAACATGAAAGGTAATGAATCTACCATGATCTAATGATCTAACCATCTCCTCATTTTTCTTACATGCTTATTATATAATATTACCTTTGAATGTGTGTTCATTTAAAGGGCTGGCAAAACTTGAAGACTTTCATGTTATCCCAGCTCAATAGACCACGATTATAAGTCCAACAGGGATAAATGAAGTAGTATGATTTTCCATTTAGTTCAACTTTTCTGAATGTCCATTTCTTTATCCTGCATTTTACACTGGCCTAGTGCAGAACTGACATAATAATGTCAAATTAAACCTCACAACAGCTTTCAGAATAGCAATTTTTTAAATTTTGTGTTGGTGTTTTTTTTTCTGAAAAGTCACATGTTAGTAAAAATGTGACATTTGCGTTTTAGTATAAGTGGAAGTGAAAGTGTCTTGGGGAGAGTGAGACGTGAACACAAGACATCAGCAGGTTGTCAAGCTTTATGACTAAATTTACTGCTATTCTGAATGCTCATTACCTTGCATACCCTGATTTCCCTATGTTCTAACAGCTTTATTACCAATGTCTGAAATTAATGTGTAGATCCTATGTGCTTTGAAAGATAAAGCATAGTTCTTAGCATTATTTAAGGCTGGATATGCTTTTGCCAAAATGCAGTATTTCTATTTCCTCAGTGACTAGAATATTTGTTTCTGTATTGTTTCCAAGGTTACAGGGCTTAGTTAATGTGTCAGGATCAGAAATCTGCTTTTCTCCCTTCAGCAGCAGAAAGGGGTAGACAAGGCAGCCAAATATCTTCATAAAATAGTGTGTTCTGGTTAGATAATAGTTAGTGTGAGAAGTTTGTCAGTGAAATTGGATTAATTCAGTAGTTGCTTTTCTTATAGGTGAAATCTAGCATTGGTGGGCTTTACCATTTAAGAAATTTTTGTTTGACAAGAAATAAGTGAACCAAATGTTAAGTAATAACTGGATTTTATATTTTTGATACACATTTTCTTTTAAGTACATTGCGTTTTAAAATCTTTTTTTCATCTAAGAAATGGACAGAATATATTCTTTGTAATATACAACTTTTAATATACTTTATCCTGATCATTGGACACTGTATAATAAATGCTTTCCAGGCTCCTTTTCCTCCCTCCACCATATTGAGATGCCTAACTGTCATTTTAGAATAGTGTGTGACTTTCTACATGGGCTAATGGCAAGGGACTACTGGCTTAGTGCATTTAGACACTGTCATATTTCTGTTTTAGGCCTTCTGATTCCAGATTATTTGTATACAGTACAGCTAAAGAATGCAATCATCTGTATAGACCATTCTTTATTTCAGATTTTGGGCTGTAGATATTTTTTTATCTGCAGGTTGTGAACAGACTACTGTTTTAACATTTACAGAGTGGTGAATATCCACCCATCTTGCTTTTAAACTGCTTTTCTACTTCAGAGTTGGGGGGAGGCTTGTGCCATCCAGGCAGTACTCAGAGCAAAGCAGGAAACAACCTTGGACCAGTCACCAATCCACAATGGGGACCCATTCACACACACACTTACATCAGGTCAAGTCAGAGCTGCCAATTAATGTAAGATGTTCACTTAAGCCTTTATATATGGAACGAAAACTGGAGTTCCTGGAAGCAGCCATCTCACAGGCTGGGATTAGAACTCAGTACCATAAAGCTATAAGGCAACCAGTAATAATAAATCTGTAATAATCCCTTAGGAGATTATTAAAGTTGCCATTTGAGTTAAAGGATACATTTTTAAATGTGTCAAATCTAATTCACTGCTGCACTGTACCGCCCAAATAGTGACTATAAGAAAATAGATAGATAGATGGTTGCCCTGATGCTACATGAAGTTAAGGTAACAAGTTTTTTTTTATTTAGTTTTACAGGTTTATTTATACAAGTACATAGCAAGCTCCAGATTGGTTTTACATTTTAAATGGTGTACTGTAAGTCTAGAGTCATATGTCAGAATATGGGAATGCTTTGATTATTTATAGGATGATCTTGTAATGTTGTTTAGCATAAAAATGTAGTGGTTAGCTCCAGAGTACTGAGTTGTAATCTCAGGCCTAATCATTATGTATATTTTGCACATTTTCATCATGTTTACATTTCAGACCTGTATGAGTTAGGTTTACTGGCCAATTGTAACTCATTGTGAGTGGATATGCGTATATGTGTACATCTGTCAGTCACTCATATGGTGGACAGATAGCACAGTTTAAGGCTTGGGCTGTCCTGTGGTCAGTGCTGCTGATGCAGATACAAGCTTCTTTCAGCTTTGATCCAAATAAACAGGTCAGAAAACATATACATGGATCAATGTTCAGTAAATCTATAATTATCCATTTTCAAACCCCATTTACAGTATCTGTTTCAGTGTTGTCGGTAGTTTTAAGACTATCATGGCAGCAGCAGGTTAAAGAAAGACATCAGTCCATGACAGGATAACCTTCTGTCTCGCGCAATCTTTGTGATTAGGGAGGAAAACTGGAGTACCCAGAGAAAAAAAACACATGGTACCACACAAACAGTGACCAGGATGGGACTAAAATCTAGGCTAGTAAAGTGATAACTGCTGTGTCTTCATTACGTCTGATACATATATTCAGGAGCCTTTGATGTGGTCTTTCCTGATGGCAAACAAACCAATTACTCTGTCTAAACCTTATCACTAAATTATTTGCACTAAGAGACACTTAGGAGACATGTAACTTATGAGATTTTTGAAAGTTCTGTTGGTTTACACACTAGGATAACATATTATAAAACTCCTTCATTTGTGAGGTGCAGTGGACTGTTACTGTGCTGAAGCAGAGTTGCATTTTCTTCCTTTTTCTAGCTCATTATCACAAATGAATGCTACTTTTTTCATTTTGCCACCAAACAATAATTCCATCCATACTGTATATAGAGTGTTGTCCATTGTAAGAAATAAACAAGGTTATAAAATAGGTTAACAATATTATCATTTTTCATTTGTCAGATACACACAATCTGTTACAAAGTCATTGTTATACAGAGTTGATCCAGACGGACTTGGTGACAGGTCAGAAGTTCATCACAGAGAGCACTCTCATGTACGCATTCAAGTTAGAGTCTCTAGCTCTTATGTGGGATGGTGAAGTCAACCAGAGTGTCTAGAGAAAACCCACTGGGAACAAAGAACACTGAAGAAAACTGGCAGAATAATACCCAGGTCCCAGCAGCTCTGATGCTGTAGTACTGCTCATTGTACAGTTGTGCTGCCCACAATATCACTGAACAAAGCTTAGCTTACTAAGGTAGTAGACCACACAATAAAATATTATTGAGTAGGTCCTTAGTAAAATACTATATTGTACAGGTAAATTAATATACCAGGTGCAGTTTAGAATATCCTTAGACCTTTTCTTCTCATAAATATAAAGCTAAAACAAATGTGTAATAGGGATGTGTTTTTTTTTTAATAGCCCTTTGGTTTGTCTCATACTGATGCATTATTTTGACACATATTATTTTCTTTGTTGTCTTGGCTGCAGAATCTCATCGAGGAACAGCAGAGCCAGCTTAATCAATATGAATGTGCAGCTGGCCAATGTGTCAGTGAACTACAAAAAGCCCAGCTTCAGGTGCAGTCCTTGCAAAAGAAAGTTCAGGAGACGGAGGCTGCTAATAAGGTACTTCTACATGGTGCAGCTGCATATTTGTCACAGAACAATAATTATCATACTAAACTAAAGCACCTTTCTTTAGTCTTTAACCTTTTTTATTTCTTGTGATAACAATATTGTTTTCATTCCATGAACCATACAAATAATGTTTAGTGTTTTTAGTGGCTTAGTTATTTAAAATGTACAAATGTGAGCAGTTTGTTTAGAATATTTGATTTTACGCTTTTCTGTGTTTTGTTATAGACATTACAAGAAAAACTCAGTGAAATGGAATCTGAGCTGAGAGCAATTAGGCAGGCAACTCAGAATCAGGAGAGGACTATTGAGGCTGTTACTGGCAAGAGCACAGAGGTGAGACTACACTGCAAAAAGCCTATCTTGCTTTACACTGTTCCTTTTTATTATTATTATTAATTATCTATTTATTATATTTCATAACATAATATTTTCAGATCCATTTAATTCATTTCTGGGTCATAGGGATCTGAAGCCTATCCCAGCATCTGTGGATTTAAGACAGGGATAACCATGGATGGGGCACCAGCTCATCACAGGGCCCACTAATGCAACAATTCCAAGTCACTTTCGCAAGGAAGCAATTTAAGAGTTCTTAACTACTCTAACTCACACTCACTGTGTTTAAGATGTGGTGGGAAAATCAGAGTAGCTGGAGAGTAACCCATGTAGACACCAGGGGACGTGTACATTTTTCATAGACAGCAACAGGGCAGTAGATTGGAACCTATGGTTTCTGAACCATTATGCAGACGTTTTGACAACTATGCCACCATGCCATCATCTGTGTGTTTGATTTTGACATTTTATAAAAGCTGCCCAAGTCTCTGTTTTAACTACATGACTGAGAAGTCATTCGTTTTGGTTATTGACAGAAACCTGTTTTTTATAATGCCATGTAAGCCCATATTCTATTTAGAGAAACCAGGTTATTGGTCTCCAAGAAACCTGGTTAGCAGACGTAGACTTCTCTGTGAGTGTGTCAGCTCAACCAGACAATTTTGACAGATCATGCAGCCTGACTAGTCCTGACTTGTGACCTTGAACTGTTGAACAATGAAGCAAAAAGAATGAGATATTTTTCTGACAGGCCTATACTGTAAGTGATGTGCTCCCTTACAGTTTGTGTGTATGAGACTACTTACATAGTAGTATTGGAGTTCAGCTGCTGAACCATACAAATTCATTAGGTCACACAGCTTGCAGCATTTGTTTTTGTCTGTCTTTCTCTCCCCATTTTCTCATTACAACTGTCCAATCAGATTGAGAATAATTAATGTTAAGATACTTTATTGAATATATTCACAGGGCAGGTTTGTCTTTTTATTATGTGTTGTGATAATTGTTTTGACCAAATAATTAATGTAAAATGGTTTAAAGTATGCTTCTTGAGCACAACAGAACTATGAAGGATTTCTATTTACAGCATGATGCTGAACAGCTGATTTTACCCTAGTCTAAAAGCAGGAAAAATGATTTAAGAGAACAAGCCACCATTGCATATTATTTAGCTTTTATTTTAACTGTTTAGTAGGATTAAGGTCAGCGTGTGAACGAACCAGTGCTTACATTGGGTAAAATTTTACCTTTCTGGTAATTCTGATTTTAGATGAGTGGTCTTTCATGAACTTGTTGTACAAGAGGAACTAAATACAGAAACACCTAAGTCATTATTAAATTCACATACATGTTGAGTTATCATCATAATCCAGACAACCTTTGAGATGTTTAGTAAACAGTATTAAGGAATTGTTAATTGTATTAAATATTATGTGTTTAACGTATTTGTATTTAAGTATTCAAGTGTCAATATTATCAAAAACGTTCATTGCCTGTGAGTATAAAAAGTATGAAAGAGAAATAAAAAATGTCACTGTTTTTTTGTAAAACCTATTAAGGAACAATATAAAAAACATTTTTTGTAATCAGTGTTTAATGTATTGTAAGTATAATGGTGGGAAATTTTAGGTAATTTAAAAAAATCTCCCTTTGGACAAAAAGTGTAAATTATTAAAATTTCAAACAGCTGTTTTGAGAATCAGTATATACATTGGTAATTTGTAAGATGAGTCCTTATTCAGAGAAAAATATCTTTACCATCACAGTTTATTTACAAAGATTAACACTTGCTTCACTTTCTAGGTTTCTGGAGAAATTCTTGACACTGCACAACTGCAGGCTCAATGTATTGTTCTACAGAACTCCCTCTTCTCCCATCAGCTGCAGCTACAAAAGACTCAGCAGGTTTTTAGGAAAAGTGAACACCAAATTGAAGAACTTACAGGTGTGCAGAATTGCCTCCGTAAGGATTTACAGGATGCCATGCAGGAGAGAGATGCTGCTGCCAAATATAATCAGGTAGGTATAAATTAATTTAATTGTTTACCTGTTAAGCATACATGGGACTGATTTTCACAGTTAATGAATTTAAATTTTATATAGAATCTTTAGCAATAGTCATTATCACTTATTGCTATAAGGGATAACGAGATTATACAAATTTAAGAATTGAACTGTACAATACAGCATTAACAAGAAATATATAAACAGCATAAAAACAAATGCATTCAAAGAGGCACCGTGAGGATTTTTACAGGGAGTTTACATTTACACAGCAAGTATCAAAAAGAGCTATACAAGTCCAGGTGACCAATGATGTACAATTACAAAACATTGATTACAACTTTCAATAAATAATCATTAAAACACCACATTAAGGTGGTGGTAAAAAAAATCCAATAAATAAATATCCATTAAATACAAGGTTAAAACCACGAGTCATTACACCGTTCTGTACAACTAAGTCCCTGGTGCAGCCCTTCTGAAAACTGATGGCTCCTCTGCTTACCCCAGATGGGATTCTGCAGCCAGAGGAGATGTACTTCCGACAGGCAAGGCCAAACTTTCATCGCAGGCTTGGGTCACTTCTGTCACCCTGCTTCCGCCACGCTTTGCCTTGCTTCTTCGTCTTCCACTGTCACTCCTTGGCTTTATGCATTGGCCTCCCCTATGAGCATTGGGTCACTCCAACTATCCCAAAAAAATGCTCAGTTGGAGTGTCCCTCTTCTGCCCCTTTGAGTGTCGGATCTATGCTCCTCCTAGGAGCTCCCTTCCATCTGTCTGCCTCCTCTCCTTTGCACCCTGGCATCTCCTGATCCTGCTGCATTTATTTGCACTCTTTCTCTCCACTTTAACTTCCATCTTTATTATTCTGTTCTTCTAATCTGCCCTCTGAGGTAAATGAGTTACCTGATTGATCCACCCACATTTGCCCATGAGTGTACGATCAGCCAAGCACCACAATCAACCCCAGAACCACACCATCATGCGCACACCTGCAAGTGTTCTGAGCCTGAATGCGCTCAGGACACAATTAATTTAAAAACCTACACAATGTCGCAGACCTCTAATCACAAATTTGTTCAGCCAAAAACAGAAGTTTCGGTACAGGTGTGTGGACTTTGGATATCCATTGTTTACTTTGGCTTGCTGTTGATTAAAATGCAGTAGATCAAGACAAGACTAACAATTGTGTAGGTTTTACTTTGAAAATGAATCTCAATGTAATACAAAGCTAAAAGACCTCTTTTACAAAGGAGATATACACAAATATTTTTGTAAGCTTATCTCACATTTATTTTTGCAAACTTTTTTTATTATTTGTCAGCATGAATGAGATCAAACTGAACATGTAAACCCACCATCAGATCATGGTTTTACATAGCATATTGCATATAATGAGGAAATACTTCATGATGCTCTGCCTCATCAATGCAGTATTTTCACGTTTTTTATTTTAAATGATGCTGTGATACCTGTCTATGCACAATAAGGTGCTCCTATATATTTTTGTTATCATACACTGTATGTTGTGAATGTATATAGCACTGTAAATATAATGTTTGTAACACTTAATTAGTGGTTGCTTTGAGTTCATTATTTGGTGGTACAGTGAACTTGTCTCAGAGAAAAGTGAGAAAATTAAATGCATAGTATTGACACACATATTCTTAGTATTTTGCATTTCATTAAAAATTGCAGTATTCTGGAATTAATATTTGGCACATCTTTCTAGCAAGAACCCAGCATTTCTGTTTTTATAATCTTAATGTTTTTCATTTTGTAAAAAATACATAACTGTTGCTGTTGATTTTTTTTTTGTTTCTGCTTTAATATTTTACTTTTATATACTTTCTTAATCCACAGGGGGGAAATTTCCTTATATGCATACAACATAAAACTATCTGCTGCAATTAAAATTTTTATGTGCTGTTGTTTCTTTCTGGGTTTTGTTGCTGAACAGTTGGCAAGATTCTCTGCTGGCTCTGTAGATTTTTTTGTATTTATTTTTTTAATGAGTTTATTTTGATTTAGTTTGTTTGCAGTATTTCATAACTTCTCTGTATTAGTTTACACATCTGTTGTTCTGTATGTTGATGGGTGCATGAAAAAAAATTCTTAACAGCACATTAATTTGAACACAGAAAATAAATTCACCATCTTCTGATTTTAGGGAACTTGTTAATGCCATTTTAGAAAGGAAACATGAAACGAAATGTGAAATGTAGTTGTGGCTGCTCCAGGGACACCTCATCATTCAAAGTGTATTTGTTACTTTCTGTAGGTTTTTTTCATATGATAATAAATTTAACCTGTTTTTCTTTCTTTTTGAGAAATACGTTGAGGTAGGACTACTTTAAAAGTTTTTATTGCTTATATGAATAAGTCACTGAAGACTACACTTTTTAAAAGCGCAACAAGTGAAAAAATCGGAAGTACTTTGTTACCAAAAAAAGTTTTATTTCTTCACGACACCATACTGCTAAACCAGGAACTGACACTGAATGTAACATGTATGGGTAAGATCAGGGCAAGCACACACTGACAGTCAATCACCACTGACAAATTTAGAATTAACAACTAGCTTAACCTTCACGTCTTTAGAAATGTAGTGAGAGACCACAGTACTCACACGAACACAGTTTCATTTAGAAAGGTTGTTAGTTGTTTTGAATTTAAGTTATTTAAGCTTGTCATGTTCTTTGACTTGAACTTGAAAATTATTTAAAGATATACTGCTATAGATAACTATATTCAGTATGCATTCTTACTCTGGGTTTTCAGGAGCTTGCTTCCCAGTTGCAACATATTCAAGATGAGCTTCAGATGAAGGAGCAACAGATTAAAGATGCAGAACGTACAATGCAAGCAGAGGTTCAATTCCGGGATGCCAAAATTCAACGTCTAAATCAAGCACTCTGTGACAAGGATCATCTTGTGCAGGTTATTAAATAAAACGTCCTTCCTAGTAGCACTTTTTTTTTTAAAATGTCAAGGATCACAACTAGGCAACATGAATAGAAATTGTTTGGAATAGATGAAAGACAACAATTTAAGCACATTAATAAATGTTTTCTTTTCAGCAGAACCTTTTGCTTCTTATATTCCTTCATAATTTTATTAATAAACTATAAAGCATATTGATAATTGTAAAACATTTCAAAAATGTATACAGATTTTATAAGAAGATGTCACATTTTATTTCTGTCTTTACCTAGGAATATATGGAATATTTGGAACAGCATTCTCCACCAGAACAGAGCAGTGGCCGCCGGGATACCTTGCTTGATAAACTGAGAGCTCGCATCAAGGAAAGGGACAAAGCTCTAGAGGTACCATGACAACCATTGTCATTTCTATTATTTATTTCATGTTTTGCTTTGATTTATCATGTGCAATGAAAAAATTGTAGCAGCCTAAAATTGTGTAAAATTTTTAAAATTCAATACTAGGTAAAATATACTATTAAGAGCATGATCAGAAGTTAGATTAATTTTGGGTTTATATTTTAAATTTACAAGGAAAATATCAAACTTGAATTGATGGTCAGTCTGTTGAAGGGCTCGTGCACAACTCCCCCGAATCCAGAAAAAAATTAGAAGTCAATGTTTATATTCAGTTTTGTTAGGAAACAGTCCAAAAACAAATGTGCACAATGAAAATTACAGTGTTACATATTTTAAAAATCTGGGCCACATGCCGATATGTTGCTTGTTTCCAGAATTTCATTAGTGCTATCAGATTAACTTTAAATTACACTTTATTAATGGACAAACTGCAAATAAGATTTATGATTTTAATAAATTATAGTTATCAGGAAACAAATAATGTTTTAACATCTCCATCTTTGGGTTTTCTTTACAAATGTTATTAGTAAAATAAAAGTATACAAATAAAGATATTCTGAAAATTTTGCTGTATGATTTACTATTAACATTTACAAAGCTCTATCTACACTGTCGAAACAAAGATGGATTGATGGACCAATAAATATGACTTTTCTATATAATTTTATATCTTGTAGTGTTTAAAGTCACATTAAATAAGCACAATTTGTAAAAAAAAATATAAATAAAAATGGCTATAGCTGATTGGAAGAAACGTCATAGGACAAGCCTTGGTTTCATTGAAAAACTGCAAAATGAATGCAGTTTTTGAATAAGCAGACATAATATCTCAAGTACAGTTTGCCTGAAAGTATGTAAAAAAACTGTTTAGGTCAAGAGTAAAAGATTTGATTAACTGATAAGATGGTCTAAATGCTGTTGGTCATATTAAACAGTTATGTTACTAAGAACGTCACTATTCTGAACAGTATTTTTTTTGTCAGGGTTTATAAAACTTTGACTGGTCTGCATAAAATGTTTTCATGCCACATTTAGTTATAATCATCAGAATTACTTAAAAATCACAAAGATAATATGTTTGAGTAGCCCAGTCAAAAAACCTGGACATTGGCCCACTTGATATTATCTTAATAGGAGTTGAAATGTATTCTTTGTCACTGGTGTTGGTTCAGCTTCGAGACTTTTAAGTAATTTTGGAGTGAAGAATGGGAATAGTATCCAGATATGTAAACCTGGTAGTGACATATCATTTAAGAAACATGGGTGTAATTTCTGCCATAGGCTCCTCTGCTGAGCATTTTCTCTAGGATGCTAAACACTTAGAAATTTTTATATTTTTGTTTTTGATAAATTTAGAAGGATCTGTCACTTTTTTACTTTGTCCATATTTCATTTAATGTGTATTTAGTTACATAAATATAAATTCCATTTTTTAATAATTTGCATTTATTGCCATCAAAAATGTGGAAGATAAACTGTAGTTGTATTGAATCTAGCATATAATTTGGTATATTTATACTGTATCTTGTATTCCTGTTGTAAATATGGCTACATCAGATTCTTTTTTCCTTTTGACATTTATAAAACCTTCGTTCTATTCAAAGGTAAGAAAATTCCAGTAAATTGTGTAAGGAATTCATAATTATCTTTAAATAAAATGTAAAAAAAAATCAAAGGAAGAAGAAATATATATATATATATAGTTATTGTAGAACATAAACACAGTGTTGATTTACTTATCTTGGTTCTAATTAGAACAGTAGAATATTATTACATAATATTGTGAACACATCAAACGTTCAAATGAAAATATTTACTGCATCTGCTAATAGTCTAGAGTCACTTTTCTGTGATTTCTTTGTTTTCAGAAATCAATTGATGAAAAATACCGTGCCCTAGAAGAGAAAGAAAGTGAAGTTCACCAGTTACAACTGGCTTTACGTGAGAAGGAGCGTGACCAGGAGAGATTACGCTGCATTCTGTCTAACAATGAAGAGACCATTACTGTAGGTTTTTCTGTGCAAAAAGTCAGAAAAAGAATTGCCATGCAAGCATTTATATATAGTTTATCTAAAAAATATTTAAAATAGTAGACATATGTTATTAGTTTTCCAGCTTTATACTAAAAGAATGATTACTGATCTTTTAAGAGGAACAACTATAGTACTACAAGTTTAGTTTTTACCATCTGTTATTAATTACATTTTTCCAATATTTATTAGAGTCTGGACTCACTGATGAAGATAAAAGACATAGAACTAGAACAAGCTTCCCTGACCTGTAGTAATCTCCAGTGGTTCAAACAAGAAACTGAGGAAAAACATCAGAGGTGTTTGAAAGATAAGGATGTGATCATTTCCCAACTAGAGATGTCACTAAAGAGCAGAACCAAAGAAGTGGAGGTAAATATGATCATACTGACTGCTCTAAGTAGGAGCCACTTATGTATAGCAAATGCTTAAGATATTTTTTTTATTTTTAATAATACCATTAAGGAGTTGACAGCAGTTCTGCTTAACAAAATATCTGATGGAGCTGAAGAGGTAAAACGTAATCTTCATGTGCGTCTTGAACTAAAGGAGCGTATGGTGGAAGAATTGCTGACAGACAGAAACCAGCGCATGGCAGAACATGAACATGACATAACTAATCTCCTGAAGTCCATTGAAGCCAGAGATCAGCAAACAAAAGTATGCATTCCAGTCTCAGAGGCGACAGTTTTAAGCTTCTGGCTTTAAGTTCTTGTACTGAACCTTTCATTCATTGTATTTACATTTTTCTTCAGAATTCAGCAGAACAGCTAAAGAAGTTGATTGTTGAAAAAAATGCAGAGATACAGGAGCTACGCAAACGGCTGAATCAGAGTCACCGTGAAATATGTCATCTGTCCAGATACAAGCAGCAATCAGGCCAGAGTTCAGAAAGTGAAACTGATAGACTGAAACACCAATTGCAGGAAAAAGAATCTTTCATTTTGGTAAGAGTGCAAAAAAATCTGATCTGCGATCTGTTCTTGATTTTTCATTAAAGGATGTTACAATGCCCTTATTAGATATGTAAAAACAACAAACCCCTACATATGTTTTTTACCATAGGCAATGTTGTGTATTGTTGTTGTGCTATGTTGTGCAACAGTTTTGTTAGATCTCAGATATTGTCCAAAATCAGAAAATAGCATACATTGTAACATCTTCAGACCCACATTTTCTATGGTGAGTTGGAACTTACCCTAGCAGTTTTGGGCACAGTGTGGAAACCAGCTCTGGGCTTGGCATCTTTTTATGTCTGTAGAGATATGGGGAGAATATTGAAACTCCACACAATGATGAGTCACTAGATTTAAACCCAAGATGCTAGATCTGTAAAGTAGCAATGCTCACCACTACCCTACTGTGCAATCTCTAAATTAGAAAATGTTCTTTTTGCACTGTTAGCACTATTATTTGCAGACTAGCTAAATGCTTAAAAATGTATTAATTTGCCTACTTAAAAACTTCTTGTTTCAGTTTAATGCCCATTCACAAGCCCAAATGAAAGTGCTCTAGCTCTCAAAGTGGTATCCATTTTAGGAATGTATAGTGGTTGCTGAACATACTTATGTCTCAAAACGTAATTAATTTTTGCATTCTGAATTAGTAATTGTCTCATAAAAAAATAAAGTGATTGATTAATCTGCTTTTGTCCATCTTTTTCTCAGGAATTAATACAGAAAAACTCATATAACCCAGAAGAACCAATGATGAGTTCAAGACCCAATGAGAATGCACACCACATTTCAGAGGGTAGGCACATTTGGTTGCTGTCTTCATGGAGTCCCTGAATAACGAATAATGTTTACTTCAGCTGCAAAATCATTTAAATTGACTGCTTCTATTTATAGGAGTATGTGAAAGAGACTGCAAGCTCCACAAGGATCTTGAATCTATCAAAGAAGAACTTCACCTAGTATTAAGAAAGGAAAGGCAGGCTCAGGTTAGTTAATATTGATATTTAAGAATTTGTGTCCTTTTTTCTTACGTTAGGGCCTGCAACATCCAATACTGAGATTAATGCTTTTCTAGAAGAATTATTACTTGAGTCAAAATGTAAGTCTGTCTTCTTCCTTTAGATTGTATTAGAAATGTTATTTTTAAAAATGAGGACTTTCTTAATAGATATATTAACCAAGTGCTATGTTAGGAAACCAGTTAAGTAAATTTTTTTGCCATTTACAAATTAAAAGGTAAGTCAGCTTTGTAATGAGGAAATGCTAATGTTTATTTATAGATGTCATTCTCTCAGTATTGAAATATTAATTGTGCAATAATTTTTTAATGAGCATATTTCCTAAAAATCTGTTGGTGTATAGTATATCAAAAATGTAAGGTGGCTTAACTGACATCATTTTTATTAAACAATCTTTGTAAACAATCCAGTTTACTTTGAACTGCGAATTGTGTACCCTAATCAAAGAAATTAAATTAAAGCATCTGTCTAAATCAATCCTTTTGCAACAAACTGGTTCTGCACATGTCCATTCCAGCGCCATGTTGACACAACCTAGACAGCTGTGTACATCACCTGTACTGTGGCTCTGCCCTGTCAAAATGTCTTAATTAAAGATTATATCACTTCAGTTCATTGTGGTACACTTCAGATGACATTTCCTGTGTTATTTTTGTTGGAATACATTTGTCAAATTATCATATTCTGTTGAATGATACAAATGGCCTTTTACTGAACAATGCTTTTAACTTGAATCCAAATGCAGCTTGATGTGTCTTCTTTGCAATCTGTCCTGGCGAACCAAAATGAAGAAATGAAAATCAAGCTTTCAGATATTGAGACTCTGTCTAGAACTGTTCAGATCAAAGAAGAGCTTGTCAAGGTTTGTCAGCTTTCATTAAGCTCACTCTACATACTAATGAAATCAGGAATTAATCTGTAAACTGCAGAAGATTTAGCATGGGAAATAATCACGTGTTTGTGGTAAGAAAAATTGCCACACAAGTAAAATATGGGGTGCTAGACAACTGTATTTACATAGTCTCCTAATTTGCAATGAAAAAACTCATGGATTTACAAATACCATAAAACCTGGTTCATTACAGATATATATACTCTTCAGAGTAATACGTTCCTCTTTTAAAATAAATGGCAATTTCTTACACTACTGTTTTTGATCCTGACTGGTTTAGATAAATCGAACTTGTATAAAAACAACCTAATTTCTTTCTCTTTATTAATATACTGTACTGTAGAGTTGAATTGTTTGTGTTTGTGAGTAGCAGTTGCAGAGACAAATAGCAGAGCCCTCAGATTTACCTGTGATGGAGCATCTTATCATGGAACTTGAGGAACGTCTCAAAGCATCTTTAAAACAAGGAACCAAGACTCCAGATAACCAGGTATTGGCTGCTGAATATCTTAAAGAAATAAATTAATGTTTGATATTCAAAATTAATTAAACAGTCCAAAAATGTTGGTTTCAGAGGTTTATCAGCTTTTGAAGATAATAATATTCAAAATGTTGACACAAACATGCATTGAGTGAAATTGTTTTATATTCCAAACAAAGGTTTCAGAAAATAACATTTTTACAGTTGGTCTGTCTTTTAAGTTACATCATACTATCTACGGTATGTATTTAAGGATAAAAACTTTCAGAATCCTGTACATGTTGTTTTAACAGATTACACATTCTCTATACTTGTCTCTGCTGAGATTTTTAAATACGTGTTATAGCTAGAGTGGATTTTGCTCTTAAGGTTTCTTTTTTGTGATTTTCACTATGGGACTATTCATCACCTTTTGTTGCTTAACTTTTAATGTGTGAATAATCAGTCCATCATCACATTTAGAATATTAGCTCTTAGAGCATAAAACATGATAACATTTCTGAAAAATAAAGTCTCTGTTTCACTGAACACAACATGTACTGCATATTAATTGTCACTATTCCCACGCTCGGTTTCTGCTCAAAACAGAGAATTCTGAACATTATCAACTAACAGATCTGTTCAACTGGGCCTTGCTGCCTTTTTGCTCTGGTGTTTTCACAGTTATAATAAACAATGGTTAGTTGGAAAAATGACATGGTGATTACAGCTGCTGCCTCATGACCGCAATATCCTGGATTCCAATCCTGTGTGGTATCTTTGTGTGTGTGTGTAGTTTATGTACTCTGTCTGTCTTTTAGGTTAATTGGCAATTCCAAAATCACCCAGCGTGAGTGTAGGTGTGTGCTTGAGTGGGCCCCTGTGATGGACTGGCACCCATGTCTAGTCCTACATTGTACCCAGCACCATCTATGACACGTATCTCTATTAAGATGGTTTGAGATAGTTATGATAATAAGCACAAGCTCAACTAAAAACATCCATACTTTGAAATATAGCTTAAACATGTTTACATGTACTGTAGTAATGTAATATAATATAGATGATTTCATTGTGTACATAATCATTTGCCCTGTGGTGATGAAAAAATATGTGTGATTGGTAAGTTACAGATTTTACACATGGATGATCTCCAGTCATGTTTTCTCTTTTTTAATGTGTTATAAACATATCTCAAATAACTATGTCAGAAATCAGACATTAGAAAGTTTGATCCTGGAGGTCTACAGTGTCTGTAAGTTTGTTTTTTTTTTTTCTTTTAATCAGTGTCAAATTCCCATCCAGTATTATTAAATTGCTTTTTGGCAGTTTTAGATTTTTCAGGAAATATTAGCACAACGTTGCATTTTTTCAAGCATTTAGATCATAGTGCTGTATTCAATCCATTAAAGTCTGCAGCAAGATTCTTTTACACTTTGCATAAGCTTAATAAGTATTGAGTTTGTAATTATGAGCCACAGCCTGCAATCATAATTTGACTTGTACTCAATACAGAAGAACATTTCTGTTCTGATTTTTACCCACTCTGTATCTTTTACTTTTAGTCAAAATAATGTCTTTCAAGTGACCAAATATAGCCATTTATTTAATTAAAGTTATAACACGTTATTCATTAGATCTGTGTTCCCATATGTTAAAAAGAAAACCGTCCATGGCCAGTTACTCTTAATGAAGAAATACCTAACAGTGTTGAGGTCACAAAGTATATCAGTGATGAAATCCAAGTCTGCAACATTATAATGTACAGTATAAAGCCTTAGCCAGATCTCCTTAATTAAAAGTTAGCTTGCAACAGAAACCTAATTTACCTCAAGTGTTTGAAAGTATTTTTTAATAAATATATACTGGATAGTGTCTTTATTTGGTTTAATATTGAAGTTCCATCTCAGCTCCTTAAAGTGTCATTTTTTTTGTTTTAGCATTGATGATGTTGTCCCCTGGGTTATTCCTGACTCCTAAATCCTGGTCTTCTGTATTTGTAGGACATACTGGAGGCACTGGTTTCAGAACAGGTCAGGCTCAATGATGCTCTGAAAGCAGAGATACAGCTGTATAGTAGCCTGGTACAACTCTACACAGATAGTGAGAGGTGAGGATGTAAAGAAATGTCTCAAGGTTCATATCTGGACATGATATCCATGATAGAAAAATAGACTACACTTTCAGTGTATGTGTAATCCTTATTAATCATTAATATCTTAAAATATAGGACTTTCCATTTCTTTTTTTGCATAGTCGTGCACAGCTAAATTTGTGTGATAAACCACCCATACACCAATTCATAAGTTTTATTCTACTTCCTGAATAACCTTTGTATTTTCTGAAGAGAAAAAAATAACAGGAATTAGTCCTTGGCATTAATAACTTATTGGCAAATGTAGCAGTCAAGCAATGCATGGTTTTGTCAAGACATTCTGTTGTGTGTGCTGCAACTTTACCTGCTATTTCCTCTCAGCTCTCAGAAAGGTCAAGCTCTGCAAAATGAGCTGGATGCTGTTCAGGCTCTGCGACTTCAACTAGAGGAATTCTTGGCAAGAACCAGAGATGGATTTCTGGAGCTGGAGAAGACAAACAGGAGCCAGTCTGATTTTGGAGGTGGGAACAGCAAAGGTTGAAGCTCCAACAAGAGTATTCTTCCTAGGATATGGAGGATGCAGGTGTTCACTTTGCCTAGTACGCAGTGAGGAAGAAAGTGTAGCAAAATGTCCTTCTGTACTAAGAGAAAAACTCAACTTGGCTTGTTGGGTGGTTTTACTAACTTAAATTTGTTACTTATTTTGTATGAAATGCTTGCAAAACAAATTCTGGTGCAGTTAATTATCTTGTATTATTTGTTTGTTTTGTGTAATGTGTTTATGCTTTGGCCTTATTTCACAAAGGGTCCAGATTGTACTGCATGTGTTGCACAAAAAAAAAATCATCTTTTTGAGTTTTTTCATTCATCCTTACACATAAAGGCCAAATAAAAATATTTGTTTTTATTTATCTTTTTTGTTTACATAAATTATATTTTGTTTTATGTGCACTGATGTCTATATATGTCTAGTGATTGTTCATACAGGAAATTGTTAAAACTTATTTTTTTTAATGAAAAGCATATCTGCACATACAAAATGCAAGCAGTATGTAGAATTAAGATACTAAAGTGATTCCATTTGAATCATTATTTTGCAAATTCAATGATAAATATTCAATTATGTTTTTAAATATGTCTTGTAAGAAATAATTTGACGTAAACCTGTTTATATATGCTTTTGTAGACATTCAGTAGCCTTAGTACAGATTCATTTTTTATTTATATGACTATTATAAATAAAACATGATGCGGGGAAAAATATTGTTTAGCTAACAAAAACAGGTGAAATATTAATTAAACCTTCAACAGTCAAAAATGTAATTTTGGTTTTTGCAGAAAAGACTTGGTAGTAGTTGGAAGTATATACAGTATATGATATATGAGTAACAGGACTGGAACTGCCAGCTCTTAATCTTGAGATTGACACTGTGGCAGTTTCACTGAAATTTTGATTTTAAATTATGTTTTTGACAGAAAGACTTACATTTCTCTCAATGTATTTGTGCACCGTATTTGTATACATTTGGGTCCTCATTCATAAAAATGCATTGTCAAGAAATTACATTTTCCCAGTGTGGAAACTGCTCAAATTAAAATAAATAAGAATTGCTTCAAAATCCACTATAAAGGCACTGCAAGGTTTTATAAAATGTAACAAGTATATATGTTTAGTTTGCTCAACATTGTTTCATGTATCAGATTTCAAAATGAACATTTTCATCATTTATTACATTGCATAAATAACTACACATAAAAAAAAGATCAAAAATGCTAAAAACCTACAGTTACATTTTTCAAAAATGCATAATGCAGCAAAAATTTTTTGGGATTTTGTAACTTTATTTAGTGGAAGTGATGACTTATTTTTTAAATGTCAATTTAGGGTTAATAATGCACAATTTTCAAGAGTTTTCAAGAATTTTCTGTATATCAAATAAAAAAATGACGACTAAAGAAAATTTATTTTTTTACTCTTCTGTACTTGGAAGATGACAAATTGTGAAAATATGAAATGTGACTTTTGAATTTTATTAGAAGAGTTTTATCCTTTAATAAATCATACTCACTCATTTTCAGACTATAACAGTACATGAGCCACCCATTGAAATTGATGCATCTAGAAAACTTTAGTTAGTTGCCAACTAGTCTTTTTTAACAGCAGGACTATAATAACCTTTCAACATATTTTTCAAATTTTCTATGTAAAAAGTAAAGAAACCATTAAAATCTCATCAATTGCAGTTCAATGCTATTGATGTTTTCATTTTAGTTTGCTTATTGGTCAGATCTCATGTGAAGTCATTTGACATAATTTACATTAAATAATATAATGGCATTTTAGAGCGTTCCTCTGGTACTATTAGAAAGGTCAGAGGTACCTGTAAATTGAAAGCAAATAGGGTCTGCATTTACAAAAATCATGACTTTTTGTTGAAATCTGCAGTCACTTGGAATTACCTGACTAAAAGGTATGTATTTGTATAATGAGAAGATAACATTTTTCCCAGCACTTTCTAATTTGTGAGGTAATAATGTATTGGGTTATATATGTTATTAATGATACTTGAAGCTGACACCGAGAAATTATCAATCCTCACTGCCAGGGTATTTTTAAAGGACTTGGTCATTTTTTTTTTTTTTGTTAATACCCTAATATCTTTAAACTGTGGAGTATATTGAATGTGGAATTCCTTGCTTTGTAATCTTTTGTGATTGTATGTGCAATCTTAAAACAGTTTAAGGCTTTTCTGTGACAGAACTTTGTTTACTATATTTTAATGGTTATTGCAAGATCTCTCATGAAAACTCATCCATTCTCTAAAAATATATATTTTTAATTTGTCCTTTAAATAGATGCAACATTTGTGTAAATGCACAAAATAGGCAAAGTAATGTACTGCAAATCTGGGTTGCTTAACATTTTCCATTAAATAATTTTGCTATTTCACCACTCTTGGTGTATTTATTTATTTATGTATGATTTAAAATAGGCCATTTATTATTATTATTATTATTATTATTATTATTATAGTTGCGTTATATGACACGTGCCAAAGTTAGAGCACATCTCATCTTGCTAAAGGGACTTTTCACTTTCATATTCTCAATGGATGTCAGAATAGCAGGTGATATTATTTTATTTAAATTAATAATAGGAAAAAAGTCCTAAATTTTCAATTGGCAAAAAAATCCAGAAATTAGGATAAGTTATCATTGTCCTATAGTTTTTAAATATATGTATATTTTAATAAAGTTTTGAAAAAATAAATCTCTACAGTACCAATCAAATCCTTATTTTTTGCCTTTTACACAATTACCAGGACAAGTGGCATACTCAAGCATTATGGTACTGTATTTCTAATCATAGCCCAAAATGGGATTTTAGAAGAAATCCATTTAAAGTAAATGTTCACAATATTTTTAACAAGATTTTTCTACCTGGAAGAAACAGATGTTCAGCATATAAACTAAAATTAAAGTTACACACTTCAAAATCTGCTAATTATATCCTGTTGGGTATTACCTGGAAGAAGACTAATGCAGAAGTTTTTTTTGTCACCCTTTATATATATATATATATATATATATATATATATATATATATATATATATATATATATATATATATATAAAATCACTATTTTGTGGAGCAAAAGTTTTCATTTATAAGTACTGAAAGGAGATTTAAGAGTCCCTATGGGTCCCACAGTGGAATTCTTGCATAAGGCTGTAGAAATGGGTTAGACTATATATATTCTGTCATCACCCATTCTCTAGATAAGTTTGTTTCAAAACACATTCTGAAATAAACACTAATTTCTTCATTTCTAAAAAAAATATCCAGAAAGTCTGTCAGCTATTTTAGTGGAAATAATTTCTTTCTGAATGATAAGATATTTATTATAAAACTCACCATTCAGTAATTTTAGAGGCACAAAAGATGTGATTCATCGGATACACTAGGAGCAGTACAGGATACTTTTCTGGTATTATGTACAGTCAGTTATCACATTTTCTGGGGCCATCTGCCATATCTTTACTTACATTTTCTTTTTGAATTCAAATTATGCACATTGAAATAATGTATTAAAACGCTGAAATATGACTGTCACATACAGTATATTTGCAGGCATTGCCAAGAGCAGACATACTCCAATATCAATCAGTATCAATTTTAATGATATCAGTGATTTCATTGTCAAAATATATAATACTAAAGTACATAACATCATGGCAGGAATAAAAAATAGAACATAATCGTGATCTTAGCCCTTATTGCCCATGAAATCAGTGGCTGCAGTCTTTTGTTCCCACCAGTTTGTCTGAATGGAATCTATTAATTGGTACTAATGTAAGATTATGTTTTCATGGTATGTTAATATTCACTCACTTAAGACTTAATAATTAGAACCCTTAAGGGCTTCTTTTATTCTTAGAATACAGTTTTCTGGGCCTGTCTTGTTTGTCTTACGTTGTTTAACAGTGACATGTAAATAACAGAGAACCCATTTGCTGGCATGGTCTCATTTACACGTCAGTGTTCTTCTCAATGTTTGTTTTTTAAAAATATTTGAACAGCAAAAAAAGATTTATTGAAAGATCGAGACATACAAACCTGCTGAAGTGCACTAAACACGGCTTTGGTTTTAGAGTAAAGCTCGCTATACTGGAAACATGTAATGTGGCAGAAGAAGATCACTAACAAGCAGTAGAATTAAATGACATTTTACATTAACAGCAAGCATTGGCATCTGATTTGGAAATTGGCTGGAGCAAAAACCTGCAACCACCACCGTGACTGTCTAGGAACGGAGTTTTAAATACTCGGGTCTACATCCTTTGCAAGAACACTTGTATAATTTTCCAATATCCTGATTTAACCATTGTATATGTTTTAATAGAAAGTCAATACAATTAAAATATTCCACACTTTTTATTGTTATAAAATTTAAGTAACATGATTACAAAGTGTTATCTATTTTTTAATATTTTTAATTTTTGAAACTGCAGTTTGTCCACATGCCCAGTAATTTAAATTATTTTTTAAATGAGAAATATGTGAAAAATATCATTATATGAATAAATTGCCTTGGCTAGAGAGCAGCAAATGGATAAGCTCACATTATAAACAGGATGCTTAGAACTCATCTGATAAAAAAGCTACACAGGCATATGAAAAGGCAAATGAACCTCATGAAACTTATGAGTAAGCCCTCACATGTGCAGTTACATAATTTCCACATATATAATGCAGCAATCTTATGTCTTAACATTTTGGACAGTAGCCTTTTCGTGAGATAACTTAACACAACAAAGATACATTGTTTACATGCATTTTTTTTTACATTTGTACCATGGGCAGGTTAAGTGACTCGCTCTTGGTTATGAAGAGAATGAACTTCTGTTAGTCAATAAACTGAAACATCTACAGTATTTTGCAAAACTATGAATGTAGCCATTTCATAAAATAAAATAGTTCAAAACGTTCAGTTTCTTGTTAATGCTTGAATGTCTCAAAAGGGACTAACTGTTCGTACGCTTATTTGAAATGCTGAGTGGTTAATGTCTAATTAGGCTCTGAACGGAACATGCATTTTATTAATTTCCACTCACCGAATACAATTTAGATATCACAGTATATTATAAAAGAAAAGGGAAGTGGAAATTTATAATTTAATACTAGCAAAAATAAAAAGGTTTGTCCTGTGCTTCCTTTTTTTATATTGTATATATTTTTAATGAAAGTACTCGAGCATTGCCAAGTCTCAGTAAGAACAGATATGTGCATGTCAAGGGATTTCTAGGATTTCTGTTGCCTGACCTAAGGCGCTGCACTGGAAAATGTGCCTTCCTGTCAGCATAACTATGGGATGCCTGAGTAAAAGCCATGGTCAATGACTTTAGCTGAGCATGAGATTTGACTTTTAAGTGAATTATGTATGTACTGTAACACTGCAAATCAAAGACATTTATTAATTAATTTAGATTTTTACACTTATTAATGATTGCTATTTCTAAGTGAAGTTATGCAAAAGGGTTGTTATTATTATTATTATTTCTCACACTATATGATGCATGCATTTTGTATCCTTTTAACTAGTGTAATGCTCCAAGTCTTGTGTGGATCTCATAACTGATTCATTCTTGTATTTACAAAGTGTTAAAACCTTACATAGCTTCTTGTTATATAATTGGTGTCTTATATTATTCTTCCCTTAGGTCATGGAACTGCAGAGGAAGAGTTTGACGACAGCCAGAGTGAATTCACAGACAGCATAGAAGATGAAGAAAGCACCAATGAGAAGACTTACTCTCCCTTCTTCTGTCAGGTATTATCCTCACGGCTTTTCTACTCCCAAATGGACATGCAGATTATTATAAATGAGTTTATAAACCTGCATGGGGTTGCAATTTGAGCCCTGAGGGCACATTTCCTGGACGTATCTGTCCATGTCCTGTGTACTTGTGTGAAGCACTGCTACTGCTGTTTCACATCTGTTGGTCTGTATTATGGCCAGGGCACTTTCTTGGTGACAGGTGTCTGTCTGCATTGTTTTTCTTTTTCTCTGGGTCCCCCAGTTTTATTCCACTAGCTCAAGAATATCCATGAAAGGTTAGTTGTTGGCTTGTGACTGGGATCAAATGAGAGAGATTAAACTCGGAAGGGTTAGGGTTAGGGAAGGGAAGAGTCTTATATGCAGTAGATCGTCACCCACACAAAAATTGGTTCCTGCTATATACCCAGTTTTCCCAGGATAGATCCTTGTAACACTACATTTGACAAATAGGAACATAAATCTGATGAAAGGATAATAAACACGCTTGTTTAGTATGTAAAAAGCTGAAAGAAAGGGCAGTTCTGGTAATTTAGCTTTAAAGTTTTAAATTACTGCTTTATGATCAACCTTTCCAGTCTGTGTTTCTAGATGAGTACACAAAGGTGGTTGTAACATTATTTGCTCAAGTTAGAATAAATACGGCATGTTTGTGCACAGCATAGCAAAACTGGCAGATTGGGCTTACTCTGTCAGGCTGTTTCTATGACCTAGATTTTTTGGAAACTGTTTATCTTAGTTAAGAGAGCAACCATTTACCTAGCTGTCATTTTATTTATCTATTTACATTTCTTTCATTTCACTGATTTTCTGTTTGTTGTTTTAGGGAAAACTAGAACGTACAGTAATGTGCAGTTTGCATTCATATATAAAAAAGAGGCAGATAGACATGTTTAGGAAGTGTGCCCTAGTCATTAAGTTTGCAGCACAGAGTTTCTGTCTGTTAAACTAACAGAGTACATTTCACTATAATTAGAAGTAAAGATCTTTTGATAAGAATTTACTGTTCACTGTGCCATATAAAATGAAGACTGAATGTTTGTCCACTGCTTCTCCCATTGTATTTAAAAATAGCTATATTGCTACCCATAGCTGTTCTTTACTTGATTTGATTTTTGTCCCTTTCTTGTTATCCACCTGGGATGTAGAACCAGGGGTGCTGTACTGCATAGCCAAAATGATCCCAACTATGGCCTTTGCATCGTTGTAAAAAACTGTTTTTTATGTAATTCAAAAAAGTAAGATTGCTGCTAACATATACAGTATACCCCACCTGCATTTTAACAGATGTCTAGTAAAAGTGAGTGTGACGTAACAGGAGCTAAAAAGATGCATCTTTAAATGTGCAAATAAATACTTTCCTTAGCTGAATACGACATTGCTAGGCTCTTTTCCAGCAGGGAATAAAGTTCTAGGACCAAAAATCATGTTATTATTATGATAAGTGTGTACTTTTGAAAAGCTTGATATCTGAGGCCTTTGATTTACCCAAGGATGTGCCAGAGCACAGAAAGTAAAAATTCTTTAAACAGTATGTATGAAATTAATGTGTTTAAACTGTATAAGGTAAAAGCTTAGTAAAATAATTGAGTCAATGCATAGAAAGCATAATAACAAGGATATGTTCATTTTTTATAGTACTGTTCTAATTACTATACACCTTAGAAAATTGACTAGAATACCAAGTATAAAAATATCAATTACTATAAAAAAATCAAAGCACTAACAAAAATTAAAGTTGACACCTACATCACTATATATAACCCATGTTGTGCCCTAGAGGCAACTAGAGCAAAATTATCCCTTTGGTCCACATTTCTTGACATGGAAAGAATGCATGAAAAGCATGCCATAAAATGCTATGCCAACCATCCAGAGTTTATTAAACGCACATTGACAGGATGGTCAGAGCAAGTGTTCAGAGCTGTGTGGTACTGCACTCAAAAGAATAATGACTTTGCTTTTCCATTCTTCATGTATATGCATCAATCTATGACTCTATTTTCCATTTCATGCTTCCTTCCAGTATGGTGTGTACCACAAATAAAGTATACATTTTCTCAGTATTCACTGCCCTGCATGGCTTGTCATCATGTTCAGTCTTGGTTCCTGGTTAGTACTAGATGTACTAACAATTATCCATCCATTTTCCAACCCGCTGAATCCGAACACAGGGTCACGGGAGTCTGCTGGAGCCAATCCCAGCCAACACAGGAAACAAGGCAGGAACCAACCCCGGGCAGGGTGCCAACCCACCGCAGGACACACACAAACACACCCACACACCAAGCACACACTAGGGCCAATTTAGAATCGCCAGTCCACTTAACCTGCATGTCTTTGGACTGTGGGAGGAAACCGGAGCGCCCGGAGGAAACCCACGCAGACACGGGGAGAACATGCAAACTCCACGCAGGGAGGACCCGGGAAGCGAACACGGGTCTCCTAACTGCGAGGCATACTTACAATCAGATTTCAAAAATAACTGCTGTGTCAAAATGTGTTGTATGTCTTGTAAAGTATATGCTTATACAGTACGTAACTGAATGTGACTACAAATAGACAGGCCTGCCGTTCATGTCAAGAGAAGAAATAAATTATGGTATAGTTTTCATTTTAATAATTTCTAGAATGCTGTTGTCTGCCTGCAGGGACAGTCTGTACAATGTAAAAGGGAGAAACAAGAAAGCGACAGTTGGAACACTACTTTGATTGACCCCCATATCATTTGAAAGAATGCACAACAATGCAACACACAATAATTTTCAGAAATATCTTTCCAGCTGCATGTTCAGAAAAGAACTGAGAATAATATAGTTGGTTCCCAGGTTATATAGTCACTCAGCAGAAATGGGCAGGTCCAGGAGAGCAGACAACGGAAGTGTGGCAGTCAATCTTCTTTCTGCAGTGGGAGGAAGAGGGAAGGCATTAGACCGCAGCACCAACCTCATGTTCAGTGGGTAATGACCATCACCAGAGCCCTTATGCTGTCTCCCATGCACAGACATGTGCTTGACAACAGACTACACCTGTTTAACTTTAGGAACCAGGCAAGACTTGCTTTATAAGCGGCCTTGCACCCATCTTTTGCTGGTTTTATTTTATGCCTGTGCAAACTTATGTCATTAGAGCATATAGTCTGTCTTTTGATACCTTGTGCTCTCCACATGTGCTTAAACAGTGTATGAATCCTCTTGTAGACAGGTAGATGGGTTTCCAGTAATGTTCAGTTTTTGTGAGTTTAATTTTTGATTTATTTTTAAGGAGGTACCAATAGAAAAAGATGCTGTGAGAAAAGACTTATCCCGAGGTGTCATTATCTCAGAGAGAGATATGCTGGAGCTGAGATCAGAACTTCAAGAGGTGAAAAAACAGAAAAACACAGTGGAGGGCGAACTAAAAGAATTGAAGATGCAACTGGAGACTGCTGGCTATGAATCTCTTGCTCAAATGAGGTACTGTGTCTTATTAGAGCCTGGGTAAATACATCTCAGTATACTTGAACTGAATAAGAATATTTCCAAAGTTAAAGTTTAAGGTAATAGCAAATTGGGATGATCTGCAATATTGCTTTTAAAAGTTATGCAGGTAACATAAACATATTAGTAGCAGTAAATGCTGTTAGTAATGATTTACAGTGGGCTCATAGTTTGTTTTTAGTACCACTCAGTATGAACTTTACAGCTTTAGATGGTGGAAGCATTGACAGTCAAGTACACTACCGTTGTAATTAAAGCAATAAAATAGCCAGGTGATGGTCAATATCAAGTAGAGGTAGTCTTCTTCAAGTCCTGGTTCTTGGGACCTTCAATGTCTGTTAGCAAAAGGTAAGATCGTATTTAGTTAATATTGCAGTTTAATTAAGTAATTGTTTGGCAAAGTGTTTTTTTTAATAAATTGTTATTTTCAAGTAAGTTGATATCTAATCAGGCAGTTAAGTAGAAAACAGTAAGAGGTGCATTTTTATACAAAGCATAACATAATTAGCTAAACAGTCGCATAAAAAGTGACATACAACCTTTATCAGTTATGTGGTTTCAACTATACATAACGAACAATCACCTAGTTCTCATCAAGTCCTAAAATTAGGGAAATCTAACCTCATGTGACAAGCAACACATAATAGGTTTTACTTTTTCATTATTTTTACATGAATAATCTATGTTTGAAAAAAATATGAGTATTGATTCAGAATACAGTTAGAGTCAGGTGGTGTTAATCAAGTGCATTAGTTTAGCCGATGATCAGGAAGAGTTCCAGCAATGTAGAACCAAACCAAAGCAGAACCTCTGGAATTTTGACTTTGGTTTGCAAAGGAGCATCTGAATGAGCTAGAAAACTTTTAGAACAATGTCCTCTGGATAAATGAGGTCTTTCTGCAATTATAAGGTCTTTATGCACAGCTGAATTTTTGGTGAAAACCCAATGCAGCATATCACCACCAAAACTTCACACCAAGAGTCAAGTATAACAGGGTGGATTTGCGGTGGTTTTACACCCACATGACCTGGATACCTCATCGCTGAGTCTACCATGGGTTCATTTTTATACCAGAGTGTAAGACTTTGTGTCTAAGTACTGAAATGTGTCTTCACTTTCTGTTATACAACAAGACAGTCCTCCTAAGCCTTTACCAAATCTACATTTGAAAAGCTGAAAACAGAGTCGAGCCCACATATCTGTTGAGAATTTGTGGTGAGACCTTAAGTGAGCTATGCATAAATGAACTGACACAAACATCAACACTGTAAGGAGTAAGAGACTGATAAACTTAGAAACACAGGAATTATTGCAATTTATTGCTACTAAAGGTGCTTCCACAAGCTGTTAAATCACTTATGATTCAAACATGGTATATCCATATTAGCTTATAATTTTTTGAATAAAAGAATGACAATGTTAAAATATTATTTTTTTTGTCACTTGAATTTACACTCATTTCAGAACTTGCCAAGGAGTTTTTCAATAATGTCCTGATACAGTATGTAAAACCAAAGAATAGAATAAGTTTGCATTTAAATAATTACAAATTATATTTTTAAATCATTAAAATGCCAACAATCATTTCTTCTCTCTTGCTGCCTGTGCTTCTATCCACTTTAAGCTAATGTCTTATTATACGACTAGTTGTATGTCAGATTTGCAGTTGCTGATCTCGCCATGAGACCATGTCAATTTCCATGATTGAAAATCGGCGGGTATGTCTATTTTACCAACTGTGTGCAGTCTTTTAAGCACAGTTGTACTCACCCCTTTTTCTAAAAACAGCCAAAAGCATGCTGCCTGATGGAACCAGTGTTGTACAAAGGGTCGACAAGTTCAAGATCAACCACTATCTTGACTGTTTTTTTTTTATCTTTGCCATTCTCTCTTGTTGCGTAAAACACAAGACATCAGGCTGATAAGCTCATCCTCTGTTTGTGAGGTCCAAAACACCATAACTTTATTTCTCACCACTGCTGTATATTGCACTTCCAAATGAGCGTACATTGATAGCCAGCTGTCATGCACACAGAGCCCACCCCTGTGACTAAAGACAAACTCAAACCTGTTTGATTTCAAACTAGTTTCAAACTAGTTGGAGGGAGTTGCTGGGTATGTCACATAATGTGACTGGCTTCACAGGAGCATGCTGCAGATTGCCTCTGAGTCACTAAGATTATGAAAGATGAAGGCTATGATTGAAAATTGCTGGAAAAGTCAAATAATGTAATATGGCCATTGGTTTCACAATCTATAAAATCCATTTCTTCTTTTGTCTGTGTCTGAGTAGCAATTAATCACCTCACTGCAAAGCATCACCCAATCCAGATTACCGTCAACAACGTTCCATTGTTGCAGTTTTAGTGTCTAATGCAGATAGCATAGAGTAGGACTGGAAGAGAGTCCTATAAATGGTTTTTTATTACTATGTTGTGACACGTAAAATATTTATTTGCAAACCAGTCTTTAACAATGTATGCAAGCACTACTGTTCTGATTATGAAAGAATGTAATTAAAATGACCTTTCCTCTGATGACCAATGTTCTGTTGCATCTGCTATTTTGCTTCAGGAGCATGCTGCTGAGCTTGAAAATGGAGAATGACAAGCTGAAAAGTGTAGTGGCAGATGTGAAAGGGGCATGTGAGCAAAAAGGCAACGTCGAGAGGCTGAGCATGAAAGGCCTGAGGGAAGAATGCAGAAAGCTGAAAGATAACCAGGAGAGCATTGAAACAGCTGAGGGCCTGCAGCATGAGCAGCATCAGTTAAAACGTCAAGTCTGTGGAGATGAGGTGGCTGCCAGCAGCAAGCAGCTTGTTGATGGAGCCCATGAGATTCAGCTGATAAAAGGAAAGCAAGGAGAGCTTGGACCTGCACAGGGCAAACGCTCAGCTTCTGGGGTACAGCTCAGAGAACGTGGGGAAAAGAGGAGACGTGGCAGCAGACCCTTTACTTTGGACCTTGGGGATTTTATTACCCAGAACGCTATTGATTCTCAGGTATATAAAAAAAAAAAAACACAACAAAATCACTGGATTAAATTGTACTTTTTTCACTGTAAAATGTTTGAATTCATTTTTCTTTATCATATGATAAAAATTGTAATGAACTCATAATTTATCCCAAAAGACATTTACTTGTATTGTTGCTGTACATGAGACAATCACTTGTAATGCAGACTCAGAGTGAGTGGAACTTTTATACCCCGACTGTTATTCAGTGTCTTATTCATGCTTCGAAATTAATTCATTGGTTTAATTTAACTCTCTTTTATCTATTGGAGCATGCAGAAAAAAAAACTGACATAGTAACTTTTCTTTACTGATAAGGATTAACTCCATCCAATTTATTTTTGAACTCTAGCCTTAATTTGCCCTTTTTAAGTGAGTCATAACTCTTTTAGCTTATGCACTCTTAGCTGTTGTATAAGGAAGTCTTCAACATTTCCTTTTCCACGTACATTTGAAAATACCCATAAAGTCTTTTATGTCAATAGTTTCTGTTTATTAGTTGCAGTTAATTAAGGCCTTTCACTCTTGAGATCCCCTAAAATGGTAAGATGTTCCTCAACCTCTCTTAGCTTAAGACCCATGATGCAGTCATAGTAATGACCTTTTCACTTATTTCTTTACAACTTTTAAGGATGTGAAACTCATAAACTGTTTGATCTGTTCTTGCAGCAGTCCTCCAGAGGACATTTTTGGGAATACGTGGAATCCAGTTTTCATGATGAGACTGAGCAGCTACGCTCTGAACTGGCTTTGAGTCAACAAGAAAGTCAGGAACTGAAAGAGAAGTTACTGGTATCTGAAGCCACAGTTGAGGCCCAAGCAAGCCAGCTAAAACAGTACCATACTCGACTTAGTGAGTGTTTTTGTTTAGTTGAAATGCTTTTTTATCGTACAGTTAGCACTATGCTCACTGATGATTTTTAATGTTTTAGTGCTTGTGTTTTTCACCTAATATAAGTACAGTATTATTCTTCACTTGATTTTCTATGTGTTGGGGCTTAAGCTGTTTAGGTCCAGCTGTCTTTTATACCTTGAGATGTTCACAGAATTGACATCATTAGCATACTTTTTGTAAAAGAATTAGAATTATCATGACATTCAGCTTTTAGATTAGATGAACTTTATTAATCCCATGGGGAAAATCAGATGTATACAGCAGCAGAAACACAAAAAGGAAGAAGAAAGCCCAACAGATCAAATAATGCAGCCAATCAAACAATTAATAAATCAATTAAAATAAATAGATGTATATTTTGCAGCCCTTTCTTGTTTGCAATGTTGATGGACAAGTTGACAGATGAGATTAGACAGGAGTCCTTGTGGACTATGATGTTTGCTGATAACATTGTGATCTGTAGCGAGAGTAGGTAGCAGGCTGAAGAGACCCTAGAGAGGTGAAGATATGCTGTAGAGAGAAGAGGAATGAAGGTCAGTAGGAACAAGACAGAATACAAGTGTGTAAATGAAAGGGAGGTCAGAGGAATGGTGAGGATGCAGGGAGTAGAGTTGGCGAAGGTGAATGAGTTTAAATACTTGGGATCAACAGTACAGAGTAACAGGTATTGTGGAAGAAAGGTGAAAAAGGGAGTGCAGGCAGGGTGGAATGGGTGGAGAAGAGTGTCAGGAGTAATTGTGACAGATGGTTTATCAGTAAGAGTGAAACGGGAAGGTCTACAGGACAGTAGTGAAACCAGCTATGTTATATGGGTTGGAGATGGTGGCAATGAACAGAAAGCAGGAGACAGAGCTGGAGGTGGCAGAGTTAAAGATGCTAATATTTGCATTGGGTGTGACAAGGATGGACAGGGTTAGAAATGAGTAAATTACAGGGTCGGCTCAGGTTGGACAGTTAGGAGACAAAGTCAGAGAGGTGAGATTGCATTGGTTTGGACATGTGCAGAGGAGAGATTTTGAGTATATTGGGAAAATGATGTTAAAGATAGTGCTCCCAGGCAAGTGGAAAAGAGGAAGGAAGGTTTATAGATGTGCTGAGAGAGGACATGCAGGTGGTGGGTGTTACAGAGCAAGATGCAGAAGATTGGAAGATATGGAAAAAGATGATCCGCTCTGGCAACCCCTAATGGGAGCAGCCGAAATTTTAATTTAATGAATACATCAGAAGGCCTGATAGCAATGGGCAGAGAAGACCTCCAGAGGCTCTTCTTAAGCACACTGTGGTGGAATGAGCCTGTGGTTAAAAGTTCCCCCTGGAGGGGATTTTTTGTGATGGCAGTTACTTTTGGACTTTTGGAACCATCCTCTTTTCTACAGCAGCTTCCAGTGTGTCCAGGGTTAGCCTTGTGATGGGGCATGCATTCCTTATAAGTATTTTTAGGCATTATGCTTCTTTTGAGCTTGGATTGCTTCCCCAGGAGTCTTCAGTGTACAATAACACACTGGCTACAATGGACTGGCTACAATGGACTGGTAGAACATTTCCAACAGCTGAAGACCTGAGTCTCCTTAGGATGTACAGTCTGCTCTGGCCCTTCTTATACAGTGCCACAGTGTTGTCAGACCGATCCAGTTTACTGTTTATGTGTACCCCCACATATTTGTAGTTCTGCACCACTTCCATTTCCTTCCCCTGAATGGTGACTGGTCTCAGAGGCTTCTTGACACGCCGGATGTCCGCCTTCTTTTGTCTTGCTGAAGTCAAGTTGCAGGTTGTTGTCCCTGCACCACAAGATGAAGTCCTCCACAACCTTCCTGTACTCTGACTTATCTCCACTATTATTACAGCCTATGATTTTTTTCAACTCCAGCTAAATTTTTCCATTGATGGCAAAATTTTACACCATAGTTTTTCCTTAATTCTCTCTTGCTTATGTTGTGCATCTATTGTATAATAGTAAAAATGTGGACTGCAGTCACTTAAATGTTTTATAGCTTGCTTTTGTTAGGTCAGCTCTGAAAGTTAATTCAAGTTTAGAATATTACAGTGCTTTATCAAAATTACAATGGAATAATAACCTTAGTTTTCAGCCAATGAGTATTTGCTTTCTACAGTATCTAGCACAGTCTGAATTTGGCATCAGTTTCTCATTCTAGATCACACTTTGTGGCTTAAGAAGCAAAGTAGTTTGTAGTATGAATTACAGTATGTGTAACAAAAACATTTTTTTCAGCATAGTCTTCAAGAAGTCTTGATTTTACTATTTGTTGTTTCATTTGAGATTAGGTTGTTTTTTATTGTATGCTGTAAAACTGTTAATATCCAATATAATCTTATCAACTTGCTTCTTTTCCTCTCAGCCGAAACTTCAGTGAAACAGGACAGCAAACAAGTACAAGTTGATTTTCAAGACCTGGGCTATGAGACTTGTGAGAGAAGTGAAAATGAAGCTGAGCGGGAAGAAGCCAGTAGCCCAGGTAGTGTTTTGTAGTCCTGCTGCCTGTACATTGTAGCAGAATCGTGGGAAGGGTGATAATTGTCCTGAAGAGCAAATGTATTCATATTAAGTCAAGATTAGAACAGAGAAAATCCGTTTCTTGTTTTAGTGTCATTGCTTTGGTTCATTTTTTTTCCATATGCTTTTGAAATCAAACCCTGGATTTATCACCCTACCAGTAATGACTGTCTATACAGACACAGTGTGCTTCATCATGGGAATGACGTTAATCTGCATCCAGCCCTGCAAGCAGGTTGTCCAACTTACATGGAAAATTTAGTGGTTGGTGGCAGGATTGGCACTCCAGCCACCATAAAAAACCTCACACAGTTCCAGGGAACTCGGGACCCAATCCAGGTGGTTCATCATGTGGTGGGTGCAGCAATGCACTATCAGTGCATGTTCTCAACATTGCTGTGCTAGATAAAGGAAAGAGTCTGGTTTTGTAGCCACATATTGTTTATTTGTAAGGAAAAAATGATGGTCTTTTTTGGAATACCAGCAATATTTATGGGTTTATTAAAGCAATTTTTAGGGCTTACTAAAGAATAAAGATGCACAATTTTTTGTCTCTTTTCTAGTTTTTTGACTGTTCAAATTCATTTTGCAAAGGATCTAAATCTGATATAATTTTGAACCGAAATATAGCCTGAATATAACCCACATACATAAAATTAATAAAAACAAATTTGTCAAGACAGATGTAACCTAATAGGCCACAATGAACATCAACAGTATGCTGGACGATGCTCTACTTAATATTGTTGCTTTTTAGTAGGGGATAACTGCAAAATCTTCAGCTCAGGATAGCACAAAAAGGAACTGAAAACAAAAGTTTGTATCTGATGCCCTTTTTGTAGTTATCACTGTCATAATTCTGTACGTAGAAGCCTATTTATGTCAACATTTGTCCGCAAGACTTTCTTGGAAAAATATACGTCTTCAGCTGTGTCATTTCCTTCATACATCACGCAGCAATTAGGCTGTGTTGGTTTAGTGACAAGTGATGGTCCACCAAAATGCCTATTAATTAACTCTCCACCTCACTTTCTTTCAGTTGGCACACTGAGCTGGTTCAGTCATCTAATTTGACTTTCAAAGCAAATATAAGACAAAGGTTGCATAAATAGTGTACTAAAATTAATTGTGGATGGTCATTTTCAAGCATTTAAATGTACTGTAGGTCACATTCAAGTCAGTATGAGATTTTGTACTATCCACACTTCTCTAAAATTATCGGATCTCTGCTAAATGCAAGTGAAAAAAATGGATCTCAGTGTAACATATTCCTGACTTGAAACAGATTTTGTTGTTTTAACACATACCTTTTCAAGTTTGTAGATCTTTTCAAGGGCCTAAGTCTAAGCTTATAGTGGAAGCACTTTGGCGCAATGAAAGAAACGGCCCTGGACAGGACACCAGTCCAGTTTAGGGCCCACTGACGCACATGCTGAAACTCACACAGGGGACAATTAACATAACCTGCATATTCTGGGGCATGAGGGAGGAGAACCATAGTACTTGTAGAATGACCTGCAGAGCCACAGGGATAACATACAGACTCTATACTGACAGCATCTGGATACGAGATTCAAATCTAGGATAGTGAATCTGTGAGGTAGCATTATTGTTTTTGTTTGTGTTACTATTATTATTAATATTATTATTATTATTATCTGCCCTCAGACTATGAAGCATTGGATGTTCATGGCCGTTTGTTTGGCCTGATGGATGAAAGCCATCACCCCTTGTCCTCAGGAACTTTCACATCTAGCTTGAAAGCTTGTGCTGGCTTGCAGGATGATACAGTGAGTTGTAAAGATGTTCCAGTTTTGCACCAACACATCCAGGATTTGCGTGCCCAGCTACAGCGCTCTGAGAAAGTAATCAGAAATCTTCAGGCTCGTTTGCGCTCTGTTTCTGTCACCAGTGACTATGCTTCAAGCTTGGAACGACCCCATAAAGTTACTTGGGATTTCGAGGCCTCACCAGCACAAAGTGGCTTGGAGGAGGATGAAGGCTGGCAGTCAGATGGAGTTGGAATCCCCATAGCTCAGCCTAACAAAGAACTGCAGGAGCTGGTGTCCCGAGTGGCTTCATTGGAGGCCCAATTGAAGACCTCTAGGATTGAGGGCAAAAATGGGACAGCTGAATTGAAATCAGCAGCTTGGCCAGGGTAAGGTTAAGCATTGTAGAAGTTTGTGTGATCATAGGATTGTGTTGAGTTAAGATCTATGTATAGATCATTTGGACTCAGTGATGCATGAATTGAATGGTTGGATGGTACAGTATGTTAATTTTTCTGGGTATGTTGACTGATTCTTATCAATAACAGTGGCGTACCTAGCTTTACCATGTTTACATCAGTTCTGCAGAACTGTTGCATTTCAGAATTTCAGAACAAATTCACAACAAATTATAACCTTTAGTACACTGTACTGTTTTACCAATATTTATCAAGCATCTTTCATATGGAACATCTCTTACTAGTAAATGCAGCACATTTTCTAATAGGTTAGGTATAGACTGGATATGGTTACTTCCTGAAGGTCACGCAGGGAGCAAGCGGTGGGTCTTGAACATGCTCAGTTACAAAACCAGTACTCCACTAGCCGGTTATGTATTGCATTTTAAGGAATTGTCTTGAAATAATCTACTTAAAGTGTCTTGAAATATGTGCTTAAAATATAAGCACAATAATAAGTGCATGCTAGAATGGGAAATGATAGTTTCTAAAGCCTTAATTGTGGTTTTATATAAATATAGTAATTGGAGACTCTTAAATAAAGCAGGTACAGTAGTTAATGAAAAGTTTGCAATGGCTTAATAGCACTGTTTATAATGGAAGAAATTGGGAAGTATTGTCAGTATGGTGGTGTATTTTAGGAATATATCTGCATAAACATAACTTCCTGAAATTATTAACAATGCAGGAACAATATCTCTTGTCAGCAGATTTCAGTTTGTTAGTTGCCAAAAAGAAAATTCTGGATTCATCTAAAATGCAGCAAATTTATGTAAGGTGGAGCTGGATTAAAAACTAATTTGGGATGAATGTTTCGACCCTGATGGATTCAAATCAAATGCTCAAGAGTTAGATAGTATTAAATCAGAAAAGCTGTCATTTTGATATAGACTTATTTAATTCGCTCTGAGTAAGCAAGATGGCCTTAATAAACCTAATGTGGCATATTTATTCTGGCACTTTGTTCTTTAGTAGAGCCACTATATGGAGTACTTATTGAGTCAAAGTATATTAAACTTAAGTCAGTGTGAGAAGATTTTACTTACTTTGATATATAATATTTGGGCTTCTAATTTGGAAACCCTTATTTTAAATACAACATTAATGTAAACATTTATTTTTTTGCTTTCCTGTTAAAACCACTAAAGTATCTGAATGCAGGCCAAGCCTGTGTAGTGTGGCCTTTCAGTCCAAGTACTAAAGTAGATTACACATATATTTAGACGCCATTAGATACCATACATGCAGGAAGAATAATCTGTAGTGACAGATATAAATCAGTAAGCAATTACTGTAAAATGTACAGGTTAATAACTGAACGACATCACTTTTCATGAGTGTTGTCACTTTGCACATACATTATACTTTGTTTTTTACTAAAGAAAGTTATGAAATCATTAATGCTATATAGATATAGGTTTTTACCCGAGTAAGTAAAACAGTACGACTCCAAGAATCTTTACTACATTTAATTGTAGTTTCCAGTGCTGTCTAATGCAGAAAAAATATATTTCTTCAAACTGATCTGGATTAGTGACTCATCATGTGAGTTTGAGTTCTGGCTCTACAAGACCCTGGTTTGTTTTAGATGAGTTTGAAAATGGATTAGCAAGACATACACAGATACATGAATAAAATGAGCTGCTTATATGAATACACTCACATCTTTTATCTATTTTCAAGAATGCTCGTCTTAAAAATATTTCCCTAAATTTTACTCTTTTTTTGGGGTTTATAACAATGACAATATAGACATTGTGTTTCAGTGGGTTGAGGCCTCACATAATGTTTTCTTTTGCTAGCTGTACATAAAGAGTATAATGTTTTATTCTAGAAAATATGATTCCCTCATTCAAGCCCAAGCACGAGAACTCTCACATCTGAGACAAAAGATGCGCGAGAGCCGAGGGATATGTCACATCTTGTCTCAGCATCTAGGTGACACCACCAAGTCCTTTGAAGAGTTATTGCGGGACAATGACATAGACTACTATATGGGTCAGAGCTTTCGAGAGCAGCTGGCTCAGAACATCTCACTGGCAGAGCGTGTGAGCAACAAGCTGAGTAGCAGTAAGTTTCCTTATTTTTTAAACTAACTGTATAAAGTATCTGTTAATTATGAATTTTTAGATTTTGGCTAGTTCTATATAATTTTATAGATATGAAAATAGTATTTGTGATCTTATACTGTATATAGTCCGGCATACAGAACATTCAGAAACTTAACTGTATTGTTCTTGCGTGTTTTTTAAATAACAATTGCATGTCATTTATTCATTGAACTCGCATACTTTTAACTTCATAATTTAACATAAATAGACTTAAATATAATTATATGTAGTCTAAGTGGGGACAAGATCATTGATTTCTTTTGTACTTATAGTTGTGCTTTATTACCCTTTATTCTATTGCTAAATATCGGAATAGCCTTATAGAATTTACTTCAAGTGGATTAGTTTACAAACCAGTTGAATATATTACAGTAGATATAAACTAAACGGTACAAAGGATGTTCACCTTTTTTAAATGTTTTCTTGGATAACAGTTGTCAGTTTACAATGCAGATCAGATCGATAGATAGATAGATAGATAGATAGATAGATAGATAGATAGATAGATAGATAGATAACATTTTTATTTTCATTGACTGAGTTAATTAATTCATAACAATAAGTCTTTACTTGCTTTTTCCTGTTTTTAGGAGACAGATCAGAAATTGATGACAAAACAGGGCATGAACTTCTTGCTCTCAGGTACTGGTAAAATTCTAATCACCTCCTTTGACCTAATGTACAACTGATAGTAGTAACCTTATCATTTCTCATAATCACTTTAAACCATTAAGCTCTTCTTTAAGAGACTTAAATATGTCACATATGGAAGGGGGTAAAGTAGGGTCTTGGAGTTCAGCGTATCGATTACCAAAAGTTTTTAGATTGTTTGCCTAACTTTTTTTCCCAGAGTGCTTCTCAGTTTTTCTAATTTTAAGTGAGTTTGCTGAATTAGTCCTTGCTAGAGTGTTAACCCTTTTCATGTGGCACTATACAACAACACTTTCATATATTAAACCTGTACATTTTGTCCTCTTTCCTCAAGCAAACCCAAGGTTCACTGCTAAGTCTAAATTGATCATTTGTGTGTGTGTGTGGCATGTCTTTTATGATCACTGATGGATTAGGCCAATCTCGCTTTGTTCTCAGTGTTGACAAGCTATGGTCTTTCTTGTCATGGGCCTGTGCCACGTTCATAAATTTGATGGCAGGATCAATGGAGATCTTTTAAGTAATGGCTGAACTATCTGAATGCATTAAGAGACACAGAGAATACAACTTTCGTTCTTTTCTGTAGGTTTCTTCCAGTTGAAGTGTTTATGGCAAAACCTTTTTCCCTTTGTACATTCTCATGCACACAGTGTCAAATGTTTGCATGACAAGTAATTTGAAAAGGAAGTCTTTAGTTTATCTCAGGAAACTGAAGTCCCTGGAGGAAGTTTTTACAAATTTGAAGAAAATAAACAAAATCTTCCGCAGGAGGCAAACATTCCATCATAGTTAAGTAAAAAAAAGCAAAGCACTAACAAAGGGCTTCTAACACAATAATAACAAAAAATGTTTTATAAAGATTTCAGAAATGATTGTAGCAAAATAAGAGTTTTTTACTTAACATTAAGTCAAAGTTTAGGATTCAGTTCTGCCCGGTCTCTCCAGAAGTGTTTACATGCTCAGAGCTAAAACCTTTAAGCAGGACATAACGTATGTTTGCAGTCTATCAGTTGTTTAAGTGTGGTGTGGCTGAGCAATTAAGGTAGTTAATGACCTGATACATAATCCAAAGCAAATGCTACGTGACAGGTTCAGTCTGTAGTAATAATGTAACTTTGTAGCTGTTAGCAAGATAGCCAGCTTGTATAAACATCTGTCTGTTTAGTGTTTTGGAATGATGCTCACTATGTGAGACACTATATAGAGGTTTGGACTAGTTTTGTGTGGTCACAAGGGTGAAAACTGATTGGTGCTGCATCCGTTTACAGGTTATGTAAAGGTGTTTGAGCATGAACAACAGAGAGAAAGAGAGAATAACAGATCTGAGGTGCTTCTACTATCTGTTGGGAATAAATTGTCTTCCTTATTATATTTAAATGTACAGATCTTGAGGAGAAAAAAGACAATAATCAGGTCACCGAGCATGGTTGATACTCACCGAGCAAAAGGATTTAGGGACGGTGGATTCTATTAACCAATGATCTGACACATGCTCCCCCTGGTCATTACCTGCAGCTGTTTTAATTTTGCATCATTAATACAGTGAAATAAAATATCCTTTTTTTCTCTGCCCTGTTTCAATGGATGAAACTAATATGACAAGCATATGGCAGAACTATTAATGTGGAAGGTCTCTTGGTTTCATAGAAAGACTGGCCTGATCTCACGCTGAGATCTCACTCTAGCACAGCCCCCTCCCCCACAGTGCATTCTGCAGCGGCAGTTCTGTGCAATCACTTGTCAGTTAGGATGTTTTCAAGTGGTGCGTCACCCATGTGCAAAGTAATGTCATTACTCGTTTCCAGGCTCCCTTGGGGAGATGATAACGGCAAGCATTCTGATTGGATACTTTTCCAGCCCTAATTGGCCAAAGAAGATTCCTGAGGGGATTTAGTTTGTTGATCAGATTTCTTTTTTAACTGTTCTGCATCTGTTCTGAGTTTCAGCCAGTTGACTGGCTAGCTTTCCATTGGAGCTTGATCTGAACCTATACTCACATGCTCTTGGAATTGATTTGCATTGTTCATTTTTATTTTATTTTTTAACGGAGTGCCAAGCTTCACTCAGTGTTCAAGATGCTTCTACAAATAAGCGAAACAATGTGGACATTTGGGAGGTGTGCTAACCTACAAAATGCGTTGAGGAGAAGATGCTCTGCTGTTTAAGCGAAGGGTCACATTTTCTTTTTCTCAGAATTGTGTACATGTGTTTCTGCTCTTTAATGCACAGTACTAAAAATCTCAAGTTAGAAAAATTGTAACAAATATAGCTAAGGAATTTTAACAGTTCTGTGGCCTGTTTGCCTAAATAAGGTAATACGCAGTGTTTTCTGGTTTTTGTTGTGAGCTACTAGGACAGTTATTTAGAGGTAGGTACCTATTGTTGTGCCTTTTGCCTTTTCTTGTAAATGTTTTTTTCATTATGTTCAGAGCGATGCTACTATGTTAAGGTTGCTCTGCTGGGGGAGCAACAACAGATTTGCACGTAACTCCTGCTGTCACTAACAGACTGATAGCTGCAAGCTAACTGACAGGAGTGTTCCTCTGAAACACTTGGAGGCTTTGTATTACAACTTTTGCTGGTTAAGAAACTTGCATCAAAGCATAGAAGGCAAGTGTGCAAACAAACAGTGATGACCATCTGTGTTTGTTATTAATGTTGTGGAATATTTATGCATTCTGTTAGAAATTAGGAAGAGTTAACTTTATGTTAAATATTACTCAAAGATGCCTTTTTATGTTCTTCACACAATTTAAAATTCTAGTAGCATCCTTTGACCTAATGCAAAATAGATAGTAGTAACCTTATCATTTCTCATAATCGCTTTAAGCTGTTAAGCTCTTATTTAAGAGACTTAAGTAGGTCACATACGGAGAGGGTAAAGTTGGGTCTTGGAGTTCAGCGTATGGGGAAAGTAGCATTTACTAACAGCCAAAACAGGACATGAAAGATGTACACTTGCTTCTTTTCTAATTAGTAGCTGTCATTCTGGAAGAGAATGTTTTCATTATGTGTTGGTATCTGTCAGTGACAAGCAGCCTATTACATCAGGAAAGAAATGTTTCTTGAGATGCAGGCTTTAATGGTAAATAGTATTATATACTGTTGAGTGCGCATTGAATCTGGAAAATGCTAGTAGCTGCCTGTTGACCCATTAAGGAAGAGTAGAGATGATGGTCCATTCTTATTGTTTGTTGAATGAAATTGCCCTCCAGCTTTAGCTACATTCAACTTTCCTTCCCTGGAATAACAAGAAAAGCCATCTAAACGCGTTATGCTTTTTAAACAGGTAAAAAAAGGAAGAGAATGTGACCAGGAGGACATATAATAGATGTAATGCTGTGTTACTTAAGGCAATAAGCTGCTCACTACGCCTCAGTCTCACTAATCGGCTCGCTTTATAGTGACTGCATTTTAAGTCCATGTAGTAAGCTTTTGTTTAACATTGCAATTGAGCACAGGGACATTCAGAAAACAAGACTTTCTTCCAAAGTGTGCAACCACGATTTTTTGTACTTCTTCAATTATGCCCTTTACCATCATATACTGGTGGATAATATGACCACCCCGGTGCTTATCAACTTTCAGCACAGAGCATTCAAAGCTTGATCTCCATGGCCCCACTGTGGAAATCCATGCTGTCAAAGAGCAGTCCACTCTATCGAGAGTCGCTCTTCTCTTTCTCTCTTTGGGAGTTCCGAACACAGGAAAGAGAACTGGCATTAGTGCGAAAGCAACTGGAGTGGGAAAGGAGAGCCTTGCAGAAAGAGCTGGAAAAGTAAGCCACAGGGGGGAAAAGTGAACGTTTGAGGGGTTAATATAAATGTCATTCTTCTAAGATGAGAATGTTAACTTTGTCATTTTTTGTTTTTTTAAAGTTGTGTTTTGTCCACAGGTGAGAAGTGTGGTTTTTAAGTTTTACATTTTTTATAATCACATGCTTGACATATCTGTATTTATTTAATTAACTAAATGCAAGTTCATTGTATTTTTAGTAAACTACATACCTGAGCCTACCAGCTATGTCCACTGTAACATACTTGTAGAAAAGTGAAGTGAAAAAAAATGGCTAAATATTGTTCTGTGTACACCACGGTCCTCTTCATCTTCTTATTCAATTTTGTAGATGAAAGTTTTATTTTTTTACTGATTGAGCTCATACCTTGTTTCATTGTTTAGTTTAAAATATGGTAGGGTAACACACAAATTACATTGAGAAAGCTGATTCTGTCTTTTCCAGTTCTAGTAGGAGGGGGGCACAGTGAAGAACAGGGGTCATTGCTGTTCACAGTATTTATATGTGCTGCTGTCGGTATCCTCTGGGAACTGTTTTTTAAATCCATGTACCAATGGCTTCTGTTTGGTTGGCTGGCAACGTACATTTGCCTTAGGGTGAGTGAATGAGCATGTGCTTGATTGTGCCCCGTGATGGGCAGTGATGGCACTTATTACTACAGGGATTGTCTTGCTTCTTGTGACACCTTCCAGAAAAATAGAAGGAAACTCAGATTTTGTAGTATAATAGCCATGTGTGGGTGGCACTTTTAAAGGTGAGTTGCAGATTAAGAGTTAGGTGCTATTCCTTTGAAATGTTTTACTTAATTTTGTCATGCTTGGCTTTTAATAAATACATTTAAAATTTCTGTGTCATAATACTTATAGATGCAATCTTTATTAACTGCTTATAGTTTATCTAATGTTAAATTTGTATCATTAAGTAAAGAAAATGCTTTAAACATGATATTTTCCGTCCTTTAAAAGACACTGTAGAAAATTAAGAAATACTGTAGCTAACCTATTTTATATATAATTTTCTTCATTACCTTTCATTGTAATAAAAACATCAAAAGAGTGCTGGAGTGTGAAATCAATAATAGTATGTTTTGCGGATATGTATTGAAGTTGCCAGACTTAACTTTTGTAATTTTATGAAAACTGTTTTTAAAAAACGTCCATCTTTTAAATATCATTTTTACTATCTCGTATACATAGTATAGAGAAAGTATAGGAATTGTGAAAAAATTCAACCTCGAGATTTTGATGAATCTTGACATTTTAGTCATTTCCAAGTCCGAAAATACTATCCTTGAAATTGTCTGACTGTAAACACAATAACTCGAATATGCTTTGACCTAGAGCAGGGATGTCGAACTCCAGTCCTGGAGGGCCACAGTGGCTGCAGGTTTTCATTCTAACCATCTTCTTAATTAGTGACCAGTTTTTGATGCTAATTAACTTCTTTAGCCTTAGCTTTAATTAGCTTGACTCAGGCCCCTTAGTTGTTTTTTTTTCCATAATTAGCAGCCAGACAGTAATGAGACATAAAACAAGCAGGCTATGACCAGCTCACCTGTACCCATCAAACAAAATCTGAAAATAAAGATGAAGGTCTCAGTAAGGTTGATCCATCAGGTTACCAAAACATTTTAGAAGTTCTTAGAAAAAAAACAGAATATCAACAGTTTTGGAAATGTCTGCTGTGGCAGAAAGAGAGCAGCAACAAGCCATGGAATTGAATAACAGGTTTAATTAACAGCAGGACTCAGCTTCTCATTAAGGAACTGGTTGGAGTTTGAAGCTCCAATTTAGCTGGTCATCTGTTGGCTCGTTTCATGTCTCATTTCTGTTTGGCTGTCATTTAATGAAGAAAAGAATCAATTCAGAAGACTTAATCCTTAAAAGCAGGGCTATTAAAATAGAGGGAAAAGAAGTTAATTAGCAGTGAAAACTGGACACTGATTAGGAAAAGGGTTAGAAAGAAAACCTGAACCCACTGTGGCCCTCCAGGCCTGGAGTTTGACACCCGTGACCTACGGCAATGAGGTTTTGTACACCTACTTTATATCAAAAATAAGGAATCCTATCAACATTTGCGCCACTTCTGGCAACTGGAAGTGGTACTTTAACTGAATACTTCCTCAAATTTTCAAGTAAAATATGGTTATAATTACAGATACATGATTCAAATTTTGTATAGATATTTATAATGATAAAAAAACAAACAAATATGAAATTTGAGAAAAATTACTCAACTGGAAGTAGTGTTTTATTTAAACAACCATCCGAATTTTTTGTATCATGGAAATATAAATGTGTACATGATATTAAAAACTGTATTCAATATAACGCATATTCTTTCAATCACTATTATTAATTTTATTTTAATTTATGCATACTGTAATCAATTTAACAATTATGTGTAAACATTAAACATAGCATGTAAATATAAAGATGTAATGGGAACAATAAGCTGCTACGTCCCCATTGTGTTCTTGGTAGTCCATTTAATTTTATATTTTTTTTTATTTCCGCTATCATCATAATTAAATGTAGCTAAATTCAGCTTTACCTATAGCAATTTATTGCAACAAATATTATATAATACTAATAATAATATAATAATAATAATAATACTAATATAATACTCTTATCTGTGAACATTGTTGAACAATATTACTTTTGCCTTGCACAAAGCAGATGTCTTAAAACAGTCAGGTCAGGTCAGATTGGGGAACTTGCACTGGTACAGTGTGTTGCCGCACCCACCACATAATGAAACAGCTCAAGATTCTGATTGGCAACCCCACAGGCAGATAGGCAGACATTGTGTGCAGTCCCACCGACCCACCCACCCTCGGAAATGACCATCTACAGCATGTGCCACAGCCAGGTGTTACTTGGGCATCCCCTTGGCCTGGTCCAGCTGCTCAGGTCCTCAACAGGAAGCTATAAAATGAAGGGTTATAGAATGAGGTTTAAAGAAATCACCTGAAGGGTATAGAAACTTAAGGGTATATAAACTTCTTACTTCAACTGTAGAAGTGCATGCTGTTCTCATTATATTGTATGTTTTTATTGATACTTGGTGAGCCAGTAGCATGTCTTAGGTGTCTTATATCTGTTTATCAATTTTTCATGCTGGCTATTCATGACATGATGTAAAACAAATGAAATTTGCATTAACTTTAATCAAGCTAAATATTAATATCTGTTTTAAAGTGAAATGATTTCCATGGTGAATTTCTGTCCGAAACCAATGCTTATGTTTTTTATCTAATATGGACAATAATTTTAAAGCAGTTATAAGAAGTTTTAAAATTATCATGCCCATCAGTATTGCTAAAATGATCACAGCAAGTTTTCTTAAGCCTGACATGAAGAAAAGTTTTTCTCATATTTTACAGTCATTGGTGAATTTTATTTTTGCATTTGTTTTAATGTGCTACAGTATACAGTGCATCCAGAAAGTATTCATAGCACATCACTTTTTCCACATTTTGTTATGTTACAGCCTTATTCCAAAATTGATTAAATTCATTTTATCCTCAGAATTCTACACACAACACCCCATAATGACAACGTGAAAAAAGTTTACTTGAGGTTTTTGCAAATTTATTAAAAACAAAAAAAACTGAGAAATCACAGGTACATAAGTATTCACAGCCTTTGCTCAATACTTTTTCGATGGACCTTTGGCAGCAATTACAGCCTCAAATCTTTTTGAATATGATGCCACAAGCTTGGCACACCTATCCTTGGCCAGTTTCGCCCTTTCCTCTTTGCAGCACCTCTCAAGCTCCATCAGGTTGGATGGGAAGCTTCGGTACACAGCCATTTTAAGATCTCTCCAGAGATGTTCAATCGGATTCAAGTCTGGGCTCTGGCTGGGCCACTCAAGGACATTCACAGAGTTGTCCTGAAGCCACTCCTTTGACATCTTGGCTGTGTGCTTAGGGTTGTTGTCCTGCTGAAAGATAAACCGTCGCCCCAGTCTGAGGTCAAGAGCGCTCTGGAGCAGGTTTTCATCCAGGATATCTCTGTACATTGCTGCAGTCATCTTTCTCTTTATCCTGACTAGTCTCCCAGTTCCTGTCACTGAAAAACATCCCCACAGCATGAGGCTGCCACCACCATGCTTCAATGTAGGGATGGTATTGGCCTGGTGATGAGCGGTGCCTGGTTTCCTTCAAACGTGACACCTGGCATTTACACCAAAGAGTTCAATCTTTGTCTCATCAGACCAGAGAATTTTGTTTCTCATGGTCTGAGAGTCCTTCAGGTGCCTTTTGGCAAACTCCAGGTGGGCTGCCATGTGCCTTTTACTAAGGAGTGGCTTCCGTCTGGCCACTCTACCATACAGGCCTAATTGGTGGATTGCTTCAGAGATGGTTGTCCTTCTGGAAGGTTCTTGGTCACCTCCCTGACTTAAGGCCCTTCTCCAACGATCGCTCAGTTTAGATGGCTGGCCATCTCTAGGAAGAGTCCTGGTGGTTTCGAACTTCTTCCATTTACGGATGATGGAGGCCACTGTGCTCATTGGGACCTTCAAAGCAGTAGAAATTTTTCTGTAACCTTCCCCAGATTTGTGCCTCGAGACAATCCTGTCTCGGAGGTCTACAGACAATTCCTTTGACCTCATGCTTGGTTTGTGCTCTGACATGAACTGTCAACTGTGGGACCTTATATAGACAGGTGTGCGCCTTTCCAAATCATGTCCAATCAACTGAATTTACCACAGGTGGACTCCAATTAAGCTGCAGAAACATCTCAAGGATGATCAGGGGAAACAGGATGCACCTGAGCTCAATTTTGAGCTTCATGGCAAAGGCTGTGAATACTTATGTACATGTGATTTCTCAATTTTTTATTTTTAATAAATTTGCAAAAATCTCAAGTAAACTTTTTTCATGTTGTCATTATGGGGTGTTGTGTGTAGAATTCTGAGGAAAAAAATGAATTTAATCCATTTTGGAATAAGGCTGTAACATAACAAAATGTGGAAAAAGTGATGCGCTATGACTACTTTCCGGATGCACTGTGTGTGTATCAGTCTGCTAAGTTTAATTTGGAACAGGATCAGTGGTTTGTTGTTATAAAGAATATAGTATGGGGTTGCTTGAAGGATAAGACATATCTTCATACTAGGACACTGTTTTGATCTATCAGCAAATGCCCTGTGTTTATTCTTAAGTTATAGTAATGTACAACTCTGACTTTTACAGGAATTAAAAAGTGCTTACCGGTATTCTTATGAAGTGCTTATTCTTTCATGTTGAGAGAGCTTCCCTTTGCACAAAGAAAGGGAATTGATTGCAGATGATAACATCTGTTTTTTGAGATTAATGCAAATTGGTTTTTATCTTAAGAAACCCCAACACAGGGAATGTCTCATTATAAATTAAGGTTCAAAGAAGTAATATGCAGTAACATTTCCCTTTATGAAAATATATTAAGATGTCTCAAATTGATGTTTATTTACTGTATGTGCCAACTACCATTTGTACTATAGAATTATATAATCACTGATGTAAACATTGTGTCTTTATAAACTATATGTATTTAGTCCTTAATGAAAATAGCTATAGATTATTTGGGGTGACTTAAGACATTTTTAAAAGAGAAAGAAATCCATCAATCCATTATCCAACCTGTTATATCCTAACCACAGGGTCACAGGGGTCTGCTAGAGCCAAAACCAGCCAACACAGGGCACAAGGCAGGAAACAAACCCTGGGCAGGGCGCCAGTCCACCGCAGGAAAGAAATCAGTTTTCCTATAAAATCAGTACAAATTGGTTTATTAGATACTGTACAGTGAGAAACTGAATATATCATTATAGCACTTTCTTACCAGTTTTTGCAGCATTTTTAATATTTGTGGTTCCTCTGCAAAGCATTTCTGATATTTTCTATTGTTCAATCTTGGTAAAATAATAATGTGGAAAGGCTAATTTATATGTTTTCATCCTTAGACTGAGCAAAGAACTTCAACAAAAAGATAAGATTATTGAATCTCTTCATGCTAAGCTTCAGCAACGTGTGGACACACCAACAAGTAGCCGAGCCCTCTCAGAAACAACAGATCATTCAGACCGGACTTCTTTCCTCTCTGACGATCACGCTTCCACCAATGATGACCTTGATGGATGCTCTGATGTGGATGCTGCCAGCGAATACACACAAGAAGGGCAGGTTTGCCTTGAGAGCCCAGTACAATCATGTACAGGTAAAAAAGAAAAGTAGAACTTTCAGAACCATAATTGAATGCCCTTGGAAATAGTTTATAAATAAGAAACCATTGTTATTAACCAATAAATAAAATGCCTGACTAGATAATTTTATCAGTTAGAAAACAAGCAATGTTATACAGTAACACCATGTTTCTTTAGTTCATTTTTAGTTTTTTTTTTCTTAATGAATATCCAGAATTGTTCCCCAATTTATTTCAGACTGTTATTTAGACATTCTCATGTCAAGAAATTGATAAATATGCAAAAATGTATAAAAGATTAACTTATTACACACATTTTCAGTATTGGTTATTAATATTCAGCCAATAGGTCTTTATTTGATAAAATGTGCTTGTATATTTAGCATGGACCAAAGGCTTTGGTTGCAGTCCTGCACCTGGAGTCTTGTTTATAGAACTTTGTATGGATTCAAGTGTGAATGTATGCCAACACCAAAAAGGAGGAAAATGTGTATGGCAAAAAAAAAAAATCAGATTTATAAAACATGGCATATGTGCACAATTCTACGCAATTTACCCTTTATAAGTCACAATCATCTTGTATATGTGCATACATGGTGTTCCTTGAACCCCGTCTGGTTGCAACCGTGAAACAAACTCATGGGCTATGCTTATTAACCTCATTGCATATTCAATTATAATGGTGCAGAACTTCATTGGCTGGTAGGACAACCTCCCTCCTGATGCATCGATTCCTCTCCTGTGCTCTGCATCTCGGCACACAACACTATGTGTAGCACCTATCCTCTGTGGGTCAGGGATAGATGTAAGGTGCCAGTGTCTGAGCGGGTACCCACTATCACCTGGCACATGTAATGACATGATTGCTGTTACAATGAATAGTACAGGCCATATCAAATCTACTTTGCCTCAAAATAAATAAATCATGTGTTAACCCAGGCCACTAATTCATGACACTTGTCAGACTCATTTTGACATCACAGATGAATTGAGTGTTAATGTAATGTAACTGCTTACTGTTAACAAAAGCAGTTTCATTCTCAGTAGGTGCTCTTATTGTAACATGAGTTCAGTAAAGTGCTCCGATTACGTTAGAAGGACAAGACACTGCTGCAAGTTGCATTTTTATGTTGGCAAAAAAAAAAAACAGGTTTTATTTATGCACACCCAAATCATTCTGAAACTGAATGTAGTGCCTGACCAGTTGAATAAAGGCTTCCAGTACAAGCGGTCATGATAGAGTTGAAGCTTGGCTGAGATATTCCTGACCTGTCAGCTTCTTAGTTCCACAAGAAGAGGCAGCAGGTAGGCTATATAAAGTGACGAATAACCAAATAAGTTCTTCAGTGCAAACACATAGAATTGACCCTCATAAAAGGGAACTAAAATAGAGCCTGTACAACATATTAATCATGTTTACAGTTTAATATGTTTATCTTGTCAAAGCATTTTACAATAATGGCTTGGTGATATGAATTATGAAACAAGTCATTCATCATTTAGCTGGTTTGACCGCGTTTCCATACTTGATGATGAGTGTCATCATTTCCCAGTTTCTCCAAAATGTTGCATACGGATTGGTCAGAGTTTCCATAAAGATACTCCAGTTCTCCAGTCAAGTTTGCTTTTATAAATCCAGACTTTTGCGTGGGAAGCTGCATATACATTTTTCAAGTCTCTTTTTGTGCATATGCAAGTTTTATGAATCTAACCCCTGGTGTGTATTTTTTTTATTTTCCAGGGTTTTTCAGTGTTTTTTTTCTCTTTTCTCCCACATCCACAAAACATTTTATGTTAGGTAAATTGGTGACTCTGCAATTTGGGTAGAAGTGTAAATAGCACCTGCAATGTGTTTGATGCCTTGTCCAGGCCTTCTTGCACTCAATGCTCCCATAATTAGGTATTGGCTACCCATGACCCTAAACTGAATTATGTGAGTTTGGAAATATTACAGTATGTTAAAATCAGTAGTAATATTAATTATAAAATCAATCAGCTTTGTAAATCCATACCATAATGTGGGGTATTATATGCTATGAAACATAATTGTATGAAAATTTTACATTTAGGAAAAAGGAGGAAAGTAATTCCCTATCAATAAGGGGGATAGAAACACAACTATTTCACTGCGAAGGCTTTACCAGTTGTTTCATTTTCATTCACTTCATACACCCACTGCACGCCCAACCTACCTGGAAAGGGGTCTCTCTTTGAATTGCCTTTCCTGAGGTTTCTTCCTTTTTTTCCCTACTGGGGTTTTTTTGGGAGTTGTTCCTTGTCTTCTAAGAGAGTCAAGGCTGGAGGGCTGTCAAGTGGCAGGGCCTGTTAAAGCCCATTGCGGCATTCCTTGTGTGATTTTGGGCTATACAAAAATAAATTGTATTGTATTCACATAAAAAGGCCGAATACTTTCATGTCCACATATTCTTAACGGAGTGGTGGCTCTGAGGCTAGGGACCTGCGCCGGTTTGAATTCTGTAAATGTCAGAAGTGCCACTTGTTTGTGCCCTTGTGCAAGGCCCTTAACCTGTAATTGGTCTGTCTTGGGTATGACGTTAACTTGCATGCAGTCTTGCAGGCAGGTCCCTCAACTTGCAGGGAAACCTTGGGGGTTGGTGGCAGGATTGGCACTCCAGCCCCTGTAAAAATCCTCACTTTGTTCCATTCCATTTAAACTAGTGTGGTGCTGAGGTGTCACCTGTTGCACGGCTGCACTCGGGTCCTAATTTGGGATCCTGAGGTGGTTCGTTGTGAGGTGGGTGCAGCGACGCGCTGTATCAGTGCATGCTCCTAACCTCTATAGTCTGATATAGACAGCAACTCTGGTGGACAGGAAATGCCTTTCTGAGTGACAATAAGGGAGAACAAAATGTTTGGTAAAAGGTAGCAACATAAATAAATGTCTTTAAAGTCTTAAATTATGATCATTTTTCAGTTCTTTGTATCCACCATTCATTAACTTTGTTTTAAGTGTAGTAAATAGAAAAATTAACATTGCAAGATTTTGCCATTTCCATGTTTTTTTGGTTTCTACATTAAGCATATTTTTTTTCAGATTCTCACTCTCACAGTGGCACTATGCCACAAAATTCATCCATCTCATCATCTAGCACTGCACCTAATGGGGCTCAGCATAAAACCGATCCCAACATGCCGTGTACCAAGCCTGACCTCTCTGAATCCAGCCAGGCACCAAAAGGTAGGACAATAGCACTGGAGTAGTATTTGTTGTACACAGGGTGGAGATGCCAGGACTTTTATGGAAGTAAAAATTGTACTCATTTTACAGTTTCAGCTCAGAAATGTGCCCAGGATGATGCCTTAGGATTGCAGAATATACTTCTTTGCAAGCTGCTGTAAAAGAGAACTAACTCCATTAGGCCAACAGTTAGTCAGGCTTCTATCTGCAAGGTTGTCTCTTATGCATCAGCAGGCACTCTCTGTCTCTCTTTCTGTCTCTGTCACTCTCTCCCTCAGTCTCCCTCTGTTTACCCCGCCATTACACTTGCCACATACTGTACACACACCTACACGGCAAGTCTGATGAGTTCACCCAGGGCGAGTGAAAGCACCCTTCCCCAGCCTCACCTGGGGCAGCAGCAATAGAACTCATCGGGGCTATGGGATTAAAAAGCACCTTTCTCTGCCATTGTACGGTGGGACTTCCCTTTTTGCTGAAATAGATGTTCCAAAATTATATTTCCGCTATTTACTTTTCACTACCTCATCTAAGAAAAGTATCCCTCATGCTTTCCTCTTGCTACTTTCTTCAGTTCTGCCAGTATAATACTCTTATGAATGAAGACATGGGAGACATGAAATTTAAGATTATTGTGTCATTATAAGAACATAAAAAAACACAAAAACAAGAGCAGCATAATTGAAAAGAGGGAGAAAGGCTTGTTTATTGCCTATTAGAATTACGTGAACATCCAAGACTACAGGATGACAGAATTAAAGAGGAGCTGAGCAATTGTATGTGCTTTAAGGTTATTGTAGAATTGTTCTCTGCAGCCTTTTTTAATGTTGATTTTTTATCCTCAGGTTAATACAATTTATTGCTGAGGTTTTGTTTTGTGCTCAGTTTTCTAGTGGTTACTGTATCCATTACAAAGTACACCATCTTTGTTTAGAAAATAAGGCAGTATTTTGTACTGTAACTATTGGAAAGTCACTGTATTTGTTTTCAATTATTTTTAAAATTCTGCCATAAAATGCTTTGAAGATTAGTTTAAGAAAAACTAAAGCTGTTTCAAGTACTACAGTATATAGTTAAAGTTAAGAAAGTTTTATATTCACTTTACTGTTTCTTTTTCTTTAGGATTCCATTCTAGCCCCACATCCACTACCAGTACTTGTACTCATGCCCAGTGCCACCCCAATCCCTCAGGCCCCTCTGGTCAATTTGGTAATTTGCCATTTGACCCTAGATCTACACCTGGCAATCCCGCTTATCAAAGCACTCCATTTTCATTGGCAGAAGTTCACCAGGAGTTACAGATGCTGCAGAGGCAACTGGGAGAAAGTGAGAAACTATGATATGTGTTTGTTTAAGCCATTTTCAGTCCACTGAGCATGCGCAGCTTTGCATGGCCATGGATTTGCTACTGGCACATCGTTTTTTAAATTAAGTTCACCTTGATTTGGGCCCTATTTACTTAATGTTAACATAAGTTTGATTACACCATTGGTACACGTTGCTTCAGTTTTTTGTCTTCAAATTATATTTTTAGGTAATTTTGTGTTACGTCTTAAGTATATCAATAATTACTTAAGAACATTTCCTAATAGCACTCATGGTGTGAATTTTGTTTGGAGAATGCTAGAACCATCTGGCACTTTTTTTCTGCCCTATTCCTCATGCTGCTGCTTGGTTAGGCTAAACTGGAGAATGTGGCTCAGATGGTAATGCCTGCTCCAGTACTCCCAGCTACAATGAGAATGGCAGTTTTTGAACTTTAGGGCATTTCTACTCTCTAGTGATGTTGAATCAGGCACTCTTTTTTAAACCAATGTTTTATAAGTGCACCAAATTACCATAATATACAGTATGCAGTAAGGTTAAACAGCTACTTTACTGTTTCTACATGATGTCATTTATTGGAAACTCAAGCATTCCATACCAATGATTACCGATGGTTGTGAGCACCCTGGCAGAAACTGGATGGGCCAGAGCTAATTTTCTACACTTGTTCAACAAAAGTTATTTCTTGTCACGTAAACTAAATGAATATACAGACATTGGGGCGCACCTTATACAAATATGGTAGTGGATCTTAGTGTAAATGTAATTGCACAACCATGCGTTTCCATGTTAAAGAAACTGAAAGTGGTTTGTGTAAAAGTAGAATTTTCAGGCACCCACTTTTACCCTTCCATACTTAATTTTCACTTGTGCCTTACTTTGGTTGCATACCCCTTTGTATACATGCTGGCTTCAGAATTCTAATTTGAGAAGGTCATTAAAACAAATTCAGAAGTTGTGTGTTCTTATATTTTTATCCAAGTAAAACAAAACAGATTATCCAGTAATTACTTTTGACACTAGAGTTAATCGTGACAGCAGTGGACAGAAAGTAAAACTATTGTTCCTAGGTCTTGGCCTGTTGCTCAGTGCACAAAGAAATCTTTCAGATTTTAGCTCTGCTATCCATTCACTAATTTAATTTATGTTGTAGAAAGAATGTTGGCTGCTGTTCATTCCAGACACTCTAATCAGAATGTTTGTTTTTACATGAAATGGTAATTTTGTTCATTTCTCTTCATCATATTTGAAAGAACAACACTAATTATGCTCTTGTACAGCAATGTCAGAATCTTAATATTTGCTGATGTCTTGAAGTTGAGATGTGTTCCTAGAAAGATGTTCCTTGTTTAAAGAGAATCTTTACTTCAAAGATAGTTATTATCAACTGAATTAAAAGCAAACTTTCAACAAGTATATTAAGTGATATCGAGTTTCTTAACCCCTCATAATATTTCCATTCCATTTGTAAAATTATGTTGATGACAGTGCAGGCTGAAGATAAAGTTAAATGTGATATTGTACTTGGTCAAACCACCAGAGCACTGCTGACGTCTTTACGATAGAGTTAAGAATTGTGACTCACTTGTTTATGCGTATTCCAAAGCTTATTGAAAAGTTCTGTGACGTGAGGATAATTCACTTATGATATCTATAAACATCCATCCATCCATTTTCTAACCCGCTGAATCCGAATACAGGGTCACGGGGGTCCGCTGGAGCCAATCCCAGCCAACACAGGGCACAAGGCAGGAACCAATCCTGGGCAGGGTGCCAACCCACCGCAGTATCTATAAACAGCTACTTTGTATTTGAGAACGACAACCACAGTGGCAAGTGGTAATACTGTCATTTGCAAATCATCTACATTAAGCAAATATCTGTATTGTTTCATCTACTGGAAGGCTGATAATTCTAAAATTAACTTTTTTGTGTTACATTTTTGAGAAAATGTTCTCCAAGTGCATTTAATCAACCCATTTTTGCTATGTTTTTTTTCTATACATCTCTCAGACAGACGGTTGCCTTTTTGTCTATAGCATGTTTTCTACAATGCAGGCACACAGTAACACACAAGCTGAGATTTACATTAACGTCACATTGGCCTTCCCCTGCTTTTAATAACAATCATGTGTATTGTACAGATTTAGTTTATAACGCACTTTATCCTGTTTTGTGAATCTTCTTCTTTTGAGAAAATTGTATTGTCTTTCAAAAAGCAAACTGTGGGTAATGTATGATTTTCTGAAAATTGCATGTAACATCTGAAACTTAACATATTAGTTTTTTTTCTTTATCCTAAACATGTATTCATTTTTTTTAATTCTGCTATCCCAAACATATTTTACTAAAATCTAGTATGGGCAGTTTTCATCCCTTTGAAATATTTATTTGTTTACAGCTTCAAGACACAATATTCCTCACCTTAAACCGCTGCCCCACTCCACTAGTTTTTCTGAACAACCGCTGGCAGAGTCCTCTGGCTTTATGCCATCTTCCCATCATCCATATCATCAGATCCAATTTGGTAACAACTCTAATGGGAAGGATGGTCTGATAGCAGAAGCTGATTTGCTGAATGCTGCTGGAGTCTGGGATATGTCTCATCTTCTCAGACCCACAAGAAACTGTCATTTTGGAGATGTATCTTCTGGATCCTCTGGATATCAGTCTGGTATTAACCACACAGGTATTTCTTTACTATAGATCTAATACAACCAAATTTGGGGGAAAACGGTAGAATTTGTCTTATTTATGTTTTAACATGCATTGGAAATTAAATACACTGCTCACAAAAATTAAAGGAACACTTTAAAGAAACACATTAGATACATCAGATCTCAATATGAAGTTGGATATCTATACAAATAACGACAGGGCAATGTCTTAGGAACAAAAGGATGCCAAGTCTTTTAATGGAAATAAAAGTTTTCTGCCTACAGAGGGCTCAATTGTGTAGACACCCTACAATCAGAGTGAAATGAAGATGTGGCAGGCTAGTCCATTTTTTCAAAAACTTAATTTCTGCTACTCAAAATGTTTTTCAGTATCTTGTGTGGCCCCCACGAGCTTGTATGCATGCTTGACAACGTCGGGCATGCTCCTAATGAGACGACGGATGGTGTCTTGTGGCATTTCCTCCCAGATCTGTATGAGGGCATCCCTGAGCTGTTGTACAGTCTGAGGAGCAACCTGGCGGCACCTAATGGACCGAAACATAATGTCCCACAGATGTTCTATTGGGTTTAAGTCAGGGGATCGTGAAGGCCATTCAATTGTTTCAATTCCTTCATCCTCCAGGTACTGCCTGCATACTCTTGCCACATGAGGCCGGGCATTGTCGTGCATTAGGAGGAAATCAGGACCTACTGCACCAGCGTAGGGTCTGACAATGGGTCCAAGGATTTCATCCTGATACCTAATGGCAGTCAAGATGTCGTTGTCTAGCCTGTAGAGGTCTGTGATTCGCTCCATGGATATGCCTCCAAGATCATCACTGACCCACCACCAAACCAGTCATGCTAAACAATGTTACAGGCAGCATAATATTCTCCACGGCTTCTCCTGACCCTTTCACGTCTTTCACATATACTCAGGGTGAACCTGCTCTCATCTGTGAAAAGCACAGGACGCCAGTGGTGGACCTGCCAATTCTGGTATTCTATGGCAAATGCCAATTGAGCTCCCTGGTGCTGTGCAGTGAGCACAGGGCGCAGTAGACATTTGGGCCCTCAGGCAACCCTCATGAAGTCTGTTTCTGATTGTTTGGTCAGAGACATTCACACCAGTGGCCTGCTGGAGGTCATTTTGTAGGGCTCTGGCAGTGCTCATCCTGTTCCTCCTTGCCCAAAGGAGCAGATACTGGTCCTGCTGATGGGTTATGGACCTTCTATGGCCCTCTCCAGCTCTCCTAGAGTAACTGCTTGTCTCCTAGAATCTCCTCCATGCCCTTGAGACTGTGCAGGGAGACACAGCAAACCTTCTGGCAATGACACGTATTGATGTGCCATCCTGGTGAAGTTGGACTACCTGTGCAACCTCTGTAGGGTCCAGGTATCGCCTCATGCTACCAGTAGTGACACTGACTGTAGCCAAATGCAAAACTAGTGAAGAAACAGTCAGAAAAGATGAGGAGGGAAAAATGTCAGTGGCCTCCACCTGTTAAACCATTCCTGTTTTGGGGGTCATCTCATTGTTGCCCCTCTAGTGCATCTGTTGTTAATTTCATTAACACCACAGCAGCTGAAACGGATTAACAACCCCCTCTGCTACTTAACTGACCAGATTAATATCCCATAAGTTTCATTGACTTTATGCTATACTCTGATTAAAAAGTGTTCCTTTAATTCTTTTGAGCAGTATATATTGAATTGGAATTCATATTTCCAGATATTGCTTTTTTAATTATTCTAAAAGATGAAAAAGGTTGAATGGAAAAATAAATCACATTCTGAACTTTGTCAAGAGGACTGGTTCAAGGCACTGTGGACAAAACAAGCTTGAATTAAAGGAAGGCAATACATGGATTGATAGAAGTTAATGCATGGGGTGATTAGTAGAAAATGTGATCTGGGCAAAATATTTGCACATATTTAGCACCCTATATTATTTCCCTGTTTATAATTACCATATGGGCATAAAGTCTCAAATATTTCCCTGACACATTCAAAACACCATACAGCTCAAAACAGTTGTCATTAATCCATCCATCCATCCATTATCCAACCCGCTACATCCTAACTACAGGGTCACGGGGTCTGCTGGAGCCAATCCCAGCCAACACAGGGCGCAAGGTAGGAAACAAACCCTGGGCAGGGCACAGTTGTCATTAATAAAAATTCATAAAACAAAATACAATTCATTGTTAGTAATTCAGGAATGAATGTTATTAGCCAATGAAAAGGCTTCACTGTACTTACTTAAGTACTTACTTACTGTACTTACTTCACCTGCTTACTTAAGCACATATTAGCAAACATTCAAACATTTTGCATTCATACAATATGCACTAAAATGATGTGTGACTTAAAATAAAAATGAAATGTGCTAAATGTTGCACTGAACATGAGGTGCCATCACTTTTCTCAGAACCGTTGCTGTAGTCTCATGAGGAGGACACAGGAGATGAGCTATGGTAATGTTTTGCACAGCTATCAAAGAGTGCACATCTGACAATTGAGAAGATAGACAAAAGTAAGAAAGAATAAGATATCGCAGTAACTCCTTATAAGCTCTATATGACTGTGAGTGTGACAGTACCTGTCATGTACAGTAAATGAAAGCACATTCAGTGGTTACGTGAATGATAAGGAACTACAGCACTCTGTTTGATCTTTCTTCAAACTTTCTATCCATATTTATTTTACCATGCATTGTTTTGTATTGAAATACAATATATGAGCAATATAGGCCCAGGTAATACATGGTATTGTTTTTTTTCTTGACAGGGACAGATTTGATTGAAGAACACTTGAGTGAAATTCGAAGCCTTCGGCAGCGTTTGGAAGACTCTATTTGCACCAACGACCGCCTAAGAAAACAGCTTGAAGAAAGGTTGTCATCTGCTGGAAGAGATACTGGTAACTGACTGGATAGCAAGGTGTGAGGCAGGTGATACCTAATGATCTTTATCACATGGTAAAAGTCTGATTCTGTTTTTTTCAGGACCCCCAACTAATATCTATATCCAGGGACTTGAGTCAGCTAGCCAACTGTCCAATGAGAACCGATCCTTGAAGGAAGAAAATCTAAGTTTACAGGCCAAGCTAAATCAAACCAGCAGAGGTATGATGGCAGATGTTGGCTTACTGTAAAGAAGCCTCCTTTCTGAAATACTATACTATTGCAATGATTATTTTTGTAACCTGTTTTATATTTATGGTAAAGTGTACCTTTGCATTAGTATATAGAATGTTCACAATCAAGAGCAATTAGCGTGGTAAGGCAGTTATTGAACATATACTTTTTATCAACTGTGCAGTCTCAGTAAGATTAAATTAGACCTGACGTTAGTGTAGGTATGTTAGCATGTGGCCAGCAGCACAGTGTTACCTCTTTCACAATAGCTGCATGTTATGCTCCCATTGCTAAATGGTTTAACCTTTAATCTTTTGAAGCCTCAACTGAGATATTATTAACACATATTGTTTGTGGATCACAGTAACTGTAATTTGTTATAGTCATTGTGGTACTTATATTAATGAAATTAGGATCTGTGTTCTTTTAAAGCTCAGAAAATTATACGCGAGAGGCACCCCGCACACACAGCCATCGTCCCAATGAAAAAGAGAAAACCCACAGTGCCGAAGAACAAGGTGCACCCCAATAGAGATATGCTGAGAACATAGCGCCCCCTTGCCCAACACAATGTCACTACACACCAAAGCTCAAACTCGACCCAGCTGATATTTTCATTTTGTTTTTAACAGAAAGTTGTGCAGAATTGAAGCAGCTGCAAGAGGCAGTGCTCTCGGGAAGGGCAGAGCTGAAGCAAGCACAAATGGAGACTGAACAATGGCGAGATGAAAGCAGAAGGCTTCAGGCACAGAGCTGTGAACAACAGCAAGAGATTCAGCAACTGAGGCAAGATAAGCAGGCGAGCCACGAGCAGAGCAATAGGTAATTCAGCCATTCTCTCAGCTGGCAGGGTTATGGCACTTGGCCATCTCATAAGCTGTGGAAATTTTGATTTCTTTTTTTTATTTTATTGGTAATTTCAATATTCAGGAATTCTTCTTTATTGTCTAGTGTCACTTTACATTAATCTGCTTTTGCAGGACTCTCAGTAATTTATTTACATAATGCTGTCACAAAAGCATTCATCCGTAGCTCCATATACCATTTGTTTTTACTCCACAGAGACAGCATATTTTAAAGGTTTCTGGTTTAAATTTACTGTAGTATTACATGATCAGGTAGATATAGTTAGGTCCATAAGTATTTGGACAGTGGCACAAATTTCACAATTTTGGCTCTGTAACGCTACTACAATGGATTTGGAAACAAAGCAATCATCATGTGATTGAAGTGTAGATTTTCAGCTTTGATTTAAGGGGTTTACCAAACATATGAGCCATTTAGGAATGACTGCCATTTTTGTGTTTAAGCCCTGCGCCAACCCCCCTATCAACATTAATATAAAGGGTTTAATAGAAATATTTTATCAGCCATTTAGGAATGACAGACTTTTTATACATTCTCTCCTCTTATACATTCTCTCCTCCCCCCCACCCCATTTCAAGGGGCTCAAAAGTATTTAGACAGTTGACTGACAACCTGTTCCATAGCCAGGTATGAGCAGGTCCCTCATTATTTCATTAACTATTAAGCAGGTGAAAGATCTGGAATTGATTCTAAGTGTGGAATTTGCATTTGGAAGCTGTCACTGTGAACTCTTAATATGAGGTCCAAGATGCTGTCAATGCAAGTAAAAAGGAGTGGTCAAATCAACCATCTGTTCCATTCTTAAAGAGAAGGAACACAAAAGTGAAGTCAGCTGGTCTGGAAAACCACAAAAGACAACTGTGCTGGATGACTGCAGAATTCTTTCCTTGGTGAAGAAGAACCCCTTCACAACATTTAGCCAAGCCAAGAACACTCTCTGGGAGTTAGACCTGTCATTACCAAAGTCTACAATCAAGACATGCCTTCATGAAAGTAAAGACAGAGGGTTTACTAAAAGGTGCCAATCACTGGTAAACCTCAAGCATAAGAAGGACAGATTAGACATTGTCAGAAAACATTTTTTATTAAAGTCTATCCAGTTTTGGACCGATTTTCTTTGGACAAAGAAACCTAAGATCAATATGTACCGGAATGTTGGAAAGAGAAGACTGTGGAGAAGAGAAGAAACAACTCATGATCCGATGAATTCCATATCATCTGTGAAACATGATGGAGGCAGAATGTCTTTCATTTCGTTTCTACTTATTATAGTAAAAATATCCCACTGCAGGATTACTGGCAGCATTGGTTGAAAGGTGTGTGAGAGGAGGATCAAAGCATTATGGTAACTGCCTTCAAGATAAAGACTCGTACAAACTTTGAATGGACTGTCCTCTTATGAGAAACAGCGACAGCAAAATGGCAGTATGGCTGGAAAGGGGGACCTTGAACCCAGATCTGAAGCAAAAAGACCAGGGCTGAGAGAGACAAGAAGTAATAAGAGTGAATGTTTTTGTGTTACTTGGAGGAAGAATCTTGGAGTAGCTCTTCACCAGACAGTTTATATTCTTATTTGGGAAGCTCAGTTGAGTCAGTTTTCCTTGTATCCTTTGCTATATGGTGTCCCCTCTGTAATCATATTGTTTTACTGTATACTATATTTTTGATATATATACAGTACACTACTGGTCAAATGTTTTAGAGCACCTCTGTTTTTCCAGTTGTATAACACATTTAATCATTTGAAATGCAACAAATGACCTAAAATGGTGAAAGAATAAGCAGTAAACTGCCAGAAGTTTAAATTTAAAGATTAGGTTAGCAAAAACTGAATAAAAAAATCTGAATATTACAAATGGGCTTTACTTTCTTCAAGGAAGAAGTAGTGGGTTACGTTTGCAGCAAATAAAGTCAAGCCTTACAAGTTCAAGCATTCAACTATTTACATAGGTTTCCCAATTTCTGTTGATTACTTAAAAACCCTCAGTCTGTCTTTAAGCAGAGTTTAAACAGACTGTGTTACTGCACCCGCTAAAGTACTTCTTGACAATATTCTAGTGGTAGTGTCAAGAAAACAGCAATTAACAAATACAATGAGACAGAGCATTAGAAGTGTAGGACTTTCATTTAGAGAAATTCAAAAAAATCAAAGTGTCAGTGAGTATGGTGTCCTACACAATCCAAATGCAATTGGAAAATGGAGGAAACTCAGATAGGAGGAGATCTGGCAGATTCAAAGTCATAACCCAATCAGAAGACAAGTTTCTGAGGGCTTCCAGCTTCCTGCCAGGACAGGCTACAGCCCACATAACCCTGTACTGCATTAAGCAAGTTCAGAAAAGTGATGGATGAATAATGTAAAAAAAAGTTCTAGATATTATTTAGGGTCTATTACTGACAACTTTTTAAAAATGTTTAATTTATACATGTGCAGGTTACAGCATGAAGTGAATTTGCTCCAGCAGCAGGTGACTGAGAGTCGACAGTTGCTACACACACTTCAATCTGAGCTGCAGTTGTATGATAGGGTGTACATGAGTGGTGGCGCTTTGTCAGGTAAGGCCTTGTTGAAGATGCAATTTAACACCATGTTTTTATAAGCATATTTAAATGATCACTAGGCATGAGGGAGGAAACCTGCTTCTAAAACTAAATACTTGCGACACGACTTTTCTAAACCCAACATACAGGCAGTCGTGATATTTTTTATAAAGTTAAAATTGACTCATTTAGACTACATGACAAAAATGGGGGTACAGGCTTAGCCAGGCTACACAGCTCAAGGAGCCACATTCAATATCAGGTTTGGTTCTGCAGTATTGTTGACTTAAACTGTCCTTGCCACAAACAAGACTTGGATCCTGCTTGCTTTGCTGGTTTCTGGGCAGAAGATTTTATCTGAGAGCCACTAGCTTAACAGTACTAGTTAAATTCCTTGCATCAAGAGTCAATTAGTGAGAATTGTACAGGCAGGATGAAGAATATTACTTTAAGACAACAATTTTCCACATCTTATAAAAATGTAAAGAATGTGTCTTTGCGTTATTTTTTCTCTTGAAGCACTTGTTGAACAGTGCATAAAAATATGGGTAATCCAGGTTATAAAATATGCTGAGTATATAAAGTGTAAGCATAAAACCCATTAAACTAGTAATAATTATTTTACATACTGTCTTTTCTAGAGGCCATAATCACAAGTTCATATACAAAACAAGAGCAAGTGCCACTAATTCTAGTAGTATAATAAATCATTAAATCATTAAATATTGCTATGAACATTCAGTCCTGTGTATCCTTTTTCCCTTAATCTAACAAACTGAATTGAATAAGCATTCACACTACAGATTACAAATATAAATAATAATGAAATGATTAATGAGGTTGGTACCACAGGCAGTTGGTTACATTTCTTTAGTTTTTTTTCCCCAGTTGGACCATAGCCAGATGAAGTACCTTGCTTATGGTCAGGCAACATCTTAACCAATATGCCACACTGACAGAAAAATGCAATAAAAATATACATAATTAAACACCGTACAGTATTATTTAGAATGTGCATTAATACAAACCCCTAATAACAGAAAACTCAACAAGTCTCAGAGGGCCTGGAGTCACTCGCAATGCCTTCCCTCCATCTTATTATGCAAGGAACAGAAGCAGTGTGTAGAAGTGTATTAGAATGCACATTACTAATTGCTGTTCACAGTTGCACTCCCTGTGTTCTTAGCCTACACAGGGGATGGCAGTTACCAAGGAGCTGTCGCGTCTTCCTTTGAGCTTAATGAGCTGCTGAGAGATACTCGGAACTTGCGCCTGCAGCTGGAGCACAGTATCCAGGAGAACAGCTCACTCAGGCAACAGCTGGAGCAGCAGCTGGATTTGTGTTCTGCAAGGAATAGCGTGCGTCCCTCTAGTATCAATATCTCCACGCCTGTGGAAACAGGCTGCAGAAGACAGCTCTTTCAAGGTGAGGATTGGCCAAGAGTAGGTGGCATATGATTAAAAACTGTTTTTGCTTGAAACAAGTGCAGCCTGTATACTTGGTTAAAAGGGGGAATACCACTTTAGCTGCTTGCTGTGTTGTGAACAATGCCATTTAAATGTAAGCACAGATTAAAGACAAAGTACCTGCATTATGCTATTTCTTCTACTTTTAACTGTTTGCTGTTGACAAGCGTTTTGCCAATTTCAAACTATAATTCATATTTTTTTAATTTTCCCTTTTACCTTAAGAATCTGTGCCCTCTCCCCCAGTTCGAGATACAGGCCTGTTTAACCCTGTCTCTCCATTCTCTGCGTTCTCCAAGTCGTCCGAGTTCAACGTTGAACATGCTAATGTTAAAGCAAGTGAAGGTAAGGTGTAATCCAGCAACTTATTGACAAACAACTGATTCATTTTACAGTTATGTTTTTGCATGTACATTTTTTAAGCAAGGCATTCTGCATTTAATTGGCAAATAGTTGTTTCTTATACATAGAAAATGAAAATATCATCAACATAAATATCAGAAAGGAATGCTGAAAAATAATTATTAATTAGACATTACAAGTTATTATAATCTTAGGTAACTATAATGAAAGTCGTTTCCTTTCCTATCGTTCTCATATTCTAATAAAAGATGTATGCAGTTTAACTTTAGTAGTAATTAGTAGTAGTAGTTCTGATGCTAAATAAAATTAGTAATTAGTAATGTAATTGTAAAGTCCTGGGTAAATAACGCCTTTAGTCATCTTTTAAGTGAGGAATACTTCAATTGTAGGTTCTATGTGAAGCTAAGGTGATTTATTTTTATTTTATGAATGTATTTTTTAAATAAGGACTATTACCATTTTTGTACATTTTCCTTATTTAATTGCAAGCAGTTTTAAAATAGCATTGGCCTGGTTTCCTTGTTTCCGTTTTAGTAATCCATGAGTTGCTCGCATATTTCACTCAGGTGCCTAAAAAAAATTGTTGTAAAACATCAGAGGTCTGAACAAACAAAATAATTTTACAGATTTACCAGTAAGTCAAAATACTAAAAAAGGTCTAGTAAGTACTGATGGCATGGCTATTTGCAATTGAAAAATTTAAATTCACAGACTTAGAATCTTTTATAGCCCCTATAACTTGTAACAAACAACAACATTTATTTCTATAGCACATTTTCATATGGACAATGTAGCTCAAAGTGCTTTACATGATAAAGAAAGAGAAAAAAACAAAATAAATAATTAAAATAAGGGAACACTAATTAACATAGAATAAAAGTAAGGTCCAATGGTCAGGGAGGACAGAAAAAACAAAAAAAAACTCCAGACAGCTGGAAAAAAAAATAAAATCTGCAGGGGTTCCCGGCCACAAGACCACCCAGCCCCCTCTAGGCATTCTACTTAACATAAATGACCTCAATCAGTCCTCATTGTATTAAGGGTTCCCATGGAAAAATTTGATGATGATGGTCATGTGGACTTCTGGCCTTTAATCCATCAATGTAGGGACATCATGGTGCTTTAATTAGGTTGTGGTGGCGCAGATCGCCATCACAGAAAACTGGAAAAAGAACAGCTGAGAAAGTAGGGGTTAGTACGGATTTTGGAGCCACCATGAATAATCATGATAATTAACTGAATATACAGAGCATCAGGATTTAACTAACTGTAAGATGAAGCTATGAGAAAGCCATGTTAAAGTAATGTGTTTTCAGCAGTGTTTTAAAGTGCTCCACTGTATTAGCCAAAGTACAAACATTTTTAAGTTCTGGCTACTGTTATTTCCTGGAATTAATTGTATAACCTTATGGAGGCATCTATTCTGTTTTTTTGTTTTTTTTTTGACAACAACTACAGTCCACAATCTAATTCAGAAAATCAAAGCCAAGTGTTACGACTGGTTTCAGTGGGCAGAATGGTCCTAATGTGGTACCACATTTAGCTGCCACTATAGGACTAAAGTTGTCCCCTTTCTGCATCTCACTATTACATTCTGCATGATTTCTAGATCATGTACACGCCAGTATTCAGTACATACACCAAAATGACATACCTCAGGTTGAAGCATAGATTATCCTAACCTGGTCCCTATCAAGACATTGGGTTGCTTCTGTTGCTTTCTTCATAAAAGAGGAAGAAGGTCTGCTTCAGGATTTTACATCCAAAATTTATGTGGTAAATGGCATTTCACCATGCAAAGTCGTTACATTTCAAATACTGCTAATTATACATTAACCTGATGAACTTTGGTATGCAAATATCTTGACACTTGGCCACAGTTTCAGATATCTTTCCAAAATGTAGCCTGGCCATTCCATATAGTTGTGGCTTTCATGCTTAGTTACAATTCCTGTATGATTTTATTTTTCTGAATGTTTGTATATGCCGTAAACATTGTGCTTTACAGTAAACATTGCTGGACATAACTCAAAGACATTATTTGTGAACCACATGTGGCTTCTAATGGTCAAGTTAAAATCCACAACCAACCATACTAAAATACTGTGACAGAACTTGAACAAGCATGGCATGACTGTAAACCCACTAATGTTATTTGAGATGAAATTCTGTATGTTAAAGTGGACCAGAATCCATTTCATATTCAATTAATACATTTAAAACATTAAAAATGTGCTTATTTCTGTTTTTTAATTGCAATCCTTTTAAACAAATTTCTAATGTTGAGTATGTTTTCTGATTTGCAGATGCTGTAAAGCACACTTCTGCATTAGAAGGTGATGCCCCGGATGGATCATTTGCCAGTAAGAATGGCCGTCATGTTATTGGTCACGTGGATGACTTCAGTGCCCTGCAGCAACAAATCTTAGAGGGGAAGATGTTAGTTCATAGAATGGAATCTTTGCTGCAGTCATCACTTGGTTCTTCTTTCATGAGCAGCAACATGAGCAAGGTAACAGTCCTATCCTCAAGTCATACTAGAAACAAAACATTACAAGTTTAAGAAAAAAAAAAGTAAAACATGGTTCTGTATTCATCACTATGCAACCCTGAGGTGGCTTACTTTCAGTCGTAGTTAAATCTATAAGAAAGCTTCCACTAATGTATGAACTGGGAATGTTTTCCAAATTGTGTGCACCACCCCTTGAACCTGGCTTTAAGTCCCTGCTCTGATGTATCCTCCACATGTCCATGTGTGTTTTATGTGGTTTTCCTGATTTACTCTCACATGCAAAAGACATTCAGGTTAGGTTGACTGTGGTAACCCTGTGTGAATGAAAGTAGCTGTATAAGTGCAATGTTTTGAGGTTTTGGTATGATGTCAGAATCATCTCACTCTTGTTCTAATAAGGGTTGAGAGAACCATTAGAGGTCTAGAAATGACCTGACACGATTAGTCATGAATTTGTTACACAGTAAAATTTAAACATGTGAAAGAAGGTCTGTGGCTGGCTGCCCACTAACTACTTAGACCTCTTAACTTATGTCGGCCCAGATGAAGCAGTTTTACGATAGCAAGGCTGTGTGGACTATGTAGTGATTGCTCTTGGTTCACATAAAGAACTTTACTTAATGAGTGCACTCACTGAGTTTTCCACATGAACCTTTGTCAATGCCCATGGTGTGGCACAGTCTTTCTCAGTTCAGTTTAGATGATACGATCTTTGCAGTGACCTCTGGAACACAACAGAGAAAGGCGTGACTTTTTCTTACATTTTTTTCTCGAGGAGAAAAAAGCAATGCATCTTGTTGTAGATTAGACTCAGAAGTTCAGTTATTAGCACAAAATTGCCATTCCATTCAAACTAGTGTGGTGATGAGGTGTCACCTGTTATACGGCTGCGCTTGGATTCTAATTTGGGATCCTGAGGTGGTTCGTCATGTGGTGGGTACAGCAGTGCACTTCATCAGTGCATACTCCCAATATCTCTCTCGATTTGGAAGAGTGATTCTTTGAGCTAGTGATTCCTTATCATACAAGTGTTCAGAGGGATTCCAGGGTGTCCAGCTTCAGGAACACAAAGGAGACTATGCTCCCTGGATCCAAAAGAGGGCGCTTTCAGTCCCTAAAACCAGTAGGCTTTCTGAGACCAAAGACAGCAGGCGAGCGTCCTGACTTCAAGGAGAATGAAGAGATGCACGTACCAGGTTTTTAAGGGAGGTCATAGCTTCCAGTGATTAGATTTGACTCCACGTCCAAATACAGGTCCATGCCTGCTTACAGGTGTATGGCTGTGTTCATCACAATAGACAAGAGTTCAGTTTACAGTTACCAGCGTAAAGTGAAGGTCCTTTCAGGTACCTCTCAGGCTGGCAAAAGTCTCTAGACATGTCTTTGATTAACACCTCTGGTAACACTACTGGTTAAGCTTTCTGCATCTCTGTGAAGTTTGTTCTTTGGGTTGCTTTACATCTAAAATTATTTTTCCCGCCTTCTCTGATGTTCAGAAAATACTCAGCCGATGCAAACCCCCAGGGCACAAGTTCCCAAGTTCAGTTCCACCTTTTTCTCCCTTAATTGTATCCAAATACCGACAATTAGGGATGAGCAGTGCAGTCATAGGTAAAAATGACACTGAATACTAAAGGAAAGCGACTAATTCAGCATAAAATTCACTTGTTAGCTAAATAATAAAATAATGCTTAAATGACTGGAACCTGAAAAAGAATAAAATATTTAAAACCAATTAACAGAACAATAATGTCACACACTCAGAATGCTTGGTGCATTCTCCTAGAGATTTAGTAAATTCACTTTCTAATTTCTGGATTAACACAAAAAAAGGCAAAACCTGGGAAAATCACAGCTTGATTAATAAAGGCCGAAGCCCAGTTAAATGCAGAAGGTGGTTGGGATGAACATCTGCAGTTAAGGTCGTCCACAGGACTGCACTTAGTTTAGGCCTTTTATTACTAAATAGCACACAAATTAATGTAACATGAAATAAACAGCAGGTCTGCTTTGACATTCAGTGTCATTTCTGCACTGCACATCACTAAATATCAGTATGTGGATACAATTTAATGAGCAAACTCCACAGAAGTAAGGTTTGTTGAAATAAAAATGGTAAGAGAAAATTGGATATTTAAAACTATGACAAGGAAAACACATTACTGAATTTCATCTAAATGAAACTATCATACTAGAGCATTTTTCTGAATGCAGAATGAGAGAAGAAGTAATGCCATCAAAACGATTAGATTGATGAGACTTAAAAGTAACCCACTGATCTGTGTACTGGTTGGAATGAAAGTCTGTAGCCACAGTGGTACATCAGGATTGAACTTGGGAACCCCTTCCCTAGGGCACTGTGCGAGTAGGAGACATAGATTTAGTTTCATTCCAGTTGCAGTATGTGGAGATTGCAAAATGCTGCACCGTTCCCTTTATTATACTGTGATATGTTAGACACATTACAGAAACAGGCTTTTCTTATTTATAATGAGAGTACTTAGCTTGAGAACATTTTGGAACCCCTATAATTATGCCTCAGTTTGGAACTGAAAAATTAAAGCTCAGTGTTTTATTCTGTCAGTTTAGGTGTCATTTCTGTCTCCATGGTATTAGTGCCTAACAAAATTCATTATGTCCATAGGATCTCAATTACTCATCTATTACGAAGTTACTTGGTAGCACGAAAACTCTGCGGCAGGTCTTGGAAGAAGCCACTGCACTCCTCAAGATGTTCTGGAGGGCTGCTCTGCCCAGCACTGACAGTTGTATGCAACATGCCAGAAAGGTAGGATGGAGGATTACATTAGCACACCAGCTGATGGACTGGGTTTTGAAAAGTTAATTGTTATAAAAAGAATGTGGATCTCATGTAGCAAGTCAAGACTGTTTCTAATAACCACTGAAGTAACAGATGGTTTTGTGCAGTGTGCTGCTTGTGCAGTCAGGTTAATAGTATAAGTTCTTAACATCACTCTCCATATTAAGAAAATATGGTCATAGCTCCAGTGTCCGGGATTTAGCTAAATTCAAATTTTGCATTGTTAGATGTAGAGAAGGCTTAAAGTTGCAGAGTATTGAGGTACAAATTCCAGCTAGGACATTGCCTTAACTGGCAGCTCTAAACTGGCACAGTGTTAAATGAGTGTACAGTAGGTGTTTGCTCTAGTTGCTGTGTGAGGGTCGTTTCCTACACTATTCCCAAATGCTGCTTGTTTTAGGTTCTTTGTGCTGACAGGTTTGCTGGACAGTGTATTCTAAACAAATGTTTTTAAAAAACTTCACTGTCTTGACTTATTTCTCCTAGTTCTGAATTATGACTTTCAGAAGGTGCCAGCTTTTAATTTTACTTTTATTTTTCTGTTTTTTGAAAGTGCACTTTTTAATGCGGGATATGTGCTACTGCACAGATAAAGACCAAGACATGCATTTGTATTTGTCTTCGCACAGTCTGTTTAATGCAAATCGCTGAGAGTTGGGGCAGACCCTCTGATTCAGTTATTCTGTCTAAAGCTCTTTCAGAGTGTTACTTCTTCATGGCTTCTGTGAAAGGCACTATATAGCGCCTGACCCAACACAGATTGGACACGGGAGGCACGTGTAAAATAAAAAGACTTTTTATTACTCTTCAGCTGGTGGGCATGTCTTCCCCGTACTCCCCCCAGCCACAACACAGTCTCACACACCAGTACAGCACAAGCACTCTTCTCCTCCTTGGCACCACCACTCCTCCCTCGCAACCTTGTCCTCCTCCACCCGACTCTGGCCGATGAGTGGTGGTTGCTGGCTCCCTTTTATAGGTCACCTGGAAGTGCTCCAGGTGTTTGATCACCAAGATACGGCGGCACTTCCAGGTGTGATGAATCTGTTGCCCACACGGGCTCAGGAGTCCCACACACAGCACCCCCTGGCGGTACCTGCGGGACCCAACAGGGCTGCCCCCAACTCCAATTTCCAGGGAGCCCTGTGGGAGACTGAGGCACTACACCAGCCCAGGGGGCACCATCTAGTGTCCAGGGGAAGGTATTGCACTGTCCAGGGCTTCTCCCCCTGAATACAGTGTGCAGGGGCGTCCCGGCTGGGCATGGACGCCAGGTGCCTTTCACACTTGCTACTTTCTCATTCTTTGTATTTTCTCTTCAAATCAGTGACCAAACCCTCAGCTGAACCTATGGAAGCCCCCGAAGCATTTATCAACCAGCACAAACATACTGTCACATACTTCCTTTCGGACAGTTTTTGTTTTGTATGTTTTTGGGTTATTTTAGCAGCACTGGCACAAACCAGCCATGCTTGTGTTTATAGAGAAAGACTGGTGTAGCACAGCACATGAAAAGCAAACACTGAATTAAGCAGAAGCAGTGGGATAGAAAGATGTTGTTTTCATTAACAGTATACAAGTAAATTCTTTTATCAGGAAGGAAGGAATTAAAGGACAGAAAAAAAAAACATGTTAAAAGATTTAAACTAAGCTCAAGCTACCAAGCTTACATGTTACATTTTGGGTTCAAAGAGGAGTGGAATTTAAATAAGAAAAGGAGAATGACACCTATGGAAGTAAACTGTTCAAAGATGAGTAGGAATAAAGACACATTCAGGAGACAGCTTAAAACGATTGAAGAGTTCCTAGAAGAAAGCCAGTGAGAGTATAACAGTAAATACGGTTGTTTAGATAGGTTCAGCAAATATTAAACAACTGCTGTGGTTCCTTTATGTGTATTTAATGTTTAAATTAAAACCAAGGGTTAAGCAGTACACGATACAAATTTTAAAAATTTTAAAACCAGTGCAAGTCCTGCTTCATGTTGGCCTTGCTTTAGGCCTCCCTCAAGGAAACCTGCATATGTATGAACTGCCAGATAATCAAACTTCTTAAACTCAGGAGCATCACTGAATTTAAGGAGGGGTAGCCAGAGTACAGTGTAGTAAGAGAATTTCAGGAGATGTTGTACATTCCCAAAGTAGCCCAGAAGAAAACTCTGGACCAAAGTGGTAAAAACAGGTGGGTCACTGTTGGATGTAAGCACAAGCTAAGAGGTGCATAATGTCCAGTGACATCAACCCTAGAGTTGGAGGTGTCCAAAGGTATTTAACACCTTGTAGAGCTGGATAACAGCTCAGAGGTAGTAGACAAGGATGTGGTGTCCCAACGTCTCACCTCACAGTCAACCCCCAGATAGAAGGAAGTAGTCATAGTAGGGGACTCAGGATTGCTCCAAGAACAGGGTCTCAAAGGGTGTGCTGCTTTCCTGGCACGCGTGGAGAGGCTTTTCGTTAGGGCAGTGTCGGTGTCCACAACGAAACAATCAACAAGTTCTTCAGTCTAAATTTATAGAATTGAGTAATAAGCTGAGGAGCAGAACTGACAAGTTAGTCTTCTCAAAGAATTTTTGGTAATGCCAAATGCTAGTCTAAGGTAAGATTGAGCAAAATAATAGGCTAAATATGTGGTGCAAATCTTGGTGTATGTTGGGGTTCATAGGGTTATGTCACACCAAAGTATCTTTTGAAAAAAAGTTGGAAACCTGTACTGCCATGATAGGCTGCATTTGAAACGGAAGGCCACCAGTCTGTTGGGGAGGCAAATGGATAGGTTAGGCAAGGATTGTTAACGCTATGGAGTGGTGGTTTTATGAGGTTAAAACAGAATTTGCATGAGTGTACCTTTATGCTTATTTTTGAGCACTGTATCAACATTTAGTCTAAATTATTATATGTTAATTTCATTTTTTTCAGCATTCTAACGTTTTAGTCATCTTGTGTTATCTGAATGTGGTTTTTAGTCAGTTTATTTTGCTATTTTCAGGAGCAGTCAATGAAAGCAGAGATTCAGAAACTAAAGCAGAAGATCGCAGAGCAAGAGGGTAATCTACAAAATGCAATTGAGAAGCTGAAGAATACCAGCCGCACCAAAGAAAGCATGGAGCATTTTATTGTTAGCCAGTGTAAGTTAGGTTTTTTAAACACTATCCACTGTAAAATGAGTAGGCTGAGTCACAGGACGTGCATGATGACCAAAATGATGAAAGTCGCTACAAGGAACTATGATTTAGTAAATGTGCTGTTTTCGTGTACTGGATGTCTTTGAAACATAAGACATGAGTTGAACATATAATTCTAGGGAGAAAATTAAATTATGTCGTGGTAGATAAAAGGAAATAATTTAAAAGAAGTGTAGTCTGACCCAAATTGTTTTTATGAAAGTTCCTCACACAATGTATCTCATATTTGCCAAACATAATTCTTTCTGTTCCTTTTTGATTTCAAATTATAGTGTCAAGAACCCGCGATGTGTTGAAGAAAGCCAGATCCAACTTAGAGGTGAGAATAAATGTTGTTTGTTCTAATTATTTAAATTAGGGCTGTCTACGTTAATGCATGCAATTAATTTCCCAAAGTATAAAATGGTATTTTTCCTTAATTGCATTTTTCGACACCTCTTGCTATCTAAGCCATTGGTTTTAAAACTGGGGACAGCAGCCCCGGTGAGGTTAACATTGTTAAAAAAATAATTTCCAATTTTAAAGATTGTCTTAAAATTGTCCAGGTTTTAAATAAACATACAGATAACTGAAAGTGTTCTTCATTGGTTACATAAAAGTAGTCGCGTATCAATGTTGTTATACACAATAGTAGCATGGTACACTGAGCTGCCAAGCGGTTTGTGAGGGGGAAAAACCAAGGGTTAAAAGTGAGACTGCAAAGGACCATTGGTTACCTGGAGTCTACATGCTAAGCTGGGGTTTAATTCCACTGTGCCATCTCACGGTGCTCCTGCCACAGAACTCCACTTCTCTCTTTCTTACCCCCATTCTCCGCTTCAGTGTTCCTCGCCCATGCTCAAATCGAATTCTTCCTCCATGCAGCAAGACTGATGGATTTCTGTCAAAAAGTGCATCCCATGCTGCACAGCAGGTCTTCCATCTCTTGCTCTCTCTTTCTCAAGTCTGTTCTTCCAGCATTACAAGATTTTTTCGTTTTCTTGAACCATCATTTTTAGAACAACTTTAGGAATTGGCACAGTAAGGCAGAGTAATACACAATGAAGAACAAAGACACATTTTAACTATTAATCATAAAATATACAAATCTGACATTGCATTTTAGTGTTATTAATATTAAACAACAACAGAAAGCTTTTGTTTCGGGCAGAGGGTTTGGTAACCTCCATCCTTCCTGTATAAATAAATACAATAATAGGCAGAGGTTAGGAGTAAAACTGTGCTTAAATGGAACTTGACATTGACAAATGTGAGCCTATAAAATATAACGCCACTAAGCCTTAACAATTTACCTTTAGTTATAGATTAGACCTCTAGATTTATGTAACTTGAATTATATTTATGCTTCTTTTGATCTGGACTTTTTTTGTAAATTAAAAATATTGAAATTTTAGGCTAACTTTTATTCCATATTAAACCATGTTACTTTTCTTACATTAATAAATAATGCATAAAAAAGCACTTGTTGTGCATAAGAAAAATTAAAAGTTATACGTAGCCAAACACAAAAAAAAATCCTCAAATGCAATAAAAGGGGCAGGGGTGGGAGTTAAGAAATTTCACGTTTAGTTGTTCCTGGTAAGAGTTCGGTACTTCTCAATTTAAAACGGAAAGAAAATGGGGATGTTTCAAAATATTTCAATTTGCGGAGGTGCTACGCCAAGAAGTAATATTGAAAACCTCTGACCTAGAGATATTGTGTGATTTTTAATCATACATTGTATGTTTCAATAGTCTGCTTTTGGTAAGCATTTGGTTTGACTAACAGGTCTACTATTAAACAAAACTGTTAGGCAGCAAAATTTGAAGACTACAATCCATAAATGTACAACTCAACTTTCATCCATGGATAAAACAAAAGTGTAAAGTATTAATCCCCACTAAATATTGTAAAAAGAAACACATCTGATTGTAGACCTCTAAATGTAGTTGAAGATACACGGCTGAGACGCATCATTTAGCAAGACCTGACAATTCTTACATCTTACCTTCCTTCCCATGGGACAACTGTGTCACACATCAAGGATTTATATGAAAGGCACACATGTTTGCAGTTTGAGAAAATAAGAAGTTGTACAACAGCCACATTTACAGGGAACTACTGGACATTGTAAAATTTTAAACGTTTGATGGCCCCAATTTAAATCCGTCATCACTGTGGATAAACCCTTTCTGTTCAAATGCTGTTTAAAAATAGCTTTACGCAGTTAGTTGTTAAGCAAACAGATTTTTTTGGATATGACCAACTTTTAGTTTGGCTAACTTCCTTTACTCTTGTTTTCCTGATTGCCTTTTTGTGTTTCTGCCCTTTCTTCCTTGAGCTTTTCCAGAAGAATGAGTACAGGATTTCTTCTTCTAACTCCTGTTCCCCCTACTCTGGTAAAGATACAGCACTGCTGCTCTGCCTGTGCCCATGCTTACCACTCATAAATGCTTCTTCACATTTATTACTTGTTATTATGTGACAGTGTGTTGTGTTTTGAGATGAGGGAAAAGAAATACTTTTTGCATGAAAAATAATAAATTAACAGCCATAAATCATCATGCTTTTTGTGTACACGAAAATGTCTGCACAGCAGTATAGCTGGCTTTACTCAGTCATCATGTAGTTCAACCTTCATGTATAAACTGTATGTCATTTTCTTTTACTATTTGTATTCATCTAATATTTAAACAAAAACTTCAGAAAACAGAATCTTCTCTTAATTGTACCTTTCAAGTCATAAACATTTTGAGTAAATGGACCGTAGATACATGAAAAGAAATTAACAAGTAATGTGGTGGAGAGTAAGGATCTTCAAATTTTGATTTGATGTTATTTTGTATAATTGAGGTATGAATGGCCTGTTCTTGTCACGATTGTTCCAATGTTGTACATTTTGTGCACATATATTCATTTAGATTTTCTGCCATCCATCCATTCATTCTTTTATTTTCTGACCCCTTATACAGTTCAACTGTCTTTGCATAAGATGCACGTCTATTGCAGGAAACACACATACACACAGTCAATTTTTTTCTTTTCAGGGCTTGGTTTTATCATTGTAGAATCTACAGTACTGTATATACAGGTTATGGCCACCACAGGGTCAAAATTAAGCCTTAACCCCAAACTAAATCAATAAAAGGTTTCTGTTTTGCTGGAACTCTGCAGATGTTAGTTTTCATAAAGATAACATACAGATTGTCTTTAACTACGTGTTTTGATTAATTGGCGTATTTCTGTGCTCATTTTGAGAAGCTACATTTGTGTGTTAAGTACACTTATTTATTAGTTTTTTGGTTTTTTTTTTTTACTTTACAGAAGTTTATATTCTTCTTTAATTTCTGTTAATTTTATTAATTGATTATGTGACTATAAAAACTTGATAATATGTTCTGTATAGGATCTCCACTGTTTTGCTGTGTCACTGCTAAAAAATATTTTTAAGAAAGTACTTATGATGGCTACAGCAATACATACAGAAAATACCTCATTTAATTAAAATGAGTGGTCCACTTAAAGGCAAACACTTCTCTCTAACCAAGAAACTGCTTGGAATGTAAACCAGAACCACAATTGTGCTCCCGGGCCGAGTTCAAAAAGCTGAGGTTTGGTACAGTTAGGTCCATAAATATTTGGACAGAGACAACTTTTTTCTAATTTTGGTTCTGTACATTACCACAATGAATTTTAAATGAAACAACTCAGATGCAGTTGAAGTGCAGACTTTTAGCTTTAATTCAGTAGGTGAACAAGACAATTGCATAAAAATGTGAGGCAACTAAAGTATTTTTTAACACAATCCCTTTATTTCAGGGGCTCAAAAGTAATTGGACAAATTAAATAACTGGAAATAAAATGTTCATTTCTAATACTTGGTTGAAAACCCTTTGCTGGCAATGACAGCCTGAAGTCTTGAACTCATGGACATCACCAGATGCTGAGTTTCCTCCTTTTTAATGCTCTGCCAGGCCTTTTACTGCAGCGGCTTTAAGTTGCTGTTTATTTGTGGGCCTTTCTGTCCGAAGTTTAGTCTTCAACAAGTAAAATGCATGCTCAGTTGGGTTAAGATCAGGTGACGGACTTGGTCATTCAAGAATTTTCCACTTCTTTGCTTTAATAAACTCCTGGGTTGCTTTGGCTGTATGTTTTGGGTCATTGTCCATCTGTATCATGAAACGCCGCCCAATCAATTTGACTGGATTTGAGCAGACAGTATGTCTCTGAACAACTCAGAATTCATTCGGCTGCTTCTGTCCTGTGTCACATCATCAATAAACACTAGTGCCCCAGTGCCACTGGCAGCCATGCACGCCCAAGCCATCACACTGCCTCCACCGTGTTTTACAGATGATGTGGTATGCTTTGGATAATGAGCTGTTCCACGCCTTCTCCATACTTTTTCCTTGCCATCATTCTGGTAGAGGTTGATCTCGGTTTCATCTGTCCAAAGAATGTTTTTCCAGAACTGTGCTGTTTTTTAGATGTTCTTTAGCAAAGTCCAATCTAGTCTTTCTATTCTTGAGGCTTATGAGTGGCTTGCAACTTGCAGTGCACCCTCAGTATTTACTTTCATGCAGGCTTCTCTTTATGGTAGACTTGGATATCGATATGCCTACCCCTGGAGAGTGTTGTTCACTTGGTTGGCTGTTGTGAAGGGGTTTCTCTTCACCATGGAAATGATTCTGCAATCATCCACCACTGTTGTCTTCTGTTGTTGTCCAGGTCTTTCTGCGTTGCTGAGTTCACCAGTGCTTGCTTTCTTTCTCAGGATGTACCAAACTGTAGATTTTGCCACTCGTAATATTGTAGCAATTTCTCAGATGGGTTTTTTCTGTTTTTCGCAGTTTAAGGATGGCTTCTTTCACCTGCATGGAGAGCTCCTTTGACCGCATGTTGTCTGTTCACAGCAAAATCTTCCACATGCAAGCACCACACCTCAAATCAACTCCAGGACTTTTATCTGCTTAATTGATAAGGCATAACAACGGACTTGCCCACACCTGCCCATGAAATAGCCTTTGAGTCAAATGTCCAATTACTTTTGAGCCCCTGAAATGAAGGGATTGTGTTAAAAAAATACTTTAGTTGCCTCACATTTTTATGCAATCATTTTGTTCACCCACTGAATTAAAGCTGAAAGTCTGCACTTCAACTGCATCTGAGTTGTTTCATTTAAAATTCATTGTGGTAATGTACAGAACCAAAATTAGAAAAAAGTTGTCTCTGTCCAAATATTTATGGACCTAACTGTACATTCAGATCCAACTGGATGCAGGGCCCTTTTTGTCGTCTTTGTAATGGCAAGTATCGATAACAAAAGTACATTCAGTGCTTCACTACACCAAACAAAGTAAACAGAGCAAGCTGGAAATATACTGCCTATAGAAAGTATTCACCGCCTTGAAAGTTTTCATTTTTTTTTCTATGATAATTGAAAGTTTTTATGCAATCAATTCTTTTGTGTTTTATACTTGTAATTAATTGACACTTGACACTAAAGAGCCTTTTTTCTGTTGATCAGTGTCAAAAAGCCAAGTTAAATCCACTGTGGTTCAGTGTTGTACAGTAATAAAATGTGAAAACTTTCAAGGGGTGAATGCTTTTAATAAGCACTATAAATAAAAACAATAACGAAAAATCCCCCTCCATCCCGGATTTAAATTATGTAAGCAGCAACTGCTCCGTGCCCTGTGATCTGCCACTTTACTAATATGTCATCCTTTTGTCGTATTTACAGCTGACACCACGGGAGTCCAGGCTGGAAATCAGGGTAACTGGAATTTCATGAACCCTCACTGCCACGAGCCTTCTAGAAGAAAAGTCGGTCACAGACCAACAAAAAAGAAAGAGAAGAACAGCCAAGGATTGTTGCAAGTTGTCAGCTATTAGTTTGCACTTAGCCTTTTTGCATTTCACAATCTAAGGACTTTCAAATTTTACCCTCTACAGACTGATATCATGCTTCATTTTTGGCATTTAGAAATTCTGAACAAAATCAGAAGACTTGTCAATGGCTTTGAAAAAGAAAAGTTTCTTCAGTTTATATAAAATGAAGCTGATCTTCCTTTGCCTAGAAAGTGTGCATAACAAATTACTGTATTATTTATTTTATTTTGTGGTTGCGAGTTAATTTGCATGCTTTACTCCAAATAATGGCAAACAGCCATATAAGTATAAGGTATACTGGATGTAAAAAAGCATTTTTGTCCCCCGGCAACATGCTGCTACCTAAGTGACATCTTCACTTCAGTGTTACCATTTAAAGAAATGATAATCATGTGTTTTGGACAAATTCCAAACTTAAAATAATTTGACAAGTATATGTATTTTATTTTCTAAACTGCCAATGCAGTACAATGAAAAAAACACATTTTTTTTGCTGAAAAATATACTGGTGAAAATAATGCCAAGTGTTTTAGTCACAAATTAGTTTTCTCATTTGAGACACAGCATGTGCAATGGGGATGATGACAGTGCAGAAAAAGTATTCTGTAAATCTAAGACCGTCTGTGCAATACTGAGAAGGTACAGTACTACTGATTGATGTGATTACAGTCTCAAAATCGTGAGCTATACATACAGTATATATATATATATATATATATATATATATATATATATATATATATATGAAAACAGGGAAACATATGCCTCCAAACCAAGATTGCCAAATTCTGCTAAGCCACAGCCGAGTTCTGCTATTGACTTTGATTCTGGAGAGGGCACATGGGAGGACACCATTAGCCTTATCTTCTACCTTTAGTTTCTTTAATCTGCTCCCACATCCAAATAGGATTTTAAATTTGGATTCTTCATATTTTCCATTAGTTTTGTAAAAACTAACACTAGAGACTCTTTCTATTTTATAATTCAAAGTATTAAACATCACTTTACAGCGTGGCCTGGACTGAATACAAGAAGATTGTCTGTTCAGTCCCTTCCACTGAGTCACTTGTGACCCTGCCAAAATAACAGAGGTGGCCAGTGTTTATTGAAGCTACTGTACCTTGCACATGTGGCATGTAAATCAGCTTTCAACTAAGTATAGACTATAAATATACATTTAGGTCCCTAAGTATTTGGATAGTGATTCAATTTTCATAATTTTAGCTCTCTGGAATGCCACAATGGATTTGAAATGAAGCAATCAATAATTGATTGAAGTGTAGACTTGCAGTTTTAATTTAAGGTCTTTAACAAAAACATTGTATAAGCTATTTAGAAAAGACATTTGTATACATGCCCCCAAACCCACACCCAATTTTCTCAGGGGCTCAACTGTATTTGGACAAACTAACATAGTCATGATTAAAACAATCATTTTCAATACTTGGATGAAAATCCTTTGCTCTCAATGACTGCTTGAAGTCTGGAAGCCATAGCCTTCCCCAAGTGCTGGGTTTCCACTCTAGTAATGCTTTACCAGTTCTTTACTGCAGCTGTCTTCAGGTGCTGCTTGTTTTGTTGGACTTTCTGCCTTCAGTTTTGTCTTCAGCAACCAATTGGGTTGAGGTCAGTTGAGTGACTTGGCCATTGAAGAATATTCCACTTCTTTGCCTTGAATAGCACTTGCTTTGCTTTCGCAGTATGTTTTGGCTCATTGTCCATCTGTACTGTGAAACGTCAGCTAGTCAGTTTTGCAGCACGTGTCTGAATCTGAGCAGAAGTATAGCCCTATACACTTCAGAAATCATCCTACAACTTCATTGGCACTTCCATTGGCAGTCATGCACGCCTGTGTCATAACTCTGCAATGTTTCACAGATGTGTTATGCTACAGATCATGGCCCATTCCTTCTCTTCTCGGTATTCTTCTCTGTTCATCATTCTGAAACATATTGATCTTAATTTCATTTGTTCAAAGCAAACTGTTCCAAAACTGGACTGTTTAAACTTTAATAATCAGTCCTTTCTAATCTTGAGGATTACCAGTGAGTTGCACTTCGTGGTAAATCCTCTGTCTTTCATGAAGACTTCTCTTGGTTGTTGGCAATGATAGGCCTACCTCCCAGAGAGTGTTCTTGGTTTGGCTAAACGTCTTGAATTAGTTTTTCTTCACCAAGGAAATAATTTTGTGATCATCCAGCACGGTTGTCTAGACCTTCTGATGTTGCCGAGTTCACTATGATGTTCCTTCTTTTTAAGAATGCACCAAATGGTTGATTTCATCACTCCTCGTGTTTCGATCTCTTGGATAGGTTTGTTTTGCTTTCTCAGTCTAATGATGGACTGTTTTTGCTTGCATAGACAGCTCTTTGAACCTCATGTTGTGAGTTCACAGTGGCAGCTTCCAAATGGAAATCTGACACTTGGAATCAATTCCATACCTTTCACCTACTTAATAGTTAATGAAATAATGAGGGACCTGCTCATACCTGGCTATGAAACAGGTTGTCAGTCAACTGTCTAAATACTTTTGAGCCCCTTGAAATGGGGGGGGGACGAGGGGACCATGTATAAAAAGTCTGTCATTCCTAAATGGCTGATAAAATATTTCTATTAAACCCTTTATATTAATGTTTCAGTCATGCAATTATTTCTTAATTTCAAATACATTGGGGTGGCAACCAGAGCTAAAATTATGAAAATGATGTCACTGTCCAAACACTTAGGGACCTAACTGCACTTCATGTATAAATCACAAACACATTTGACAACGTACAGTTGTTTCAGTTCTTTCAAATGACACGCCTTTTGTAATGGTAATCAGAAAAATAAAAATCACTCCTTCCAACTAGTGTGGTGCTGAGGTGCCACCCATTGCACAGCTGCGTTCGGGTCCTAATTTGGGATCCTGAGGTGGTTTGTCTTGTGGTGGGTGTGGCAACGTGCAGGGTCCCAACCTCCTCCTCCTCCTCCTCATATATTGCAGATCAGCCAATGAATCGGGGTGTGGATTTCACAGTCAATTCTAGCAGAAAGTGGGTCTGTTGGCATGGTTTTGGACCCCAGCGGACATATGTAAAAGCACTTGATAGCCATAGACTGGTGGTAGTGTTTTTTCTGCTCGCGAGTGTATAGACTGCTTTGCTTGTATATTTAGCAGTGTTGCCGCTGTACATTAAATGCTTCTAAGGTGTACTGAATTAGACTACTGCAAAGATTTCTTTTATTGGAGCAGCAAAAGTATGTTTAGTTTCAACTGACTGTAAAATACGAATTGAGGGTAGATGTGCAATAGTTTACTAATTATTATTCCTTTTATGTATAGCATCTTGTATTTTTGCTCTCATGTGCCATTAATTTATTGTTTAAAATGTCTTCCTCTGTTGGGAAGCTGCTGCTAAATTTACTTACTGTACATGCATATTTATGACAAAGGGAGATAACTAAGGAAAACAAAATGGATCAATCAGATTTGTTTTAAATGAACTATGCTTTGCCATCAGAGCAGTAGTAGACATGTACAGCATTTAGTGCAGTATTTAACACAAAAGCAAAAACGCAGCTGTAAAGAAACCAACTCTGTTTGTGTTGCAGACAGACGCCATGATGTAAAGCCATGTCTGACTTGTATGAACTGCTGATGTGTTTGTTAAACCTCTTTATGATATGTATATAAGGTTTAGAGACTGGATTGAGATGAGTGTGTGTGTGTGTGTGTGTGTGTACAAAGATTGTTTTCTAAGTGGACCCGTCCAGGCCAACTGTGGTCCTGTTTCTGGAGAAAAAAAACAAAAAAACAAACAAAAAAACTGTAACTTTAAAAGGGAATAAAACTGGAAAATGCAATTTTCTCAATGTCTTATTTGTGCAAACTGCAAAACTCATTCTTATGACATAGTCTTCAAGACAAAAAGGTTATGGCAAGACCAATAGATTATTTAAAAATGATCAATTTAACACACAGTGTAGCCTAGAAACAAGCAACTAAGATAAGGCATATAGGAACTGCAAATTGAACAAGAATAGTTGAATCAAAGTCATTTATTGCGTTACTGTTACAATTCATTTTTGTTTTATATTCTGTAGTGTAATGACAACGTAGTACAAATAAATACACATGCCAAACAAAGCAACGTTATCAGCACACAGTCCATTCCTGAGGGAGCAGACATGAAACGTATAAATAAGCAGGACCTTTGTTTCATGTGGGATTGGTTTGAACAGATAGGACACGTTCAGCTGCTCAGTGTACAACACAGTCATGTTCACCCGCCAGTGAAAAGTATGGCCAAATAAAGCTAGGTACTCTGAAATGTTAATAGATTTTATTACGTAAAAATGTTTCATAAATATATATGTAAACAGTTAACTCACGTAGGTTTCGAAAAATCAGATAATTAGGTCAACAATGAGGCATCATGATCTCACTCAATTTCCCTTTTAAATTCCATTAAAAGAACTTAATAATTCCCAAGACTTTTTCAACAGCACAAGGACTTATCTGTTTGGAAGATTTGTGACACACATCATTTTTCAAAGCAAATCCAGCAATGACACATTCACCTTGCATTCCTTCATTCGTGTTCCAAATGTCCATTAAAAATTCATATATTATAGCACAATCCATCCAGGCATGATCAAAACTTTAGTAAGGTCAAAATATATGCTTTAAAACACCCGTAATAAACAAAGACACAAAATAGTCAAGCTCCCACTACCAACAAAACAAAAAACAAAGCAAAAAAAAAAACCCCAAACCTAGGAGAATCCTGACGCTCTTTAAGTACAGTACATCATTGTGTCATTTGCATAGTATCTTAACATTCCAATTACACATAAAGTGCCGACAATTTACGACAGGACTGCCCCACGCCACGGACATTCATGCTACGCTCATCTTTACACATGATCTGTCTTGGGCCAAGGAATTAAACAGTAATACATATTATAAATTCTTTTGGGCTGCTGCTGCTGTTGAGAAAAAAAAATCATGAATTAACAAATAGTTACATTAAATAGAAGAATCTATGTCCTCTAAGATAAAGCTCGTCTCCTGGTATAACTCATTTAAATTAAATGTGGTCAAACTCCAAATGTCAATGTACTGTTGCCACCAAGGAACTGAATTCCCAGTCAACGCATTAAACAGTCACCGGCCACACAATTCGTTGGCTGCAGTACACTTCTCCCTTTTCTTGGGCAAGATTCCACTGTATGTGTCCAGAATTTAATGCATCCAAAATATAGAACAGTTTCAATGATGACAATTGGGGAAATGGCAGAATTTAAAGTGGCCAATACTGGGTGAATGCATAGTAACACTGCTCACAAATTTAAATCTGAGAGAGACAAAGTCAAGAGGGCACACACACATGCCTGCTTTTCAAACACAGCTACACCTAACTGTATTACACGCTTACTTATTGTTTAATCTAACAAATGCACCCTCTTGCAAAAGTGACTTTTAGAGACTTTCCAGTTCTCAACATATTAAAATGTTTTATCTTTAAAATATGCAAGCAGTCAAGGCTATGTAATACTTAACACAGGAACAGTACAGATTTCTATATGAAGACAGAAAAATGAAAACTCAATGAAATCTTTGTCCCCAACATTGAATTCCTTTTTTTTTTTTTGAATGACTTAAAAATCATATCTAGAGCACAATTATTCTGTCACGTATAGGTAGGGGTAGGGAGTCAACTATATCATTCACTGTTGTCCCCTTTCAAAAATACTTTAGTAATACTAAAAAACTCACTAATAATACAATTATTTTAAATCATTTTCAGTTTCATTTATCAAAATCAGTCCCTTTCAACAATCTATCACACATTTTTTGGTATTCTTATCAAAAACAATTACATTCTACCGAAGATAAATGATTATTCAAAAAGGAGGAACAAATTCTTATTCTGTTGGACTGCATCATCATCATCATCCTGAAACAAATCACTAAATCTAATGCTAACCATTTTTATGCCAAGAAATGTGGCTTTAACTTAATTTTATCAATAAATAACAACTTTGGTAATTTAATTTAAAAAAAAAAAAGATCCACTCTGGACAAATGGTTCCTTTAGTTGCAGGAACCAGACACATGTAGGTTCAATGAAAGATACTTGTAAAACGGAGTTAAATACCTCGTGAATATGAAAAAAAGCTAAATTGGTGCAGGCCTCACAAAAACTACTGTAAACTAGCTTCAGTGCAATCTCAGCAAACCGCGGTGATACTGATTTTTTAGTAACATGCCAGGAAAGCAGCACAGGCTGTCACGTCAGATAGGCTTGTACAGTAATGAAGTGACATACTTCTTCTTATATCTGTGAGTAGCACTCAGCACCATCACCCCATCCTGGAAGAGAATTCAGAACAAACAGAATTTAGTTACAGACGCAGAAACAGTGCAATAGGAGTGAGTATACATGTCAATATCACGGTTACTGTGTGACTTTTACACAATGAAAAATCCTTTGGATAATAGCAAATGAATAGCAACATGTCATTCATCTATAAAACTCATACATACGGTTGGAGCATTTCAAATTAAATTAGTAAATAACACTAAAGCACTGTCAATTTCATTTGACTTTTTTTGACACTAATCAACAAAAGAAGACTCTTAAATGTCAAAATGAAAACTGATCACTGGAAATGACCTAAATTAGCAACAAATATAAAAATAGTTGATGACAATTATATTAAAGTGATACACTACAATCATTAGTGAGGCAGCCGACTGGTTTTGGTAGTCACTAATTCACCTCGTAATGTTCCCCTCATGCCCACACTCGTTTCTTTCTTACTTGCTCTGATTCCCCCTCTTGTTAAATTATAATTTCTATACAGTGGAATCAAAGTGTAACGTCACGTTGGGTGGAACGCAGATACGCTGTAGAGGTCACCGCGGAATATGTGACATTAATTTTTTCACATGTATACCAGTTTGTTTAAGTTAACGGTAAAACCTTTATTGGGAATTGATTGCACTAAAGCTGCAATTTTGAGTTTTTGTAGCAAATATTAACAATTTCCAACTGTTCCTCCATTAAAATGCAGTCAACTCTATTCCCAAATCCCACAATGATTAAACACCACAGTATCTCTTACATGTACACATATTTATCATTATTCTAAAAAAAAAAACAAACAATTAAAAGTGCTCTTTACCCTTTAATCAACATTGAAAAGATAAATATAACACACATGCTTAGCTTTGTAGTCCACTAACTCTTGAATTACCAATAAGTCAGTTCCTTTGTAATCAAGAAGTCAAGGGATTTTTGATTACATTGTACATAAAAAGCTCTATCCTATGAATCAGATTTTTTTAAAAGGAGTTTTCATTAAAGAGTTGGCATATATACTCTGGAAAATGTTCTGCAATTCAAAACTACACTGATTACATGAACACCAGAGAAGTGCCCAGCAAGCAAAAAAAGACTCATTATCTTATATTTAAACCATTCCAGCTATAACTTCAGCGGAGTTTTCACGAGTCGTTTGGAAATGCAGCACCTTCACTGCAGATAAGCAGCTTACAGGTCAACTGCTGATTGCTGTGCTTGGCGGTCTCCTCTGCCTTTCTCAAGCATGCAGGTGGCCTACAGCCCCAAAAGTGTACACAACAGTAAGCCAAAAACAAAAGGGCACTGTTCCTCCTCTGGTACATTTCATAGGTATGTGCAAAAATCAAGTATTCTTCAATTACAATCCTCAAAAATTTCACGTTACATTAATTTGCAGTCTAAAATTTATGTCACAGTTTGGCAGGAGTAGGGGGAGACCATAAGAGAACAGACAAAAACTTCCAAATTCTTCAAATCTTGTTCTGCTGTCTTTTTAGGAAGAGAAATGTAAGCTTCCAAGAGAAGTGCCAGCCCAGTAAGGTCTCGTGTAAAAAGCTTTCTACTCCTTACAGTCATGTGACCTTGGACTACCATAAAAAAGGGACAAAAATAAGATGAGCCCAAGGCACACAGCAGAGGAACACTTCTCTTTTAACCAAGGCACTGATGGTTTCAAATTCGGAAAAAGTAAGGACTGAAATGAATGAAACCGTGAACCCACTATATCCTAACTACAGGGTCATAAGGATCTGCTGGAGCCAATCCCAGCCAACACAGGGCGCAAGGCAGGAAACCAACCCTGGGCAGGGTGCACACACACCCACACACCAAGCACACACTAGGGACAATTTAGGATCGCCAATGCACCTAACCTGCATGTCTTTGGACTGTGGGAGGAAACCGGCATACCCGGAGGAAACCCACGCAGACACAGGGAGAACATGCAAACTCCACGCAGGGAGAACCCTGGAAGCAAACCCGGATCTCCTAACTGCAAGGCAGCAGCGCTACCCACTGCGCCACCATGCTGCCCCAGTTATAATCACTCTTCTCTTAGTAACACTTCAAAACTCTGAACGAATGAAAGATTGAAACTTTAAATATTTATACAGGAATGGCCATAAGTGCTACACAGGACCAAGATACAGAAAATAAAAATAATGAATGCTCTACACCTGATGCAAACTATCTTGTGCCAATGCACGATTTCAGAAATTTGCTTAAATCATTATTGCAAAAAGGTGGAAATCCCTACTTTGCAATATGCCTAAAACTCTTTTACAATGCTTTAAAACCTGCTTAAATTTTAATCTTCCTGTAATATTTCATGAAAATAAAATCATACCTTTATTGACAGTGCATAGAGATGATTTAGCATTACATGGTTTGGTTCAGGCAACAAGGCAGGGTCACACTAGAAGGAAAAGAAACATACTCTTGAAATGCTAAAAACATGAGTTGTTCCCATCCACCCATTACCAAAACCTGCACAATTTATTTCAGAGCCATAGAAGAAGAACCCTGTCCCAGCAGCCCCAGGGAACCCTACACGTTGATTCAAGACTGCTGGGCAACTCACATTCAAGTATAAAGGGCCAATACAGAATCCCCAATTAATATCACATGAAAAACCCACGTATGACACTGGGAACGTATGCAGATTCCACACTGACAATGCCTGGGCTGGGATTCAAAGCCTTCAGATTTGTGCTCGACTATTTCATTACCAAGTAAAGCGTTGGGCATTCATATTACTTGTAATCATTGCTTTAGTGTTCTGTCAAAGGATTTGGTCTCACTATCATTTTATAATCTGGTTTTCCTTGCTGACATTAAACTGGAACTTTTACAGCAGATATGCATTTGTAAATTCTGGTGTCAGAATGAAATGTGCATAGTCTTACTCTTCTCCACTGCCATTTGGTCCTAAATTTTGAAGTTTATAGTTGTAAACCAATTTATTCAACACATTCATTACTTTAAAGTATGGAAAGTATTCAGACCCCCTTCAATTTTTCACTCTTTGTTATATTGCAGCCATTGGCTAAAATCATTTAAATTAATTTTTTTCCTCATTAATGTACATACAGCACCCCATATTGACAGACAAAAAAAATAATTTTTGAAATTGTTGCAGATTTATTAAAAAAGAAAAACTGAAATATCACATGGTCCTAAGTATTCAGACCCTTTGCTGTGACACTCATATTTAACTCAGGTGCTTTCCATTTCTTCTGATCATCCTTGAGATCACCTTCATTTGAGTCCAGCTGTGTTTGATTATACTGATTGGACTTGATTAGAAAAGCCACACACCTGTCTATAGAAGACCTTACAGCTCCCAATGCATGTCAGAGCAAATGAGAATCATGAGGTCAAAGGAACTGCCTGAAGAGCTCAGAGACAGAATTGTGGCAAGGCACAGATCGGGCCAAGGTTACAAAAAAATTTCTGCTGCACTTAAGGTTCCCAAGAGCACAGTGGCCTCCATAACTCTTAAATGGATGACGTTTGGGACGACCAGAACCCTTCCTAGAGCTGGCCGTCCGGCCAAGCTGAGCTACCGGGGGAGAAGAGCCTTGGTGAGAGAGGTAAAGAAGAACCCAAAGATCACTTTGGCTGAGCTCCAGAGATGCAATCAGGAGATGGGAGAAAGTTGTAGAAAGTCAACCATCACTGCAGCCCTCCACCAGTCAGGGCTTTATGGCAGAGAGGCCTGTTGGAAGCCTCTCCTCAGTGCAAGACACATGACAGCCCGCATGGAGTTTGCTAAAAGACACCTGAAGATTCTCTGGTCTGATGAGAGCAAGATAGAACTTTTTGGCCTTAATTCTAAGCGGTATGTGTGGAGACAACCAGGCACTGCTCATCACTTGTCCAATACAGTCCCCACAGTGAAGCATGGCGGTGGCAGCATCAACATACTGTGGGGGTGTTTTTCAGCTGCAGGGACAGGACGACTGGTTGCAATCGAGGGAAAGATGAATGCGGCCAAGTACAGGGATATCCTGGACAAAAACCTTCTCCAGAGTGCTAAGGACCTCAGACTGGGCCGAAGGTTTACCTTCCAACAAGACAATGACCCTAAGCACACAGCTAAAATAACGAAGGAGTGGCTTCACAACAACTCTGTGACTGTTCTTGAATGGCCCAGCCAGAGCCCTGACTTAAACCCAATTGAGCATCTCTGGAGAGACCTAAAATGGCTGTCCACCAACGTTTACCATCCAACCTGACAGAACTGGAGAGGATCTGCAAGGAGGAATGGCAGAGGATCCCCAAATCCATGTGAAAAACTTGTTGCATCTTTCCCAAGAAGACTCATGGCTGTTTTAGCTCAAAAGGGTGCTTCTACTAAATACTGAGCAAAGGGTCTGAATACTTAGGACCACGTGATATTTCAGTTTTTCTTTTTTAATAAATGTGCAACAATTTCAAAAAATCTTTTTTTTGTCTGTCAATATGTGGTGCTGTGTGTACATTAATGAGGAAAAAATTAATTTAAATGATTTTAGCAAATGGCTGCAATATAACAAAGAGTGAAAAATTGAAGGGGGTCTGAATACTTTCCGTACCCACTGTATCAGTAAATGAATATTGCTATTTAAAGGATTTTATAGTCCATTTGCATTTAACATTGTTTTTGTTCTCTGCATAATGTTGTCTTCTGTTTTGCTTTAGCTATATTATAACTGTAAATGAATGTTGTAAATGAAATATCAAAGCTATATTTATATATAAAGCTGTTTACTAAACACTCTGAGCTGTTGTCTAGGTTGCGTTAACATAATAAAGTAGCTTAATTCTTTTTTTTTAGCCTTTGTACTGTTCAAACACTCAATCAAATAATCACTCGGTGTTATCACTCCTACTCACTGGAATTCTTTCCTAGGTCTGCTTGTGAGGCTTTTTCTCTACTAATTTTAAAATATATTACCTTCTCTCTGTGGATTTTTCATTCTTGTAAATTTAACTATAACTTATTTAATTCCAGGTTTATTACCATGTTTATAGAATACATAGTACAATTTAAATTTTTATATTTCCTTACAACAGTTAAAAAAAATAAAATTCTAAAACCAAATCACATACACCCCAAAAAAAAAAAAACTAAATATAGCATGCAAAATAGTGCATACAATTTCACACACAATATTTGCAGGTATTTCTTTTTGTATTCTGCGATGATTCATGCTGTTAATTGTACTACATAAAATATTGACTCAACATGTAAGCCAAGTGTGTTGTGTAGTGATACTCACTAAAGCTAATGATTTTTATTTATTTAGAGCAAATGTCTTGGATCAAACATCTGTCAGATCAAGGAAAGTTGGGAAGCATGGACTGGTACAGGTGTGTTGCCACACCCACTACACAACAAAACACCGTGTAATCCCGGTTGGCAATCCCCTAGGCAGACATGTAGTCCAGTCCCACCTTCCAGAAATTAACATCTATCTGCCATCTATCTGTGTTATATGGGCGTCCTTTTGGCCTGGTCGAGTCACTCAGGTCCTCAGCAATGAGGATCCTGCGAGACGGATCACTCTCGGGAAATTGTGCCACATAGCTGTAGTGCCGTAACTTACACTGTTAATGTGCCTCATTTGGGACTCCATAAGCAACTGCTTGTTTGACACAAAGTCAAAACAGCAGTAGCCAAGGATTCTCCAAAGAGACACAGTACTGTAGGAGTCCAGTCTTCATCTCAGGTCACTGGATAGTGTCCATTTTTTGTAACCATATAGCAAAACAGGAAGCACCAGGACTCTACAAACTGGGACATTCATGCTTTTGCAGAGATATTGGGTGCACCACACACCCCTTTCCAGTGAGCTCATGACCCCCTTTGCTCTTCTAACCCATCCACTGACTTTACAGAAAGAGTCACCAGAGACACGGATGTCGCTGCCGAGGCAAGTAAACCTCTCAATGAGGTGTCTTCATTCCTTCTGCAGACAGACACACTGTTGATGGCTATGCCCAAGAGTTCATTCATTATAGGCCTGGATGTTGGTTTTAATCCAGGATATTCACATTCCCAGACACTTAAGACTCCACAAAGATCACAGCATTGTTGGCAAAGTCAAGATCAGTGAATCTCTCTTCACCAACAGATGCCCCACAGCTGCTAGACCTTTTCCGTTTAACTAAATGTTACTGAACCTTCAATATTTTCCCCTCTAAAAAGAAAAAAATAACACTTAATATATCTTAAAAAAGCTAAATTAAAGAAAAAGTTGTTCTAAGTCAAATTTTGAAGCACAATAGAATGTTTAAACATAGGAAAATATGTATGGGGGGGTGGTCTCCGGTTATGGTGGTCTTGACTTACAGCAATTCTGCAGAAACAAACGAGCACATAAACCCCTTAGCTGATTTTCAATTAATTGTCATTTACCAAAATTTTTTTACTTACAAACAAAGCAAATTAGCTTTGATGCTGTCGGATTGTCGGAGCTATCAATCATTTTGTGTTTTCATGTACACTGTTACTGTGTCGTTACCAAAAATTGTTGGATGTTTAAGCATAAGGTCAACATACTTTTCATACCTATGGTTCATTTTTGTTTAAATTCTTATTTTTTTTGTGATTTAAAATACAGTAATATTTCCTCACTGTCAATTTTTTTAATAAGTCTGTAATTTTTTTTCTGTAAAATAAGTACTAAAGCATTATGTATTTAAGCCAATTTTTACATTGATATAAATTTACAGTGCAATTTCCAGCTTACATTAAAAATGAGTAATGAACATCTATAGAACTCGTTCTTAACTCAAGGCCTGCCTGAATTAAGGTGTAACAAATTATGATGAACTTACGGAAATGTTGGTGTCCTTGTTAAGTATCACCTGTAAGAGATGTGGAGGTAGAATTGGCGGAGACTTAAATCGTTCCTCAATCCGAAATGTGTAAACTTCCTGGCCATAGGGGCCTGGGGGTGAACTCGAAAGATCTGGACACAGGAAGGAAAAACAGTTGATGTTAATCAGCCTCAAACTGTTTTTAGATTTTGAATATTGTAAAAAAAAATAAATAAATAAATAAAAATAAAGAACCTAATTTACCTGATGAATCAGAGCATTCAAGTGAATCCACTTTTAAGGCATCAAACACCTCAAAGTCAGATTTCTTAACTTGTATTAAGTTATTGATAGTTCCCAACTGACTGGTAACCACTGGCTGAATTTGAAGGATAGGATATAAAGAAAAATATGTGTAACTACCAAAATCTCACACATGCAAAGTAAACAGTGACGAGAAATAAAGCAATTTAAAAAAAAAACAAAATAAAATTCGACAAAGTCTTACCTCTGATGGATCATGAACCCATTGCCCGTCCACAAAGAATTTATACTGATGTTCCCCTTCTGGTAGATCCAAAATTGCAACAAAGTCATTATGGCTGAAAACAAGCATAAGTATAAGGCCAACTGAGATGATTTATGAAAGTCAAAATGCAATATAAAAAGCATTCATCCTGGTAAAATGCTGAAAACACATTACGTTAACTTGGCTTTCTCCTAACTTCACTTTAACTTAATCCTGATACTCTGTATGTTCAATTCATCATAATAACATAGTGGCTCTAAAATCCGTACTGACCCCAACTCTCTCTTCTGTTTATTTTTCCGGTTTCTTTGTGGTGGCGGCCTGCGCCACCACCACCTATTCAAAGCATCATGATGCTACAACATTGATGGACTGAAAGCCAGAAGTCTACGTGACCATCATCATCAAGTCCTTCCATGACAACCCTGAATACAAAGAGGACTGTTTCACTTATGTTAGGTGGATTGCCCAGAGGGGACTGGGCGGTCTCATGGTCTGGAATCCCTACAGATTTTATTTTTTTTTTCTCTAGCCATCTGGAGTTTTCTTTTTGTTTTTTCTGTCCACCCTGGCCATCAGACCTTACTTATTCTATGTTAATTAATGTTGACTTATTTTTATTTTGTACTGTGTCTTCTATTTTTCTATTCTCCATTTTGTAAAGCACTTTGAGCTACATTTTTTTTTGTATGAAAATGTGCTATATAAATAAATGTTGTTGTTGTTGTTGGTAGTGAGCGGTATGGTCAAAAATTAATATGGTACAATTAAAACATCTAATAGCTTCTTTAGATAACAGATGTAATGCATTTGTATATACTTTTAAAGACTGCAACCTTTTTTTAACAAATGACAAATGTAATAATGAATAATTGTGCACAAAAGCACGCCTCCTTTTCCAGCTAAACACTTGTTAATACTCTGCTATTACAACAGATTTAATAGCAACTATACATCATCTCAATTACTCACATTGTAGCCAAGCAAACAATGGCAATAACACACATTTTTCCGTCTGCTCTCCTACCCTACTTCAAACAGCCAGTTTTAAACTTACTGTACATACATTGTTAATCCTGCTTAATCAAATGCATGATATGTGTGTGATATGTACTTTTTACGACAATATCTTAATTGTTGTTTTAACAATGCACAGGCTGAAATTACCAAGTATGTCACTTTGTAAAAACCAATCAAAAACATGCCTTGAGAGTTCTCACATTCAGTGTCTCATGTAACCTAACAGGATAGACTACTGCATGTGCAAAAAGCGAGTGCATAGGCATGTACTGTCTGCACACCACAAGTTAAGTTAGTTTAGCTGCCTAAAATGAGTGAGGAAATGGCGCCAGGGGCTAAAAAAGCCTCACAATCTAAGGTGTTAGATTTAATTGCAAGAGGTGGATCATCCTCACTCCCTTGGAGATGGTTTTGCTTTGAAAAGACTGATGTTGCTCAAAAGATATCAATCTGTCAGATCAGTTGCCATTAAAGACAGCTCAACAACAACTTGTTTCTCCATCTGCCAAATTACTACTGCAGAGAATATGAAAAATATGAAAGCTTCAGGAGTCAGCTGTTCATAACAGGTATATATCACCTAAGGTACAAGCACAGAAACACACTCTGCAAAAATGTGCCATACAGTAAGAAATGCAACAGATGGTGTGACATAACAAACACCATCACCAGTTACAATACAAAAGATATGGTGCCAATTCAAGCGGTTGAGAGGGATGGTTTCAAACAAATTTTGAATACTTTAGACCCAAATGCATATTGCCTGGCCGAAAATATTTCAGTCAGACAGCTCTGTCCAAATTGTATGATTCACGTCACCAACCTCTGACACGTAAACTACAGAAGGTTTCACATTTTACCACAACAATGAATTTATGGTCAAGCCGAACATCCAAGCAATACCTCTCCTTGATAGTGCATTTCATCGATAAAATTGAGGAGCTACAAAGCTACTGTCTGCAAATATCCTGCTTCTTAGGAGGCCACATAGACAACATCATTGCACAAGGTCTGAAAGATGCACTGGCATCATGGTTGCCGTGAGAAGACCGCATGGTTTGCATGACAACAGACAATGAGGCTAACGTTGTCAGTGCACTATGGATTAACAACTAGAAGAGGCTTCCTTGTTTTGGGCATAGGCTTAATATTGCCATTTGTGAGTAATTTGGGTTCCTATATAAATTGCAAATTAAGTGAAATTGATCTTGCATTTATTAGATGTTTAAAACAAGAAAAAGGAACGAAGTATGGAAACTTGCAAAAAAAAGTACCTGTGCATCTCTGCCTCAAGCAGCCCTTCTGAAAGAGCTTACAGCACTGGAGTAAATATTGTAACATGTAACCGTGCTGCTCTGAAGCCAGATGCTGTGGATAGACTGGTGTTTCTGTCACACAACTTGAAGTTTCCTATTACTTTGCTGTTGCTAAACAGTGGCTTATCCACTGCACCATCTCCGCTGACACATGCAGACAATTGAGCAGTTTTTTTATCTTCAGTTTTATTCTTGAATAACAGCATACTTGTTTTGTTAACCCTTTTGTGAAGGTGTTTCTAGGATATTTGGGCTTCAGTCTTCACACATCCTACACTTTATGTCAAACATATGTCGTTATGTGAAAACATTTTCTGTTTTAGCTGTGTGTTCAGCATTCCTTGCCTCGCATTTCCTCTGTAATTCTATAGTTACACAAATCGTTATAGACACTGAACACACATGAAATGTATGTATTTCAAATCACGGTATTTCATTACTTATATAATTCCTTACAAAAGCATCACCACATAAACACTTCCAACACAGACTTGAACTGTGAAGATTGCACCAGGGTGATGCCTTCATCTGACTGATTGGGGGGGTGGGGGGTGTAGCACGCTGTGTTCTGCTAATCTACACATTTGCAAAACAAAAGCAGGCTATTAGTGGAGTGATAAGGAGCTACAAGCTTCTTGCTGCATGTCAGGAAATTTTAAGGTGGTCAGGGACAACAAAAAAAAATCGTAAGCTTCAGGGATTCTAGTGTTAATAAAACCAAGCTAGATCAATAAGACTTTTACAAACACATTTTTAAAAGGATGCAAAATATTTTCTAATTATCATTATCATCCAAGTCCCAGAAAATATTGAGATATAATTTTTTGCCAATATTGCACACCCTTAATTAAAGTCAGCCTACACTCACCAATCAGGATAAACCGCACATGAATCTGGGTAATATTCTTTAAGGGGAACACTCCCTTATTACACACAATTCAGATGCAAGTCCATACACAAAAACATTATCTTTAAGACTGTTATACATAAAAAGTTTGTGCCATGGTGGTTAAGGCTTTGAGCCTAAGTCTTCAAACTCTGAGACTGGGGGTTCAAATCCCACTACTTACACTGTGTGACCATAAGCAAGTCACTTAACCTGCCTGTGCTCCAACTGGAAAACAACAGAAATGTGACTAATTATGTAATAGAAATGCATTTCTTAGTTGATGCAGCCTTTTAATATTGTCTACCCAGGTGTCTCCTATGCTCATCATTAACTGTCACTGTTGGATTACAATTAAAGGAACAAACTCCACAGAAAAACGGAATTAAAAGTAAATGGACAAATAAGAACTAATCATTTAAAACTATAGGCCAAAAATACAATGGTTTCTACACTTCTTATAAATGTAAATCTCTGAACACAGACTAAGAGAAAAAAATAGACCATTGAATAATTAAAAAAAAAAGATTTTTAAATTGAGACAAAGGAAGTACAGATAGTAAAACTGTAGTGGTAGTGATGCTGCTTTGTAGTAAGGAGATTGTGGGTTCGCTTCCCGGGTCCTCCCTGTGTGGAAAGCACTTTGTGTAGTGAGAAAAGCGCTATATAAATGTAAAGAATTATTATTAACTGGATAGAACAAAAATCTGCTGTCTCAGTAGGTCTCCAGGACTGAACCAGACAAAATCCGAGTCTAACTTTGTCCTATTTACATTTGTATGTGTACTCGTCTTGACGGTGGCGCAGTGGTAGCGCTGCTGCCTCGCAGTTAGGAGACCCAGGTTTGCTTCCTGGGTCCTCCCTGTGTGGAGTTTGCATGTTCTCCCCGTGTCTGTGTGGGTTTCCTCCCACAGTCCAAAGACATACTGGGTTAGGTGGATTGGCGATTCTAAATTGGCCCTAGTGTGTGCTTGGTGTGTGGGTGTGTTTGTGTGTGTCCTGCGGTGTGTTGGCACCCTGCCCAGGATTGGTTCCTGCCTTGTGCCCTGTGTTGGCTGGGACTGGCTCCAGCAGACCCCCGTGACCCTGTGTTCGGATTCAGCGGGTTAGTAAATGGATGGATGGATGGATAGAAGAGAAAAAAAGTGTACATGTGACAATTACTAAATTTGCTCTGGTTCACAAATAGTTTGGATAATATGCTGGGAAAAGAGAAAGATGTAATACAAGTAACGGCGCACGTTCTTGACTTGAGCATTCATAGTTTTCATCCTTTCTTTCTATGTACATATAGCATTTGTCTGCTCAGAGGTTGATGCGCTTGCTGCTTCCTGAGCAGCTCTTCTTTTCTCCACCCTAGCAGCCTGCTGCTCCTCTTCTTCCGTCGGCATCTTTTTGCGTCAAAACTGATTAAGTTAGTTTTTGTGTTGCAATTACTTAGTATGTTTTTCTTAATTTCTCACTTAAGCTGGCACTTAAATCATCCTTGAGGCAGATTGAAGACTTAAGATATGAAGAGGTAAGGCAAGTGATCGTGAAGGTGGTAGGGAATGAGAACGGCGCATGCACGGTCACCCTTCTGCGCGCTGCCGAGAGTTGATTCTATAATAAAATAAAATAAAAATAAAAAGAGTAATAAAAATCATCACCCCGAGAGCAGACAGTAGACGTCAGGTTGTATGTGTGTACCAAATTTCAGGTCAATAGGTCTAACGGTTTGCGAGCTACATGTGATTTAAAGTCCTGGACAGACAAACTGACAGCCACGGTAGCGTATTATATAAGAAGATACTGCAAGAATGATTTGAAACATTAGGATAAAAGTAATAGTGAGCCATAAAATAAACAAGTTTCATTATCAGCAATGACTGGCATCTGGTTAACACTAGAATTACCAGAGCCTACAAAAAAACTCGTAGGTCCGTCCCTCCTTAAATCGCTTCTTAAAACCGTTCTTACCTCTCCGCCAGTGTCTTTTGTTAATCTAAATGTGCTGATAAAAGAAAAGCTGCAAGTAGCCGGCTATTCCATCCCCCCACCAACTTAGAACGTGCACAAACTTCTCTCAGCTCACACCTTGATTGATTATCTGGGAGTGAAGTGGAGTTTTAGAGTTGAAATAATAGATCATTATTTGGAATACACGCATTTCACGTGTGTTCCGTTTCTACAGTAATCCGTGTAAACACATTTTTAAAACAGAAACGTTTTTCATATTGTAGTAGTAAATGACAAAATGTAAGCATAAACTATATAATGTATGAAGCCTGAAGTCCAAATATCAAACACTTTCACAAAAGGTACAAATATAACAGAACAAGCATGCTTTTATTCAAAAATATAACTGCAGAAAAAAGCCGCCTTAGCATGCCACATTGACAGACACTTACTACAGCTGTCACGGTAGCGTAATGGTATCAGCCGCTGACTAGTACTCAAAGGGTCATGAGTTCGATCCCACACGTTTCAGTTTTGAGAAGTAAACTGCACTTATTCTTACTAGTTTAGAATAAAAACATGCATTTGATTTCAGTGTGTAACAGCCGATGTAATTTATGATACTTGTAAAGGTTAGGTTTTTTTTTTTATTCACTTTTCATTCTCTCAGTCGCGTTCAGGATCCTTCCCTGCACACCCCCACCCCTCCCCATCTGAGAATGCTGATTTCACATAAAGCATACTTGTGACTGCATTCTCGTACCAATGCTTGCGAACTGAAGTGCCTGCGTGCACTTTTCGTGGTATTACACGTCTATTGAGCATGCCCGTGTCGCTCAAACACAGGAACATATGTTGGTGTACAAGTTTAACAAAACAGGTGCACTTTTATTCTAGACTATAAGTGAAGAAAAAATAAAGCAAGTTACAGTAGGCGGTTGATACGACAGCTTGCGTGGTGCAATGCTAAGAACTGCTGATTTCGATCCGTGCTATATAAAATCATCACATTCAAATATTAACAATTCCCACACACCCTTCCTACATTCACGACATGTGTACTTGTTGCAGTGTACACATCTCTCTGTGCTATGGTTCCTATTACACTGAATGAACACCTGACATTGTACTTTCTTCCCTATATAAATCACATTCGAGTATAGCGCGTCTCCAAATAAATCACATTCGAGCTATAGCACGTCTCCAAATAAATCACATTTGAGTTATAGCGCGTCTTTATGTGAAAACAGCATTGTCATTTATCATGCATTTACACTGGCTCTTACAGACTGACTGAAATCAAATGTATGTTTTTATTCTAAAATAGTTCAGTACATGCAATATTATTTGAAAACGAACAGCGTCAGATCTGAGAATTCCCTGTAATTTGCAGCTCTATTCATTATCTCAAAACACCACGCACATTCACAGTAATTCCCAGTTATGTCCACCACTCACACCCACGCCCACAACCATACAGAACTGATCCCACATCAGATAATTTCCAGTTCCTGCATAAATTCACACCCGATCTGACGCTGTTCGTTTTCAAATAATATTGCATTAGTGCGATGATGTTTTTACATATATTGTCTCTTTCTTTCAGGTGTGTAATAGAAACCACAGCATAGAGAGAAGCGTGTACATTGCTTCTTACAGGAAAAGGCAATGGAAAAAGTGCACTTAAATAAAAGTGCACTTTTGTTATACTTTTACACCAATATATGTTCCTGTGTTTGAGCGACACGGGCAGATGGGGAGTGTCTGATGATTGCATATAGCGCCAAAGTTACCATTCTCTCGCTCTTTACCATTCTCTCCTCTGCATGTCCTGGAGTACAAAAGAAACAGCATACAGTAACATGCGGGGACTGGCAGGAACACTCAATAAAACTGAATAAAAACAAAATCAAGTGACAGTGAGATACGAAGAAGGCAGCTTCGCCAGCATTTGTGTGTCAGAACCCTTTGGGGGTGGGGGGTGCGTTAGTATGCATCGTGGTACACTGCAGAGCTATAGCGCGTCTTTAGTGAAAACAGCCGTGTCAGACGGGGTTGTATGGATTGATTCTGAATACGACTGAGAGAATGAAAAGTGAATTTAAAAAAAAAAAAAAACAAAGCTAACCTTTATAAGGATCATAAATTACACCGGCTGTTACAGACTGAAATCAAATGTTGTCTTATATTTGTACCTTTTGTGAAAATATTTCTTTGATATTTGGACTTCAGGCTTCATACATTATATAGTTTATGCCTACAATTTGTCATCTACTACTAGAATATAAAAAACGTTTCTGTTTTAACAATGTGTTTACACAGATTACTGTAGAAACGGAACAGACATGAAATGCGTGTGTTCCAAATAACAATCTATTATTTCCACTCTAAAAATCCACTTCACTCCCAGATACTCAATCAAGGCATAGGCTTGGAGAAGTTTGTGCACGTTCTAAATTGGTGGGGGATGGAATAGCCGGCTGCTTCTAGCTTCTCTTTATCAGCACATTTAGAAGACAAAGGACACTGGCGGAGAGGTGTGAAGGGATTTAAGAAGCGACTTAAGGTGGGACGGATTTACGAGTTTTTTCGTAGGCTCTGGTAATTCTAGTGTTAAGCAATTGGGTTTTAAACAAAAACCTGCTGCCACTGCAGCCCTCCAGGAGAGAACCCGAGGACCGTTTTATTAAAGTAAGAACTTGTATTTCAGTGCTGTTCATTCCTGCTTTGTTTGCCTGTTGTGTGATCGCTCTCTCTTTATCTTGTTTGACACTTCTTCAAGCTCAGTCCCTCTCCAGGTCAACCTTTATTGGTTATTTTGCAGGTCTTTCTTTTAGGCCTTGTTCACACGGGCGTTAAGTTTTTGGATTAACGAACTTGCTCTGAACGTCCTAGACGATTATGTTGCATTTTGTGGTGGCGATCGATTGACTTCTACACCGGCGTTCGTTTGTCTCTGTCTAACGCCAGCCTGCAGCCCAAATTGTAGTTTGTGTGTTAACCTGTGGAGGCAGTGTCGGGAACTGGATATGAAAGCCCTTGTTTTATTTGATGTGCCTCCTTTCAATATGGACCATTTTGCTATGTTAGATATTAATCTTCTTGTTTTAAAAATACTCGTAATACGGCGAGGGGGAGAGAAAAATTGCCGCCGCTACTGGGTTCATCCTCTGACTGCACAACGTCGGGTTAAAGGAAGTTTTTTGTGCTTTATGAAGAAATGCGAAAAATTCCGCGCAAGTTTTTTAATTACTGTCGGATGTCGGTTTCCACTTTTGATTGTCTGCTGCAGCTGGTGCAATGCCACATTGCATGCCGATCAACCAATATGCGACTTGGTGTTAGCCCCGAAGAGACTACTTGTCACTTTGAGGTAAGGAAACAGTAGACGAGTGTGCGCTTACACCGATGTTATGCACTGAAATGCTCCCCCCCCACCCCCGCTCCTCCGAAGCGTAAAATAAACGCGCAGAAAACGAACTAGAAGCAGTTTCCTTGCGTTCGTTGGGTTTTGAACGGCAAGAAAAAGCTGCATGCAACGTTTTTTTGATGCCGTATAAACGCAGCGGACAAACGCGACGTCACCAAAGCCCGTGTGAACACTCTCATTGACTCCTACGTGTAGAAAACACTCGGCGCTTGATCCGCGCTCACCGGACGCTACGGACGCAAAGAAAACGCTCGATTTTAACACCCGTGTGAACAAGGCCTTAAATTCACTTTGATGTCAGCCTGGAGAGCCTACCTGTGGGCGGTGTCATATGCTGTCATTCTGCCTGCTGTTATTTCATTTTTATGGCCAAGAGGGTATTATGATGAGAAAATAAAATAACAATCAACAATCAAATTAAATAACAATCAACCAGACCATGGGAACATATCAGTTGTCCCAGTTTTTTGACTAGGCAACTAAGGGAGCCAGCATGACATTATGAAATTCAAAGGATAGAAAAAGAAGCTATAGGAGACTGAAATAACCAAACTTACAGGCTGTAATGGAAGGATTTTTCTAAAGAGAGGGGGGGATCAAGAGAGCAGATGGGCGTTGGTCGCTCAGCGCAAAAACCAGCTTCAAGAAGGAAAAGTACTGGGAATATGGCCAGAGGGTTATGCTGACTTGTTTTTCACTTCGAGGGGCTTCACTATTTTTGTGTGCCTTTTGGTACCAGACGCCGTCTCCGTCAGGATAAAGGGGCATGCTGACTTGTTTTTCACTTCAAGGGGCTTCACTACGCAATTCTTATTTTTGTGTGCCTCCTGGTACCAGGTGTCGTCATCATCAGGACCAAGTGCAAAACAACACCGCGTCCCGTGGAAAGGTGTGTGTGCTGAAACTAATCACTTCTGTATACACTGCTTACACGTAAGCCGCTTTGGGCAAGGACGCTCAATTAGTATATAAGGGAAGGTTCCGCCCTCAGTTTCTTTGGAGGCTCAACCGTGGGGACAGCGCGCACCGCCCGGTAAATGAAAGGCTAAAAGGGTTGATCCTTTGACAAGACTGACAAGCGGGCCCCCTCAGTCTACTGGTCTGGGATGATGGCTCTGGGTCTTTTGATGTATGTTACTGTATGTATGTATGTTATGGTTTGTCTCTTTGTCTATAACCCATTCATATGTATTTAAATGTTATAATTGATTAAGTAAACAAAATAGAAGTATTGGACCTCTTCTCTCTGATTCTTTGCCTACTTATGTTCTAATCCCTTGAACCATTTTCCCGTAATAAAACACAGGCACCTGATACGAAGCTTGATGTGACTCTGATTTGAATTGTTCAGGTTGAATGTTTTCATATTTAAAATTTACACCTGGTTTCTCCTTTAAATACATAAGTAATGACTAAAATAGTTTGAGAATTGATCTGCTGGAGTTTTCCTGTTATTTATAGACATTTAGAAATAACCAATGACTGGTAATGAAATAATCTGTGTCCATTCTAGGTTATGTACTGTCAGGGGTAGAAATTAGCCCTTGGCTTATGTTAGACTGTGTAGTCTTTTTAATGGTATCCATCAGGATACAAAAACCCAACAGGAGTAGCAGGTCCTCGCTTCTGCTGAGGTAGTCTGAAGATGGATCAACATGTAAGTCAAATCACGGCAGGGACACCTTGTGAGCGGAGTGGGTTCTTACCCCTGGTAGGGATTGAAATTCAGGTAGCTAGCCTCGCCCAGTGTTTGAGATATTATTGCTTTGTATCTGACCTTATCTGTGCTGAGTGAATATTGAATAGGTACGTTTTGCATGGTGTATGTGTGAATCAAGGCTAACAGTTAAGGCATTTTCAGTATTTACTTGCCCACCAAAATAAACAGAACCTCAGAGGTTAAAATGCCTTTCATGGACACTTTTACACAAAAAATAAGAACAGAATCCACTTTACACATGATCAAAGATTAATATATTAGTATAATTATTGTAATAGCATAATGTTAACATCCAAGTGGACATTAATATATTAATTGCTTACCTTTTATTGAGTGGGATCTTAGTACTCCAATTGTTGAAGGAGCCAGCAATATACACTTCTTTCCCACCTCCACTCCAACGGATCACAGTGGGCCGAGCTTGTTTTGTAGGTTTGACTTGATCCTCTGAATCTGGCAAAAATTGCATGAATTCCTTCTCACCTGAAGGCTAAAACATTTAAATGCATTATAACAAAAAGCAATTTCATAATTAAATGTCATCTTTTTAAAATGGTAGATAAAGCTAGGGAGTGTTACATGTCTGCAAATCCAACACATTAGACCTCTGTATTCAGGTCACTGAAGGCCATGTACCTTGTATACTTACTGAAGAAAAATATGCCTTTATAAAAATACATCTTTGACTGACTGGACAGGGCTGAGCACAGGAAACTACACAAAGGCACCATTTTTAGAAAGAAGAGAAGGAAGGAAAGTACAGCTGGTTATCCACATAATGAAAGCAGATTGGTAGCTATTCCTGATATAATAAGGTAATCTACCTCAACCTTGGCGTACACCATTAGTTAAGATTCTTTGCTGAAAATTCTAGTCTGAACTGTATAACGAATGGACAGTACTGCTTAGGTCATCATGTTCTGTCTGTAAGCTAATGCCACAAAGATTCAGCAGTTTGCTGTAAAACACAAAAACAGTAAAGAACGTGGAACAAATTTGAGAACATTGCGATTTTAAATTGGACATCAGATTGTATGAGGTGAGCTGAATAAAACACAGCTTAAAGTGGTGACCTGTGCAGTTTATCCCTTAGCGAATTGATTTTTCTTCTAACTTGTGTATTAACTGGAAGCAATATGCGGTTTCTCATACTAGCAATATCTTTTGTCCAGTTAGTTTACTAGTAGATTAATTTGTTGAACAATACAAAAAACAACACTAAACTCATCTTTAAACATAATCTGGTAAATTATATTTTTCAATTCTTGAATTTCTGACTGTACTCTATGATGTAGTCAAATGTACATACAGTACTCCCTGAAATCTTACAAACTGACAGATTTCTGAGATAATACCAAAATTCCACATCAATAAATTTGAGCAAGCCATTCATTCAAATAAAATGTCACTCTCAGCACCTTTGTTTCTACAGTATGCATATTGAAGATGTTCGGATCATCAGTGCTGTCCGTCATACTTTTGTTCTGCTCATGATCTTTAGCAGCTGGAGTACTTGAAGCCCCATCAGTACGGTGCGATTTTGCTCCATGACGTTCACCTGTTACACGGTCACTGGAGGTGTTCCCCATTTCTGATAACTGCTCGTTTCAGCTGCTCCGAATAGGTCTATAGGGATACAGGTAGAGGGCAGTCCACTTTAAACTGTAAAACAAAAAAAAAAAATATAGCATATAATACAGATTTGTCTTTAAATGGAGATTTTGTAAAAATGCACCAATTTAATTTTTTAATTAGAAAAAAAAGGAGTTCATACCAAATTAAACACAGTGAAGAAGTGCTTTAAATTCCTAGGAAGAAAAATGTACTCCATTTAGTTTACTAGTTATGTCCGGATGACTTTACACTGCTGCCTTTTTCGTTCCTGCTATTTATACTTGAGATGAGGCCCAAACATGTGCTTGCTCTTCTTATGCCTGAACCTTTGTTGTTACCTCATTTTGTTTGATTTTTTTTTTTTAAAAAACACACATTGTGATGGAGTCCACTTGAATTATACTGCATCAAAATAAAGACAGTAATTTATATGTTGTTTAACTATAACTATAACTAGTCAGAAAACCTTAGTGTGACAATTGCCATTTAATCTAATTTTAGCAGATGAGAGACATGGCAACACCGACAGCGTTAATATTTACCAAATGTACTGTATGCAGTGAAGACAGTACAAACATGATGAAAACCACACATTTTTTACAAGCAGGAGTATTTTCCTGGGTACTAAGATATACACTCACATCTCAACAGACGGACATGTTCAGTTATTTGGAGACTATGATTGAACCAACAACAACAACATTTATATGGCGTGTTTTCATACAAATGATGTAGCTTAAAGTGCTTTGCAAGATGAAGAAAGAAAAAAACAAAGAAAAATATAAAAATAAAATTAGGCAATTCTGATAAATAAAGAATAAAGTAAGGTTCGATATCCAAAAAAAACAACATCAACATCTGCAAGGGTTCCAAGGCCATGAGACCGCCTAGCCCCACTAGCCAGTATGTGTGAGGTATATTACGGAATGCCACCAATAATCTGAATGAAAGCATCCCTTCATTACAAAGGACTGGCCATAAATGTTGTAGCTTTCTCAGCATTCTTTGTTATGAAATAATGTATCAAGTGGCAGGAAAAACAAAATCTTTAAGCCCTCTTAGATGAAACTGCAACTGAAATCCCCTTGGGATTAATAAAGTATCTATCTATCTATCTATGAAAGGTGTGGAAGGCAGGTTTCCACAAAGTAAACAATGTGGTCTCTCTCTATACTGGAGTCGCAGTTTCAAACTTCACCTTTTTCATATAACAACTGCTTCACTTCTGCTTTTATTGGAAGGAGATTGCCTTTTCTTTTATATATACACGCAAATTATAAATACTCTTCTATGGACAAAAACTTACCCATATGCTCAACAATACAAGTATTATGGTACCATTAGAAGGATATCAGCCTATGCACTAATCACTTGAAAACCACCATGTAGGTCTGAGGTTATCTGGCATATGGTAGATACAGTATGAAGATGATTGTATACACAACATTTTAACTGTTCTCATAGACTCCTTAACCTTATCAGTCCATCATCATTTTAAATTTGATACTGTTCCCACACAAACTATTACTTGCATGAACTCTGTGATCCAGTAATTTACAAATCACCATCTACTGATACACTGTAGAAATGTATACTGCTAGTGATAATATAACATGGTGACTCAAAAAGAATACTATGTTTGGAGTTATGGCCAAGTTTAATATATGAATAGCCAGTTGTTTTGAAGATGTTAAAATAACAGAGAATGCAAAATATAAAAAACACTTTAAGCATATCCCTCTAACAGTGACATTAACTAGCTTTGTGACGTCAAAAACTTCTACTGCTGAGAACATAAGTAGACTGGTTAAAGACTAATACAAGCTGGGCTTGAAAAGACCTGTTTAAGACCCATCTCTGGTTCCTTGTACTACATGATGCAAGTCAACGACTGGCCAATGTTCAAATGTTATACAGGACACAATTGCAAAATGTTGCACCGCAAATGTTTTGGGGCCAACTTGACAAATAATAACACACCATGAAGGCTGGACTGTCACGTTGTATTATTTCATTATACTTTATTGCCATAAAAATGTCTACCACATAGAACTATTTATATGATTTACTGTTGTCTGTGGTCACTATGTGATGGTCTGGCATCTTGTTCTGGGATTGTTCCTGCCTTGCATCCTGTGCTTGCTAAGATGGGCTCCAGCTTAGTTTACAAAAATGGATGGCTGGATGACTATAATGCTCATGCAAAACAAGAAAACCCTAAATCATTAAGTTTCCCCATGGCCTTGATGAGTTACTTAAATGTAGCTACAGTATATTCTGTTAATGAATTTTCTTAGAAAATCCACGTGGGTGATCCTGCTCACAGGATCCTCATTGTTGCGGACCCAGGCGGTGGACTTGTCCTAGGGAAAGCCCACATGACACCTGGCTGTGGCAAATGGATGATCATTTCCCTTGGGGGGGAGGGGACTGGACCGCGGGGCTGCCTGGGTGTTTCCCAAATGGGATCCCGAGCAGTTTCGTCATGTGGTGTGTGCAGCAACGTGCTGTACCAGTACATGCTCCCCAACCTTACCTACAGGTTGTGTCTGTATCATTTTAATACTTCTGTGCTGGTATTAGTTCAGGTGGTAGCAGTGTACTGTATCTTGGTTATCTATGCTCATAGATACACAAAGTATATTCCATTTCTGCCTTTCGCGATTGATATACCTTTGTTGAAATTAAATAGAACTCATCTGTTTCACACGTGCACTATTCAGTCTTTTTTTTCTTCAGTGCGGTTATGAATAACTTCCGTGCATTATAAGGAAGAGAAAATATTCCAGTTGCTGGAATGATGGCGAGATATTCAGCAATGTACACCAATGTAATGCAGCCAAGCACCAGTAGGTGACAGCGCACAACTTGTCTATCGCAGAGACTGTTGCCGCAAATGTCACTTTTTTAATTGTCAAGCGACAACAGTATCACGTGACGGAGAACCCCTACCGGCTTGTGTTTCTATGAGGTTGTATAACGGAAAATAACACAATACAAGCAAAGACTTCTATAAATTAAGCGTTTTCTGAAACGTGTGGAGCCTCCCACTCTCCCCTTTTAGGAGGACACTCTAAGGGGTAATAACAACTCATTAGCTTTTAGGATTTCTTTAGTCAAACCGTAACTCTGTGCACTAAGAGTTTGAAGCACAGAAAAACCATATATTCCAATTAGCCTGGGTAAAACATGCGAAAGGGGGCGGAGGATGAATTGGGCAACGCTCAGACAGGTCATTCAATATAGACACATTCGCAGTTTGCTGTCCCTGATGACGACACTCAGACAATGCCCGGCTAAATTTGGGTCTTCCAAAACAAGCGAATACTCACTGACATTTCACTTTAAAGTCGCATACTTACTGCATCTACATTAGCTGTTTCTGCTGAAGCTCTGGGAATCACCCTCCACACGGTAGGTGTTTGTACTTCACCTTAAAAAGCCTTTGCGAGCTTTCTAAACACTTACCTGACCGATCAAATTATGTTAAGTTTTTGTCTTCTTTCCTGTTGCTTCTGGGAAATAACAGACCACCCCCTCCCCTTCTCTTCACACATTCCTGTTTGACAACAGAAACCCTCACAACGGAGTCTCTACAAAGACAAACAGCACGGAGTCATTTTATGAGTCGTTCTACACTGAGCACTGTCGCTAGTGCAACAGTGCCATCTCCCGTTTGGAGGTGGAATAGATAATACTAATACCACGTGAAACGGCAGCGGCCGGGGTCGGTAATAAATAAGAAAGGGGCGTGGCTTACCACCTTGACTGAAGCCGTGAAGATTTTATTCTTGAGCTCGCATGAGAGTTTTAAAGAATATTTCAGGGGAAAAATATAAATTTAGTGTTTGTTTTATATAACGCTTTCACAATGACATTTTGCAAAGAACACAATCATGGATTTAAAAGCAAAAAGGTAACCAATACGTTTACTATATTTTACTGTCACGCAAGCAAATCTGACTAGGATGAAACTTCAAAAAAATATGAATAACGTACTGCGCCTTTACTTACACTTTGTTTCCTTACCACCCAGTTGTTGTACATGAATAGTTAATGGATAATGTGAAACAGTTTTTAGATCATACCTGTATATTTAAACCTTTTACGTATCAACATTAAGGAATTCGCCTGATAATTTGTGCTACATACATACAGTGTTGAGAGCGGCGTTTTCTTTTCCTGTTGTTTCCTGTTGTATATAATTTATATTTAATAATATGATTACTGTATTATCTAATTTTCCTCTTTTGCACCTTTCTTTGTTTTTTAAATAAACATTTACTTCTACGTTGTTTTCTTTTCTCACTAGACCTTCTGATTTACTGTTTTTGTTTATAGCCGATGACAACAAAATAGCACAGAGCTGCTTGCAAAAAGCTGCCAGCTTTCTAACCAATGACACCCCACAACCCAGAAATGGATTAATGGCATTTGAGACTGTTATGTTACAACTAATGAAAGCGGGAACCACATTTATTTTACATGCATGCATTTTTGTGAAGTCATATAATTCAAATCCACATCATGGGGGTGAGGTTTGCAGACACTGTTTGTACACAAACCAACCTTACAAAGAGCAGCAGTCCAGAACATGCTCACTTGTACTGGTGCTACTCTGAATCAGGGCCGGATTTAGACTTGATAAGGCCCTAAGCTATTTGAGACATGCGGCATTGGGACAAATAATGCTGTAGTATATTTAAGTGTATATGACAATTGCTCACTCGGACAATTTGTTTTGGGGGCCCCCAAGAAGGCGGGGGCCCTAAGCTATAGCTTGTGTAACTTATACGTAAATCCTGCACTGCTCTGAATATCTTTGAGATGTAGGAGCAGTAAATCACACATGTGAACCTGACACAAGCAGTAGCCAAGGTAGCACCTGACATCGGGATTCTGGAGTTATGAAGACAACCACTTTCATCTCTGAATTTATTTGTATTTACTATATATCCCTCTTTAACAAATACAGATTTACAGATATAATATGGCATCAGTGGCCAATGGATTTTGATGTTTTTTTTTTAATCTATACTAATAAAAGGCAAAGCCCTCACTGACTGGCTCATTCCTTACAGCTTACTTACAAAAGTTGGGCAGGTTTCATTTCGAAATTCTACGCATAATGGTCATAACTGGAAGCTATTTTTCTCCATATACTGTAATGGAGTTGAGCTGGATGGCCATGGGGGTGGAGTTTCGTGAGACATCATCACGCCTCCCACGTAATCACGTGAACTGACTATCAACGCAGTACGTAGAAAACCAGGAAGAGCTCCAAAAAGCGCTGAAGAAAACATGCGTTATATAATTGCGAAGGCAGCGAAACAATAAGAAGCGAGCAACTGACATTTACAACCATATTCATGAGTGCTGCTACTACGGAAACAAAGCACGGTGTAAACCTAAAGTTTAAATTAAGTTCATAGACAGGCTGTCGCTGGCGTTTGTCATGCCCACATGCGGGGTGCGGGATACAAGTTTAATGAGAGGACGCAGGATATAAACGAGAGTTTTGATCACTTTGTAACTAAGTTAAAATTGTAGGTGAAGGGGTGTGCTTATGCAAATTCCGAGAGACTGTGTTTGTGGGGGATTGACGGTTAAGGCGGGTGGGAGAGTCACGTCATCATCTCCCCTCCCATTTACCTAATTTCGCTCTGAGCTGAGCTCCACGGCTAACGCCGTCTTCCGAAGCAACTTCGTCACACTGCCACCAAATACTCACAGAAAAATCCACAAGTTAATACACACCCTGTCTCTAGAGTTTCTCCACACTCAATGTATTCCTCGCATCCCCTTTATCCCCTCTGATCTCCCATTTCAATTCAGATGCCTCCAATTTCCAGTAAGGCTCTGCTGCGCGATGACAAGTAATAAGTCTCAGGGACAGACCCTACAAAACGATGCCATTGATTTCAGGAAAGATTGCTTTTCTCCTGGACAACTATACTTGCATTCTCAAAAGTGAGCTCGCGCAGCTTCGTCATATTGCAACCGGAGTGCAGCCAGAAACTTTTAAGTGCCGGGTCTTAGCTACCATTAAATTAAGCCGTGGACATCGCAACATCAACAACAACATTTTTATATAGCACATTTTCATACAAACAGTAGCTCAAAGTGCTTTACATAATAAAGAATAGAAAAATAAAAGACACAATAAGAAAACAAAATAAATCAACATTAATTAACATCGAATAAGAGTAAGGTTCAATGGCCAGGGGGGACAGAAAAAACAAAAAAACTCCAGACAGCTGGAGAAAAAAATAATAAACATCACACAAGAGAGCAGCTCACGTGAACTTACTGAACGCAGTACGAGTGATCACTTCCATGCATCAAACTTGTTCAAAAAACGCATTACACAATTGACAAGGTGATGGCTTTATATGGCGTTCGTTTATAAAGCAGCGGAGAGGCTGTGTAAAGGCTGTTTCACAAAAAAACAGCAGAGCGCCACACTCTGAATGTATTGATAGCATCACCGTTATACCTTCTGATCTCCCATTTCAATTGAAATGCCTCAAATTTCCAGTAAGGCTCTGTTTCGCGATGACAATTAATAAGTCTCAGGGACACACCCTACAAAAGGTTGCCATTGATTTCAGGCAACATTGCTTTACTCCTGGACAAAACTATACGTTGCATTCTCAAAAGTAATATATAAGTAATATATATACACACCCCGATCTACATACTGTCAAATAAACGAACCACACACCTAGCACAACATGAGAGGCTTCGCCTTTAGCGCTGACGTCTGAGGTTCGATTCGTGAGAGTGGGTGCAGTGAGTGTGTACTGCCTGATGAGCCCAGTACTGTTTGCATTATTTGGTAGGAATGGAAGTTGAATTTAGTCTTTAAATTTCTATGGTGAAAAAAAATTTATGCAATGATGATTAAATTTAACTTTCATTCCTACTAAACATATTTCTGTCGACCAAATAAAAATTTAAATATTTAAAATTTAAATAGAACTTGAACAAATACGATAGTTCATAATACCCACGCAGCACTAAGTGCACGTAAGATTAGGAGTCATCCGTTTTAACAAGCAGCGTATTGC